>NC_091491.1:30455846-30765039 GCF_947461875.1 Haliaeetus albicilla
TTCACTGCTTCTGGGATGAGCAAGGCCATAGGGGAAAAAAAAAGAAATACATGCCCTGCCAGCTCCTGAACATTTGCCAGTGATCTTCAGCTTCTGAGATTTGCTGATCTCCAGCCATTCCCCAGTGGAAGTGAGAAATATGATGGGAAATACAAGACCGACAGCAGGAAAAATCCCTGTCCCTAGTCCCCTTTGTGCATCCCCTAGGACTAATCTGTCACTTGAGGGATCCCTAGGACCTGTGGACCGAATTTTAATGACCATCATCCTAGAGTCACATCTCCTCTCACAGGTCTCTGCAAAACGTTTATAGGCTCCTCTGCTTTTTACAATATTTTCCGGCTTTGTGCAACGTCAGACTTTCTATGAGTCTGATTGCTAGCTACAGGGGAGGGATGATTCTCCACTCTCTTGTTGCCTTTCACTGGAGTAAGCTGCTGATCTAAGGTGTCCATGTTCATTGGCCAGCCATCCAAGAGCTTCTTCTGTATTTCATGAGTCACTCTTAATTTCTCTTAGCGTTTGTAGAGATAGATTTAGGAAAAAAGAAGAAGGTCCAATATTTACTTCTAGAACAGCAGCTGTTCAAATGATATTTTTATTATTTTAACAGAATCGGTTTCAAATCTCACCATAGGTGAAATCAAAATAATCTGATATGGTCCCTTTACTTCCAACTGCTGAAGAGCCCGAGAGCCCCTGTTGTTACCCTGCTTTTTTGGAGCACATCCCAGTGGCTCTGAGGCCTGCTTCTCCGCTCTGCCTGACATGCAGCAGCTGGCACAAGGGATGCTAGAGCACGTCCTACTCTTTCTCATTTTGAAAAGCTGCCTTTAAAAAGCATGTGGACAGGGCTGCTGGAAACGTGTTACATACGGCAGACGAGGTGATTCTCGCAAATGTTTGCATATCAGAAAAAGTTAATGGAAACAGAAAGACTTTTCCATGGATAAAACCTTTTTTTGCCATGCAACATGGGAGCAGTTCTGCAGCAGTTACAGTAGGATGGTGACTGTGCACTAGCGTGGTAACACACACTGGTGTAACACACAGCTCTACCACTGCTTTGACACAGGAAGAACTTGGCCCAAGCTAGCATTTCTATCCTTCATCAGAAATAGTATCTCTTCTAGGAACTCACCCACCCACCCAATCAGGATATAAAAATCCAACCTACATAAGGGAAAAAAAGCACAAGGTGTTCCTCAGGCTCACTGGAGACAAATTGTATCAAATACAGGCTGGACACTTTTCCCCAGGTCTTCAATATTCATAGAACCATTCCCTCGTTTTATTACAAATTGCCCTGGATAATAATGCTAAGAACCAAACCACAATATCTACATTTCCCCTGAAGCAAATTGCATTGTGATTCAGGGGCTGGAAAGCAGAGGAGAGCTGGCAGCACCAGGTGGCTGTATGGTTTCTTGACGCTTCTGCTGGGGGCTGCAAAGTGTTTAGTGCTGGTTGCGTTACGAGAGATTACCTTGTGCTGACAACACCCTACCCTGGGTGAAACACTGGAACTCTGTGCTTTCCAGAGTGCTTTAACGCTAGACGTATCCTTTATCATCTGCACTCAGGGAAAACTTCTTTATCGGGTGCTTCGGGGTCTGGGTAAACCGTGAGAGCAGACGTGGTGGCAGTGCCCAAGTCTGAAGTCACATCCCCCATCGGGCAAAGGACACCCTTCATGGAATTGCTATGGCCAGTCTGATGGAGAATGTTACTTTGCGCTGGTTATATAGTCTTCTTTGTAAAAAGCGTCCTGAGCTAACCCCTGCCCATCTCTTGCCCTCTCTGCAGGCAGACTGTTCTTGCCCTCACGGCTATCAGGCAGAGGCAGGTGGTCGCAGGCAGCCTGGGGACCTGTGCTCCCCACTGAGCCCTGGCATATCAGCTCTGAGTTACGCTGTCCACCTGCCGTGGTTCAAAATTAAACTGCCCCTGCTAATAGTTGAGAGCTTGACAACAGACAGGGCTGACACCCTGAGAGCTGGTTTTGGCAATGCACTTCACGTTGCACCTCTTTGAACGCGGTACGGCTTTTATCCTCTACGAGAGGATTGCTCTGGATGCAGTTGGAGCCAGAGGCATAATCTCACCTCCACACACTGAGCATACGCTTGTGCTTCGACACCAACAGGTGATGCTCAACTCATCTGGAGTTTAGAATGAACACCTGAAGATTCAATTTATGAATTTAAATATAATAGAATCCAAAGCATCTGGTGATGGCACAAGCAGATCCTGCCAAACAGCTAGTAGAAACTGGACTAAAATGTTTTTGCTTTGATTATTAGGACAAACTGGTCCTGTCTGTGAGGCAGCTCAGCCACAGTAGATGATACAGTAGTACCACTTGATACTACTGTTAACTTTTTGAACCTGAACTATAACTGGAAAAAAAAAAATCAGAGGAAGGAAGCACAGACTTGAATATATATGTTCAGATGATAAAGTGCATCGCAGAAGGTAACAGGCATTTCTCTCTATCAAAATGCTTGTCCATTTAGATGGAAGAAATTCATAACACTACACATAATAGCATTGCTGAAAGACTCCACAAAAGCCATTAAATGCAGCCAAAATTTGACATGATACTTGGAGCTCAGACCACTGCTTCTTCAGAACCACTTTGCAGAGCCTCTTTTTTATTAATGCCTGGAGATGCTGAATACCTCTTCTTTTTTTCTTTTTATATATTAACAAAATCCCTGCCTTCCTGGATGAACGATGGGATGCCTGTGATTACAGCAAGAAACATGCACCGTGGTAAAGAAACACTTGTAACAATGGAGATCTAGAGGTACCCATCATACATTGAAGGGCAGCATAAACCTGCTCAGTACCACAAAAGGCTGCCAGTGGAGAGGTGAGCTCTTGTGATATGGTCCCTTCTCTCCTAGAAATCATGCTAAGACTGAGAGAAAATCTCATATAGACCCTGAAATTAATCTCTGAAGTTCACTTAAAATAATTAATTACCTGTGTTAAATTAGGACACTTGAAACAGTATAGCATTATAATCCCCCCTCAACTTGAGAATAAATACTCATCTTTTCAAGATCTACAGATCACTTCTCCAAGGGTTCTATCCCCGTCTTTCATCTTAAATTGCTGCAGAACACAGAACATTTATTTTCTATTAAAAAAAAATACAGATTTTATGAAGGGAGACCTACAGGATAAATACTTTCTTCCTTAAATCTAAAATAAAACTCTCCTGGACTCAAGAAATCTTCTCCAGGCCTCATTTAATCGAAAACCTGGAGTTGGACAACCCTTATTAATTCCACAGTGGTAAGGGATATGTGATTATACCATCTTTATTTGAATATATTTGTTTGCTCTTCAGTGCCACAACACTTAGCCATTATACAAATAGACAGAGATAAGTTATAATTAGCGACTTCGGGAATGTTCTGAAGATCACTTATAATTGACAACAACAACAAAAAACCCTAATTCATTTAATTAGGCATGTGATGGACTTGTAAAATGTATCTAAGCTTATTGATAAGGAATAGTTATTAGAAGCAGCTTCTGTTTACTAAAGGAGTGGTAGCAGATACATTATAAACACAGTGTTAGATCTGCAAGTCTCTGATTAGGATGGGCATTGTCATTTTTGCTCTTCTATTCTGCTGTAGCACTTCAGAGGGTCTACAGCATGGCATTAAGGGTAACACAGTGTTTCTGCAAAGATTATGGGCTGCTCATACAAGCGGTGATGACAAATTAGCTTAAGATCATGTCCAAAAGTGCTATTTTCAGACCTCTGCCGCAGTAACACATACAACCTGGAGAGGTAAATTGATATTTGTAGGCCCTCAGAAGAGTGTTACTCCAAAATGCCAGGTATGATGACCTAAGCATTTCCATTTCAGGTTACTGAAGGGTATTAAGATATTATCATTTGCACGAGGTCTGGAAATTGGTCTCACACTGTGCTTTTAATGACAAGGGAATATCATGATTTGGAAATCTAAGCAACTCATCAGGAGGCTGGGCTCTTAAATGACGTTTAAATTGAATGGTGGGTAAGATGTTCTCCAGAGCATCCTCTATCAGCTTTATGTTTTGAGTTTTGCCAATCTCAGGCTAAAAACTATAATTAATTTCTCCTTTCGAACCTTTAAATTATAATTAAAGACAACATACATAATAAGAAAGTTTTCTCTTGATATTACATGCAATGTCGGAGTTAATTATTATAATTTTAGCTCAGGGTTTTATCAGTCAGAATGTTAATCTCTCTGTTACTCTGCGAGATTGAGGAAAACTGGACAAAAAATCTGTAACTGTTTTTCGCCCCCAAAATGCTTCTGTGCACAACTTGAATGTAGCATGCATCTAATTTTGACCGAAATATTTAATTGGCAATGACTGCAAAATAAACTTTGTTCTTGTTCTCAAGAGGTTTCCTCCCTGTAAGAAATATTTTTGGTAATTAAACAAAGGTGAAAGAATATCATATGCAAAATTGCCTATGCTCATTAACCAGGATGTTGTACAGATTCAGCTGGATACAGCTTTGCTGGATTTTAGCCTTAACGGTTCATCTCCACAAGCATTAATGCTCCCTCTGCAGCTTTGTACAAGGGAATAGTCCTGCCGAAGTCAGGGAGACTATGTGGGAGGCTTAAGTTAAACCAGTTTTCACGTTCTGCAGGATCAGGGCCGTGGCTTGTCTCTGGGAGCCACTAAATCAGTGTAATGCTGCACTGCACTTTCATTACCCGTGCTGTTTTCTATTGCTTTCAAAACTGTTTGGTGCAGTGTTGCT
The DNA here is from genome assembly GCF_947461875.1 of Haliaeetus albicilla. Lineage (NCBI taxonomy): Eukaryota > Metazoa > Chordata > Aves > Accipitriformes > Accipitridae > Haliaeetus > Haliaeetus albicilla. The sequence continues at coordinate 30,460,636 of NC_091491.1, forward strand.
AGCATCCTGGCAGAGGCTGCCTTACCAATAAAATTATTGTGTTTATTGTTACGCTATCAAGCAGCTCAGGAGGGTTTATAGTGCCACTGCTTATTGTGGGACTGGATTGAAGGGCTTGGATTCAAACCTTGACTCTGTCATCAAGGCAATGCAAGGCCATAAACAAACTCCGGAATGTGAATTGCCCGGCCTGCTGCCCTCCCTTCTCCCCTCACTCTCAGAAGACAACCTGTATTTTGGTCCAGCACCGTCGGTGGGATGGTAGGATGCGTTAGTGCGTCTGCAGCAGCTCAGTCTGGCCAACCCAGGTAACAGCAGTGGCTCAAGAGGAGCAGCCCAGGCTTTGCCTTGTTAGCAACATGACCATGGGCCCCAAGCCCCTAAGGATTTTTAGTGCCTGCATTTTGTTCTGTGTTTCTGGAGAGGTGACGGACACAGCTGCAATGCTGATGGGGCTGGAAGGGAGATGAAACGGTGGCACTCCTTCTCTGCATTGAGAACTCAAATCCCAGACTGGGTGGGTGTGCAACAGCCTTTTTCTCCCCTGTAAGCCCATGCATCTTCCTGATTGACCTGAATTGGCTCTGCCTGCACTGGAGGAGCTGTGAGCATGCACTGACTCAGACTTGGCAGCGGGATAACACATCCCCACAGCTCTGGTCAGCTCCAGGCTGACAGAGTAAACTCCTGTGTGCCAGCAAAGAGCAGGCAGAGGTACTCCGTGCTGCCAGCTGTGCCAGGTAGTGCTCCTGAGCTTTTGTCAAGTCCAGTGGTGTTTAACAGAGGAAATTATGAAAGCACGGGATAGTCACAACCCGTCCTTGGAGCAACAGCTTGTTTCTCCATTGTCTTATACACATTGTCATTTACAAGCCAGGAAACCTGTCACCAAACCGGGAACAAATCCCATATGTGTGTTTTATTCTAGCACAGAATATTTTTCAGCATGGCTTATTTCCCTTCCAACATGAATATGCTTTTGCCAGGAAAAACACTGTTGCAGTATTTATGGTGTGAATGTCCACACTAACATGGATAGTGGGAAGGAAGTTATAGCGCTGCACAACTTAGAGATCTATTTTTAAGGCCTTCACATGCAGAAAAAATAAAGCTTCTCCAGTGAGAGGGAGAAACTTTTGCTACCATCACACTGTCCAAAATACAAACAGCAAGGACTTAAATCTTCACACATACTCAAATTTCGCAGTCTCCTGGACGTGAACCTGAACCAAAAGGATGGATGTCAAGCTCTCATGTGAAGACCCAAGAGATAACATTTAGGAAAGAGAAAAATTGTTTGAAAAGTGAGCACTGAAATACTACCTTGAACACAAGAGAACAACAACTTGCAAATCAAATCAGTCTTGATTACTTTTTTTAGCACTGAACGTGAAATTGGCTTTGCAGCCCATAACGCTAAGTTGACTGACATGGTCTAGTGTTTGATGGACATAACCTAGACCAAGGTTCTCTTTTTTTAAAGCAGGTAACTATAAATCTACACAAATACACACACACACATGCATGGCTCTATTTCATCCTGTCCAAAAAATCTTTTCACTAGAGAAGGAAAAAAGGAGCACACGAGTTCACAGCTGCCATATATATTTACAACTTTGTTCCAGAAAAACTCCTGTCTGAACTTTATTGGGATTTGTGCAGAAAAACAGGTTCTCTTAGATTTTTGGACTGAGCATGTACTTAGAGGAAAACTTATTTATGGTCTTTGGCCACCTTCTGAGGCACCATCTAAACTACCTGTTAACCTGCCGTCACCACATCAAAACTGAGGCTGAGACACAGCAAACCTTAGTACATGACACAAGTTACTGAAAGATTTGCTGACAGGCTTTTTGGCTGTTGTTGGTCAAGCTGCTTCAGTGTTTGAGTCCTCTGCTGGCTGAATTATTTCAGCTGCAACAGGCTGCAAGAGTTAACCAAGACAGCAGAGATTAGCTGTGCCACAAAGCTAACTCCCACCCAAATTTTCTCCACTAATGGAGGAGTTCTCATTTCAGATTTTGCAGCATGGCTCCTGGCCATCACCCTCAAAAAGCTCAGAAATATCAGGACATAGGATTTGAGCCTTTCTCTATTTTAAGTCCTACAGGAGTACTTCCTACCTGACTTTCTTCTGCTTATGCCACAAACAGTTAGAGTGGCCCATCATTCAGCGCAACCGTGCATCCCACGGCAATGAATGGTCCACCAGAGGAGGGAAATACAGCACAGGTTTAGCAAACAGATTATGCCCTCCACGTGGAAGCACAGAACAGCCACCTCCCAGCCCCAGGCCAGCAAAGTGTGCCCCCCCGCCCTGACTCTGAAAATCCAAGTTTCCCTAAAACCAGAATTGCAGCCTTCCCTTCTAACCTGCTGAAGTAAACAAGCAGCTTCGGGGTCCTTCTCACCTCCTTCAGCTCCCAGGGTTACACAGCCCACTCTTGACTTAGTCTTTATTTAGTGTATCCCCTGGCATACATCCCTCTGAAGACAGAAATGACAACGTTTCAGACCACTACATGGTCACTTTAGGGGACAGTCGCTCTTTGTAGCACCCTGGAGTGCCTTGTCGTTCCCTGAACTGAGCTTTTCACCCCCACGCACAACATTTATGAAGCATCCTGGTTTACCCGTCAGAGAAATAATGTTTGATGCAGTGCCTCCGAACTGAGTGATTTGTCAAGGTAACTGCAACAGGAGGACGTAGCATCGCTAGAAGCTAATGTATTACTGTCCTGATAGATTCATGTTGTTGAATTGATGACTGACATTGCTGGACGTCTCATTGGAGAAACTGCCTGGGCCATCGAAAATGCCGTGTTAAAAATACTAGTATTTATCACTTACAGGGTGCTCTGTAGCCTTGGAAATATTTACAAAAATTAACCAGCAGATCTCCTCCAGTTTCCGTGATGGTTATTCTGCATAACTAACATTACTCTCATCTTACAGAAGGGGAAATTTGAAGACCTCATGAACTCAGTCTGGCTGAACACTGTAAGAGTAACAAGAAAAGTGCACCTGAGACGTAAGCCTATAAACACTGGGCTACAATGAAAAGATTGGTCACAAACTACATTAAATTCTATCTTCTCCCAAGGGAATATGGAAATATGCCCTTTGTTTTTAGAGGTGTGATACCATATCTCTATATTAGGGACAAGGGAGGAATTCTGAATTGTCGAGGTTTCACCTGGTACCATAACCCAAATCCCATTTCTGATGTCCCACTGACCTCTCTGTTTATTAGTATCAGATGTCGCAGCAATTCAGTCAGCTTCCCAACAGAAAAAAACCCACAAACCAAGCAATGTAGTATCTGGGCATTATTTAAAGTTCCTTTGTTTTGTAATTTTTGTGTCAGTCCCAGAACTTTACAGCAGACCATGTGAAACAATTCCTTCCTCCAGAAACCTCCCCATCGACGTTTGCAAGTAGCAAGCCTATTTTGAGAGTAGCTTAAAAACAAACATCCTGGAAAAGCCCAACCTCCCTTAACTGCCCAGTGACTCCTTCTATGCAGAAAAATGAAAAATGAGTTCTCCTTTGTAGGCTATTAAAACACCAGCAGCACTGCAAGGCTGTTTGTAAGTGTTCCTCTCCAACACCTGATCGCAAAGCTGTGTTGTGCTCCTGGGAGCTCTCACACACCAATACGAGTGCTGTTTGTATTACTTAGAAAAATAACAAGGTAATTTCTCCTTCACCTTGTCCTTCCAGCTGTCACTACTGCATGCTCCTGACTGCAGAGGCCATTCCCTCCAGCCTCTGTGGTGTTCCTCGCTATTCACAGGTGCTACCAAAATAGCTCTGGGAGGTGACATTATCACTACCTGGCATTTTCCTCTGCTGTTTTGCATTTTCAAATTGCTATATTCCTAATAACAGTGAGACTTTTCAAGCAGGCAAAGGGGACACAGTACTACAGTCCAAGAGGTCTTTAAAATGGGAATTCAAAACCTAAAACTCCATCTGTGCTTTTGATAAACCTCTGCCCCCCAAATGAAGATGAGTAGTGCAGATTTTTGACGTCTGCAAAGCAAACTACTGAATGGCCCAACCTTCCCTACCTTTAGTGTTAATACCGACTTCCCTTAATCCCCACTCTTGAAAAATGCATCAGGCATACGTCCCTGTTTGCAGAGGACAAAACCCAAACCAGTCAGCCCAGAATAGCTTTGATCTTATTTATTGAAGTTGTCTTTGTGAAATATGTTCCTTTTAAAAGTCAGTTATTAGAAGTTCAGAATAACGAGACCATTAAAATAACTTAGCACAGGCTGGGATCAATTAAAATAAATGGGTAGGAATAAGGACTTTAAGAACAAGTTGCTTCATCAGGGAATTCAACACTCAGCTGTGTCTACCTTGGCTTCAGTATATACTGCATGTATATTCATAGCGCCTTGACTCAGAGTTATATACAGCTGAATGCCATGGTTATTGAATCAACCAAAATGTACTTTTTTTTTTTTTAAGGTAGAAAGACTGTATTTAAAAAACACAGTGTGCGCCAGTACACTGCCAGTGAATCTTTAGTGGTGTCTTTTCTTTTACAGCCAGATGGAATTGCTGTACCAGCTCTCCAGGTATATAAGCCCATGCTTAAGTTTATTTTGATCCAGTAAATCAGGTATTTAAGGCTACACTATTCACAAGGCTGAATGACTTTCAGCAGAATTTGGGGAATTTAACCTCCCTTTGTTGAAAATTGCAGCCAAAGTACTTAAACTGAATAGGGATGAACAGGCTTAACTGAAGTTTTTTAGCTCACCAGATCTGCTGCTTTCTTCCTAAACTAGAACTAAATCTAAAGAAGGGGAAATGTTGCTGAATATACCTTGCATAAAGAGAAATTTTTCTGATGAGACATAGGCCTAGATATGAAAGCAGTTATCAGCATGAAGAAGGGATCCAGAAAAAAAATATAGCAGCAAGAGAAAAAACCTTGTAACAGGAAATTAGGTGTACACTGTCTCTCATGGCTTGAAACTAGGTAGAAGTCCTTTCTTTCTTGTTTGCATTAGAAATAGAATAGTTTTGCAGGACTGCTTCAAGATCTGAATAATACTTTCACGTCTAAGACCCAGCATGTCTTTCCCATCTAGAAAAATGAAGTTAAAGCACCATACAGGGACTCAGGAGAGCCCAGTAAGGCTCGAACTCAGCCACTGATTTTCAGTGCAAGGGGTCAAACCACCAGTCTGTCCCCCAGGTTTTTTTATCCATTTCATGTGACCTTTTTGTCTGTCCTTTGCTACAATCCTCCTGTCCCATGGCTGCCTTTCCATGCAGTGATGATGTACGTTACGGAAGAATTAAATTTATTTCACTGTGTAGCTGGTGAAAGAAAAGAGGCAGGACTGGGAACAGATGTGCTGAGTTTTAGACACCAGTTTTCCCCCAGGTTGCCCACCCAGACCTGCAGAGTGAACAGCCGCTGGAGTGGGTCTGCCCGCAGGTGCTGGAGCCTGGGCTGGCACAGCCTCCCCGGGACAAGCCTTTCTGCTCGGGATACAGGTCCATAGTGGAGCTGGAGTCAGGCTTCAGCCATCCCAAAGAAAGGTAGCGAATGGGAGAATAAGAAAAGCCAGTTACTTTATCTTGATCCAAAGGAGAAAAGACAAGTGGGAGGGCAAGAGCTTCCAGGAGTAGGGGAAAACTGCAAAAATGATGGGACATGGCATTTTCCTGGGCATTTTTAAGAATGAACATTTGTTTTTAGTGTACTTCAGCTTAATCTTAGAAAGCCATTGCTTTCCACTAGTGTCCCATTGTCCATCTATACTAGGTTTAGTTGAAAGGGCTTCCAAGCTTATTAGTTTTCCTTCAGATAGTTTTCAGTAACTCTGCCTACACATGAACGTCACCTGAGCAGGAACTTTGCATCATGAGAAACTGCATCTCAACAAAAAGCTTTCAGCAAGCAGCAGTTCTCCAAGGCACAGAGTTATTAATGTATTTGAGTGTGCTAGTTAAGCAAGGTAATTAATATATCTCTGAACATTAGGTATGCATGGCCAACTCTGATAGCTGTCAGCAAAACATAATCTAGGTAATTTCTAGCATATAAATTGAATGGATTCTTGAAAACCAATTTCTAATTATGAAGACTAATTAATTTTGGGGAAAAGCTTGCTTTTGTTTAACTGGAACAATAAATTTAATTATGATAACAAACACCCAGTGGACAAACACTTCTGAAGAACATCATCTCTGTCCACAAATAATCAGTTTTCTTTTATTTAAAACCTGATCCTGTTATGTTACCAAGAAAAAAATAACTTCTTATTGCAAACATGAACATGATTTCCTGTGTTATACTTAGGGATATGTCTAGCATTAAGCACACTTGCAATGGTGCCAACTGAATATGCATATGCAGGTAGGTATCACAACCTGCCTGATGCTCAAAAGTGTGGGTGAGACATTCAATATCACAGGCAATTGATAAAAAACAAGTAGCTGGAACAGAACGTTGCTTGTTGTTTTTTGGTTTGTTTTTTTTTTTTTTTTAATCAGCTTCCGGCAGCCTGGGTAGTGAATAAAAATTAGTGGAACAAAACAGGGGGAAAAAGTTGAGCTGTGCCAGGCTTTCTCTTTTTCTCCTCAGGACAGCAGTCACCCTTAAAAACTAGCAAGGTGTGAATCGGACCCTATCCTTCTTTGTCTCCATTACTTTCAGTAATGCTCTGTTCAGATGCACCCTCTCGTGGCTGGTATTTCAGTAGTCCCAGTGCCAGCCCCTTGAGCAGAAGGTGCTGGGGTCCCCATTTCAAATAAAGCTGAGAGTCTGTAATTGTCAGCCTCTCAGCTCTCCCAGCAATTCCCCATTTTGCCTGTTTTCTCCTCTTCCCTGAGCAAGGTGTGCGCTGTTCGCTGTAGATTCAGTCCTTCAACATCACAACACACAGGCTCGCAGACAGCAAATATTCCGCTGAGCATACAAAGGTTGGGCTGCGAAGGCTACGGGAAGGCTGATGGAGAAAAACCTGCTTCCATGTTTGGGGAACGAGCTACAAGAGCGTCGTGGTGTCATCAAACACCCCTTGGCAAAACAGAAGAAGCCCTGGCTCTGTGCAGGAAAGCAACGTGGGCACCCTCCGCTCCGACAGCTGCCCTGGAGCTGATGCTGCGTGGCTGTGCCATGCAGGACCATTGCCATCACAGGGAAGGGACCAGGCTCTCCCGTGCCTCCCGCCACCAGTCGTCAGGCACGGGAAGGTGGCAGCATTTTCACACCACCACCTCCATGCGGCTGGGTGTGCTGGCAGGGAAGGAAGATCCTACCAGCTGGGTCTTTTTTGCTCCTCTCTTTCCTCCTGTCTGGAAGGTGCTCGCCACATGACAGAGTTTTACTGCGATGGCCATGAGGCAGTTTTCAAAAAATATCCTTCTTTTGCCCGTGACAGATAGCTGTTTTTATTTATTCTGAAGTGTTACACTCTGCCCTAGTTCACATCGGACTTGAGATTAGAAAATGAAGTTCAAGCAGCCAGTTAAAATTGCTGAGATCTGGAAAGGGAGCAGCACAAGGAGCATGGATTCCCCCGAAGAAGGACAACAAGCCTTTGAAGTCTTTTTCCTTTGCTCAGCCATCTGACTCGTATGCAATTCATGGCCCCTGGGGTTAAGATTTGCATCCCAAAAGAAAGGCTTGAAAAGTAGTTGGTTTGAGTCACTCACTTAGAATCCAGAGACTTCACAAGCTTCATAGATAGCTGCATCACATTACTCCAAGGCCTCTATAACCTTGGTGCTAAGGAGTTACTCCTGTCAGAAACCCTTCATACAGCGCTGAGTCAGGTGAAACATCAGCAGGGAGGTGGCAAACTTGCTTACTCTTATTTTTCTTCATGATCATTGCTTTCCCTTGCTGAGTACCTGGCTTATCAGGGCAAGTTCTTCACAAAGGTATGCTTTAGCAATGAGACATGCACTCAGATGACATAGGAAAGGCCACAAAACTACTAAAATAAAATAAAGGGAAACAGAAGAGAGGACTTGGACTGCCTGAATCTCTGCTAAAGGCAGTTAGGAAGCATGTAGGGCCTTTAAAAAACTTGGCATGAAATGCAGCCTTGACTTTGAGTACTGTGTATGTGAGCTAAGGGTCATCCTGCTGGAAAGACAAATACATTCCTCTTCCTCCCTCAAAAACTCTTTCTTCTCAAGTTTGGTCTTTTATCTCCTACTACATTAACCTCAACACAGCTGGAAATTTTTGAGCTGTATTCCCAGGGATCACCACCTGTGAACTCAAGGAGAATTGCCTGGTTTGCCATCCTCATGCTCAGTTACAGGGATAAAGTAGGGATCGGCTTTAGGAAGTGCCCGTTACTTGTTCAGGCTCTCATTTGGTCTCAGGCAAGTCACCAGAGATGGTGGTGTGAAAATCTCCCAGAAACTTCAGAGTTTTTAACCCAGTTAAAATAAGAAGTGAAACAGAGCTGATCAAGCCAAGCAAAACTTGTTTGGTAAAAAAGAGAATGGGATCACTACATGACAAATCCAGCTGGGTAAGTTTGCTGCACCTCGGGGCTTCTGAAACAGTGACAAGTGAACCTGGGAGGACAGGCTGGGCAATTTAACAGATAGCTGAGAAAAGACACACGTTGTCATAGAGTAACCCTGTTGTCAGACAAATCAGAGCATAGATAATTGCAGTTTTAGGACATAATCTAACAGAGAAATGCATTTGGAAAGAACTGAGAGCAAATGGAAAGATAAAAAGAAAAATTCTGCAAACACTTAGCATAAAATATCATCATCTTGATACCACAAGTGAGAGCAACAGGAGTGAGCAAGATTTCCATCACTCTGCAGAATACAGTGCCCTGCAGCTACCAGCATTTCTCATGGGAGAAGGGAATCCCTGCAGAGGCACGAATAGCAGCATCTGGCTCTGGGTTGAATTCCCAAGGTCACTTTTAAGCAGAGCAAGAATTTGGCTGCTGCTGAGACTCGAAATGCTGCACAAAGCACCACGCTGGGCTGGCAGACTCACACGGACTATGTCCATGCAGACCTCTGCTAGGGAGCGGCAGTTCGAGGGGGAGGCACAAGTACCCAAGTATATGCTGGGAGGTGGAAGCAGCTGAAGATTTTATCATTAAGACTGCAATTGCATTTAATTATTTCACATTATAACGAAAGCAACTGGCTTTCAGGTCATCTGCTCTGCAGAGGATCTGCTGTACAAGGAGTGCCAAGACTTGACTGCTTTTGATGAAAGGTCCCTGCAATTACAAGATTCCTGGAAAATGTCTGATTTCAAGAAAGCAGCATTTTCTGCTTGGAAGAACAGTGCAGGGCAATTCCAGCCAGCACTAAAGGTGATCCCCTTTCTGTAGAGCAGGGATCCAAGGCACAGGAGACAATTTTCACTAGAGAGTCTACAGCAAAGCAAACTGCAGAAGGAGAATCCTGACTGCAGTGTTTGCTTCAGGTACAGAAGGGCAATTCTCTTTAGCAAGAAAGTCATTATTTAACATAATCTTTATCTTCTCCTTGAAGAGAAAATTAGTATGTGACTGAAGGTTTTGTTTCCCCACCCATCAGCCTGGCCCCAAAGCCATCTTAAATTTTCTCATTAGCTTTCCTGCAGGAGTCTTCCACCACAGGATTTGGATGCTTCATAAAAAATAATGAATTAACTTTGCCAGCAGCATTATGATATCAGAAAGTATTACCCCCACTTCACATACTTCAGAGATGCAGACAACACTACAGACTTGTTTTGGATGCCCAATGTGAGACGTGTGAACCTCGTGGATTTCTAGGGTGCCTGATATTGTTATGCTCTGAGAGCATCTCCCAGAGAATTCTGTTCAAGACACGAACGTGAAACACTGGGAATACAGAAAAGGAAGATGTATATCCTCACCCTATCCAGCTTCAGGCACCTAACACAAGCTAAATTAGGCCTTTATTTGCTCTAACCATCCTCTATAGTATCTGAAGAGAAATAAAGCGACTTGCGTCCACCCAGCTCTGCAATACCTACCCTAGGGCTCCTCTCTCCATCTATCTTCCTCATGGGTGTGGCATGCATTTCCTCAAAAGTAATAAGTGTATTTCCGACAGATTTTGTGGTTCAGCTTCCTTTAGCTCAGCACTACTTTGTCACTCTTACAGAGTCAACAGTGCTTCCAAATGGACTGGCTGCAATGCAGAGGTCCCCGTTATTATTACGGTGCACTTGTATACCTTTGCTTTTGATACTGCGCAAGCCTACAATAAAATGCCAGTTTGTGCTCCAACAGATTGATAATTATGAAGGACCTACTTATCCTCCTAATAAAAGAACTATGATTGAAAAGACTGGTATGTGATACCGTCCATTTTTCACAAAGATGTTAATTACATGTTGCTAAATCTTTGATGGTCTGGCTATTTGCAAACGACGGCTGTCACTGTTTCTAGCCATGAGTATAAGGTGTGGTCTCTAGCAAGGAGGAAGGAGTGCTTTTTTCCTGAATATGCATTTTTTTCAGCCACTAGATGTGCATATGCTGAGCCTTGGTTTGCAAAAGCACATGAGGGCAGCAAGTGCCTGTGTGACTGGAATCATTACCCAGGTTGCAGATGCAAGAAACTCAGCATGCAAAATAAATGCATTTAAGAGTCCCCCCTTCTTCACTGGAAAGGCAGGCCCAAGGAGCCGCTTGCAAAATACAGCCTTTCATCCTGAGCTGCTGCAGCTGCAGTCTGCAGATTGAGGTTTTCAAAATGCAATAAAAGTATCATTTGAACAGTAGAAAAAGAGTGTGATATGTGCTTTATAGCTAAATAATTAACAAAATGAATTGAAAAGACTGAAATATTCATAGCTTTAAATATTTATAAATTAATTTTAAAAGTCACTATATAGTATTGAATTATCTTCAAAAGTCTGCCAATCTAGGACCTCTCAGTTTCATTTCTGCTTGTTATTGCAGTTATTAATGCTCCAAAAATGACAGGTGTTTGGCAAGAGAGATGAAATGCAGCTTCCAAAACAGCAACGGCAGCTAATGCTTCTGCACTAGCGCAGGGTTAGCTACACTGCCTGGAATCACTGGAGGAAACCCAGGCTCCTTTATTTCTTTCCTGAGTGGATGTGTTCAGAGCTAGATGTACCATGTTGAGCTGTGCCAATCAACCCCCCAAAGCGCTGATTCCTGGCCCCACCAGCATTAGTGACAACTCTGTTGCTGACTGTCTGATAAAGGGGAAGGTGACAACGTCCCTCTGCCTGAGATCCTTGCTGGACAACTTAATGGGTATGGTGTGCCTCTGTAAAAGACTACCAGTGACAAGAAAGACCAGGTCAACAGACTGTCCATTAGCTGAGGCTGTATCTTATTCCTCCTTGTCTCCACAATAGTCTACACATTCTAGCAAGAATTTCACTTTTCTTTATCTGTCCTAAGAAAAATTAAAAATATTAATAATGTGGTTGGTGACATTCCACTCTGGCACCACGTTACTATGTAAGAGGAGACGCCTATCTGCTCTCCTACCATCAACACCTGAAAACATTCACCATGAAACACAGTAATTTTGCTGGATATGCAATTAGACGCATAGTTCCTTCATACTCACGAATGTCACAGACACCAGAGCATCTCACGTTGCTCTTGTGTGCACCCCTTGCAAACAAGAGGCAGCAACTGCATAAGAGCACTGATCCTTTTTCAATATCCCCACATTACGTAGCTCCTTCACCTCCCTTTGATACTTATTTCTGATAAATACTCTGTATTCATATAGCAGCAGGAGACCATTACCCTTTGACAAGAGTCTGTTTTCTTTGACGTTATCTCTAAATTATTCTCATTTGATGGGACTCAGATGGGTTACACTTAGAGGCTTACATGGCAGTGCTTAGAACAACAGAAGTTGTCAGACTACTTTTTTTTTATATCAGCAAAGGAAATCAAATAATTAGTTTGTTTTTTTTTTTAAAAAAAAAGAATTTCTGTATTGTGTGTGACTAGTTGGAGCTTAAATCTTTCCAGAAGAACAAGAATTAAAGGTCAGTTTATAACTTAGAGAAGAAATAGTTTAATCTAATTTTCTTAGAAGGCTTAACAGTTTCATCCAGAGCATTGCTTTAATCATGGTTTAGGACCGTACCTCAAATAGAGCTGAATACTATAGTAGAATGGATAATCATGTATGTGAACAGAGCACTTCTGAAATGGGACAGAATGAGGTATAACCAGTGAACAGGATAGCTCTGTAAAGGTACTTCTCAAGCCAAGGGATCATTCCTCTGATTAGCCATCATATTTTTAATGGGTTTGTTTTGTGTTCTGTGTGGAAGGTCTTGTGCTCTTGTTGCGCCTGCTCCTGAGCAGTTCTGGTCCATCACAGCCCGCACCAAGGCGAGCTAAGCACTTAAGAGATGCAGATCACCGTCTGTCTGGTGATGTAGATTACCTGAACTTCTTTGCTTTTCACTCACACTTTCTGGCAATTTCCTGTCTTGACTTAATCTTTAAAAATGAACTAATTTAAATAATGATCTTTCCCTGACAGTCAATTGCTTTCTCCAAGTGAGCTGATGTAAATTGAGTAGGTGGCTTGTCATCATACCACAGAAACATCAGAGAGATGCAGCAAACTTCAGCAGGCTGCAATTAGTATTTTCAGAGCAATTTATGTGGTTCATTTGCTAGTGCCTCTACTGGTTGCTCCTACAAAGTGAGGATTTCTCTTCATGATTATAGATGTTACTCAAAACAGTTTTAATACTTTTTCTTCCTTTAGAATCACTCTCTTTATGGGATTATTTATTACATGTATGGGCAACTGAATAAAGCAGAAATAATTTAGAAGGCAAAATGTACCCTTTTCCAGTTCAGAAAGTGCCTGTGTACAGAATACCATTCTCTCAGACATGCTATATGAAATTATTTGTTGACTTATTTCTAAGAATAAAGACAGCCTTGCAGCTTGTTAGCGAGAAGCCTGTAGCAAGGACTTCGTATTTGAAGTCTGACCTTTGAATGGGAAACAACAGCTGGAGCAGTTATTTCTTGTCTTTGAATAAATTAAAGTAATCCTTAGAGCTCAAGAGCCCAAAAAGGCCTTTACGCAAGTCTCCTCTTAAAGTTTTTACCGTGGCAAACACTGGTCGAATAATTGCCTGTGGTTATTTTTTAATGTTCATTGCAACAGAGTGGAACCAGAAAATGGGGCAGAGGCTTTGTGGCAGACAGGCTCTATAACAAGCTGATATAGCTGACAGCCTCGGGAAGGCAGAGCAGCAGGACAGACACCCTCCCGGTCCCAGCCAGCTCATCAGCAGCCGCACTGACAGCAAACACCTGGCTGGGGCTCCCAGCATGAGGGCCCAGCAAGCATCCTTGCCTCTCTTCCCCTCAAAGGCATCTCTGGGAGGATGATTTCTTCCCAGATTATGGCTGAGGAGGTTTTGATGCAAGAAGCAATCAAAGGAGATAGTTTCGATGTTGGGAGGATAATCCTCATCTATCTGCTTTAAAAGGGAAGTAAATAAAGATGCTCTCTTTAAATCACAGAGGCATATGGGTTTATTTGGCTAAAAAGCACCAAGGCACTCGCTCCTTGATCTGAAGGCAGAGGGAAATGGCAGTAGTAACCTGGAGGGGTAGTAGCTACCACGAGGACTGATGACATTAAAAACTGCAGTGCCAGCATTCTTCTACTGCACAGCAAGCCTACACTTTAGATCCCCTGCCTTTCCTTTACACTGTTCCTAAATACTTCTACAGGTGGCTACTTTTATGCTGAGGTTGGAGGACCACTGACCAATGTTTCAACGGTGAATGTTTTACAGAGTAGAAGCTGCTCATCAGGATCACTCACTAAGGAGTATCTCATAAAATAGTCACCTAACAGTATATATTAGCAAGGGAAATGTGACCATGGGCTATTTAATTTTACTGAATATTCAAGCTGGATTTGGGGTGAGACACCCAACTGCATGATCAGAAGTCAAAGAAATAATAAGATCCAGTTGCTGTCATTGAAGAAAGAAAAATTCAGACTGAAATGAGATGGAGACATTTAAGAGTTCAGGTAAATAACCATGGGAACAGAGCATCTGAGGAGTCTGCAAGTGGGAACTGCATAGCTTTATAAAAAACACAAGCTAGTTCGAACAAAAGTTTAGTTTAAAAAAAAAAAAAGTTATGAGCTCGAGGAAGGTAAAAATAATTATAAAGTGTCTCCTGCCTGTGTTTTGCAGGTTGGACCACATGGTAAATATGGTGGTTCCTTTCTTTGATATCAATGATAGGAACAACCATTTTTACCATCTAGTCTGACCTTGGATTTCTTCGATAATGACAAAATCCTTGGTTGGGATAAAATGTTAGAGAAGTCCTGTATCTTTAGTGTGTTAGAGACGTCTCAGAGGATATGACCTCTGCCTCGTCTGTGGCTCTGCCCATCTCAGCGCTGGACTGGAGGCTGCTGGAGAGGCTCAAGATCACACACCTGCAGCCCTGCTCCAAAAGCCTCTGCAATGAAGGAAGCAACCTGTCCACGTTCCTGGTGCTCAGTGTGAACCAGTGCACACCAGGGGCCTGATGGGACTTTGTGCTCAATGGTATTAAAGGCTGCAAAGACACCAGCATCCAGCAAGCGTCTTCCATCCACCAGTGCCTCAAAGCACATCCAGAGCAGATACTGCTGCAGATCAAGGACACCTGAGGCCACAAGGGCCTGGATTTGCCACCACACTAAACCTCGTTTGACATTTTCACCTGTGCAAAATATTATGCATAAAATCCTGACTTTCTGGTTACCTAACGCTGCACAGAAGTGCGATACTTTCTCTAGATGACAAGGAGACAACAAGGGAATGTCCTTCTAAACCAAGACACTGAAAGTGAGAAATTCAGACCCTCCCACCAGTAAATCCATTGAAGACGAGGCCCTCAAATCTTCCTCTCTTTTCTCTGGGGAGAAGGAGGATCCAAAGAGTTTCATCTTTGTGAGCATCTTTACATGTGCCACTGGATTTCAGAAGTTTAGAGAGCCACTTTCTTACTGTTTTGCAGAACACTAAGACAAAGCCTTCAAATGACCCAGGACATTCCTAACTCCCAAAGTTTTACTCATGCTCTAAATAAATTCTTAGGAAAGTTTTGCATCCAATGTCCATTCTGCCCTGATGAAAAGCAGATACAATACTTATTTACTTATGTAAGATTGTCTCCTCTGGGCACTGGGCCCAAGTATAACGATCACCCTCTATTGAGAAGATGGCTTTGAACCAAGCCATCTTGATGAAGTATTTCTCATAGTCTCATTTACAGCTGTGTATCAGCCAAACAACCAAGCTACAGACAGAAACTCCAGCAGGAATTGCTTAAGAACCCTGGTACTTTGGAATCCAGGTTTGGCAGAAGAATAAAACATGAAGAGATATCCTTTGTGCTGTAATTTCAAGCCATGTAACACACACGATTAGCTATTGATAATGCAGACAAGTCAAATTAAACAAGCTAACTAATATTAGAAACAAAGGCAACCATGGCTGGATTTCTTGTTACCCCAGCCATCTAGACTGAACATCTAATTCAAGCCAGAGCTGGTGAAGGAATCAGTATTATTGTTATTATTTATTTATTTTTAACTCTTATAGCAAAGTTCTTATTAGAATGAGACAGAGACGCATTTTCTAGAGTTTTTTGTCGGCATTAGTCATAGAATTTATTTGAATAAGAAGCCCCCCATTTTCTTCAAGAATATTTTAGGTTTTTAAATGAAGCAAAAATATCTTTAAAAACACTATCTTTTTTTATTTTTCTTCCAAAATGGAAATTTTCTCACATTTCTGTTTTAGTGAGCAGACACTGACAAAACTTCAGGCATTCTTTTAGCTGGTTGTGGCTCTTTAGCTGCACTGCTTGGCAGACTCCTTGGGAACCTCATACCACACAGCCTGCTGAGACCCAACAAGCATGCCTGAAATCTGGGACACAGGACTGCTTTCCACCTTGCTGTATTCCACCTTCTGCCAAGCACACATCATTCCTCGTGTCAGATGTGGGGTTTTATGGAAGGAAACCAGAGCCCACAGGCAGTATTACACAGACCTGGCAAGGTACCCGATTTGGACTGACAGGAGGCCAGCACCTTATCCCTGCAGAATACCTCTTTGACAGCTCAGATGTAACCTAAAAGCCACCTGTAACTCACAATAGCACACACCTCCTCTAATGCTAAGCATTTCCAGAAAGAAGCCTTAGAAGCAAAGAAAAGGAGGAATTTTGGTGAGGGTAAAGGCGAAAGGCTAAGAGCAAGATCATGGAGAAGAAACCTTGCGTGGGTGCTGGGTCCCAAAGCTCCAGCTCCTCTGGCAGATGCTGCGCTCGTGCTTCCCCAACTGTGCCTTGCTCCCGCTCAGCCCCCTGCTCTCCTTGATCAGACTCTCTTCTCTGGGAGCTGAAAGCAGGATCAGAGCAGCGTCAGATGGTGCCCTTTTCCAGCCCCCTTTGCTGGAGCAGCCCTGCCTGGCCACAGCATGGTGGGGAAGAGGGAGTGGGCTGCTGCCCACCACCTCACTCCGCCAAAATCCCTCTTGGTTTTTTTAGCAGCACATAGCATTGGCGGTGTCATCCATGATGAGAATAGATGTTACTCATCAAGCGCTGGTGCCTGAGCTGATACAAACGGCTCTGGGTTTCTGTGAAATGCAGAGAGGAGAGCTTTTAAATTGCCTTATACCTCAAGGACACTGGTCCACACTCAAAGGTCAGGAGCATTGAAAAGCAACACATTCCTGATGCAACCAGCTTGAAAAGATGCAGAAAGGATTAAGCCACGGTGCCTGGCACTGACAGGCAGGGGAGGGGCAGGGTTGGGTAAATGTTTGCTGAGATGTGGCAAATGCAAAATTGATTTTCTTCTTCATTTAACACGTTTTTCAGTCTCTTCCCCCCTTCTCCTCCCCTTTATGATTAGATTTAAAAACAACAGTGACTTCAAGATGCAAACACTCTTAAAAGTTTAGAGGAGAGGCATGAAGAGAGGGCTTCGAGAGAGGAAAAAGCTGCATATCCAGCACTGTGAGAGAAACTCCTGACTTAGGAAAGCTGCAGCAATGCAGAAATGGTATGAAAAAGGATTCCCTGGGGAAAGAGGAAGGGCATGGTCTTGGTTTCAGCACACTCCATAGGATGTGAGCTCCTGACTCCTCTGAGAGAAGGATGACATGAACACAGCAGGAGGGACCATGTTCATGGTTTAGTTTAACTTGCACAGGCCTTTCTCATGTTCACTTTGCTTCAGATATAACAAACAGAGATGAATTAGACATTTTCTGGAAGAGGAAAAATGCACCATGGATTTTAAATTGCCTTTAACAGACTTTTCAACTCTCTTTCACCTGGCAAAAGGCTGGAAGCGTTTTGAAGATCTGTAACACTACCCTCATTTATTGCACAGCAGGAATGTCCTTGGGGGGTGAAATGGGATAGGAATATTTTAAATTGCAGCTATAAAAGTGTTTCTTCAAACATCACAAAGCACTTTCCAACTTTCTTAATTCAACCATCCAGAGCTTGTCGGGCTTGCAAACCAGAATGACAACAAACAGGGTGGACTTCAAGGTTTTAGCTTAATTTTTAATTTTTTAAATTACTTACACCATTACTGATCAAAACATCTGGAGAAAAGAAGAGGCTGGAAAGCCACATTCAGCAGCAAGCCTGCAAAGGAGAAACACCTTTTTTCTTTACATTCAACTATTGCACTACTAGGAACAATATCTTTTTAAAGCTTTCCTTAAACTCATATTTCCACTCCCTTTGCCTCCTTTGCAGCAGTTTTGCAATCTCAATTCCACCAAAGCTTTTTGTCTGGAGTAGTTCTGGACACCCTCGTTCTTGTGGCATGTAAGCCCATCGTGTTCGGCCTGTGCCATCAGTGTTTATCTGTGTTTCTTTCCACACTTGGCACCCCTAGAGATGCTCGGTTTAATCCAGTGCAGGTTTTTCCCAGCCATCCAAATTAGCCCGTAGTAGACAACTTATGTGGTGCTTATTAGTTATCTGAATGCACACGCACACTGCTAGTGCCAGGATGAAAATCTCACCTATAATGATGGCAAGAAACGATTTACAGGCAAAGGGAGGTGACCCGAACTGTCATTCAGACTGAACGGCTTGTTGCAGATCAGTTCTGACTGGCCAGGCGTGCAGCAGTCCCTTAGACTCAGCTTAACACAGGTCTACCATTAGTATGTCCTCAGATAATGACTACTTATTTTAAATCATGCTGGCTGGGGTAGAGTCCCCTGTTGGTTTTGGCTCTGCAAATCTAACAACTGAACATTATGGCAGGGTTTTCTATGGGACTAGCAAAGCAGAGGTGATTATTAGAAAAGCCCCAGTTCCCGCACATTTAGCACAGCACTGCCTGGTTTTCAACTGCAGCATAACACACAAACCCTCAAAACTCTCATTTCCTTTGTTCAGCTACAGCTCAGAAACAGTATTTCCAAAGGGTCCTGCACCATATAAATCACGCATGAAAACTTACAGAAAGCAGAGTGCTACTGGACATGCATGTGCTCCAGGGCGCCCCAGGACACAGCATCATGTCAACCACAGCAGTCTTGGTGGCTCTGTTCCTCCCCATGGTCCTCCCTCCTTTTTTCTTGTCACAAGTATTTGAAATCACCTGCAACCTGGCAATGGGAAAATGATGTACTCAACTATTTCTGCGTAGCATCATTCCACGCTTAACATCTCATAATGTCTTGTGTGAGAACCAAAGTAAGGTCAACTTCCAAGCCTTTCTTACCCCGTGGGACCTAAAAGTGAAATTACGTAAGTGAAAATCCAGATATCCAAGAATCACTGCATACAACATACTCCACTGAGCCTGGTGGGGATTACGAAGCTAATCGTGTGCTGCATCCAATCCAGATAAAGCTGAAGAAGTTTCCTGTCAGTAGATGTATAGTCTAAACTGGAACTGTCCATCTCACAGGCCTGTAGTGGACTAAGCTGCACTCGATTTTCCAAGTTCCATTTTAAAAAATACTGCATGTCATAAAGCTTCCTGAGAAAAAGTGTTTTCCGCACTGCAGAAATCGTGGCAGTGCAGTTGCAAAGTTCAAACTCTACTCCAGTCCTCCAGCCTGAATTTATGAACAAAGATGAGCTCAGAGCTTATCCTTAGGCTTGGCTCTGCCTCAGGATCTTCCTTCGGGACTGCTCTGCCCATATGCTTCCTCCTCTTTTCCCTTGAAAGCTGGGGGTACACAGGAGACAGCAACCTGCTCCAGTGAGCCAGCAAAATCCAAATCCAGCAAAAGGGTGGGATGTTTCTGGCAAAGAAGAGCTGTGCCAAAGCACCCTCCGATATCTCCCTGCCAAAAAAGAATTTTGGTACCCCTCACCTTGCTCCGTGCTGATTTATTTCTGCAGCAAGGGGAGTTTTCCGTGTGCTTATTAACTATCTCCAGGAGGCCTTTGGCAAATTATGTTGCCACCTTTCTCCTTGAATCCATCACACTGAAATCTGTATTCTTGTCACCTGCCCCCACCTCTCTCAGTGGCAGGTACTCTCTTCAGCTGTTCTTCCACTTTGCATTCCTATTAGACTAGCGATATCTGCATAATATCTTTGGGGGAAAAAAGCTTTTGAAATACAGCTTTTGTTTTAATGACAGAACAGCATATGCTGTCACTCCTCCAAGCATTTTCTAAGTGGTGATAATGCTCTCAACTTATTTAAGTACAGTATTTTTCCACCAAGGCTTTTTGTGTAATGATGCTCCCACCTCATTATCTTTCAGTAGCGGTGCTGGCAAACAAGGCCCATGGAAGCCAAAACGATACAGATTGCAACTCAGACAGACAAAAACTAGTAAGGCATGGTAACAGGCCCACAAAGCTGGACCTGAAAGTAAACCAGGACAGTGTGATGTTAGGACTCTTTGGAACCGTTACAAAGACAAACACAGCCTGGACTCACTGTCTTTTTGCATTTTGTGCACAAGAAATGCCTTGGTTAAAGGACGTTGTTTGCAGTAAACCACTGAAACTGCACGACCGTCTTTTGTGCCATGTGGTGGCTGGACATGAAAGTGCCTTCAGATAATGGGCAGGCTCCCATTGCCAGCTTGCCATATGCTCCCTGTCCAGCCCACAATCAAACCGAGATGCTCTGATCCGCAAACCCGCACGTGGCTCTCTGCCCAGTGGCTGCCTGCCTCTGCTGCCAGCACATGGAATTACTTCCAAAAGTCAAGCAGTAGAGGTGTCCACGGGTGAAGTTAAAGGCTGTGACATCTACCCTGCTGGTTGTCCATACAAGAAGACAGACCTGTGCTTAGGCTTGTGGAGCACCGTCACCTCCTGCCAGCATGCTTGTCACACGCATCCAGGCAGCGACCGGTGCCTGTGACCTGGAGCAAGGCATGTGGAGCACAGAGAGCAAAGGGCAGAGGGTTGGTCGCAAGGTGGAAAAGCTAAGAAGCCACCTCCACACTGCTGCCCGAAGACCTTCCCATGGCTTACTTGTGCACCTCTCCTGTTTGACAGCATCTTTCTGCCTCTTCTGGCTGTGAGAGCACCTGTGATTCCAGATGGTATCTGCTCCCATGCGAGTCCCACTCAGCGTGCTCGCACACATGTTTTGACTTGTTTTGTTTAGATTTGCAATCTCATCCCTGGCTGGACAAATGCAAAGTGACTCATTGGCAAAGATTTTTTTTGAATTATTGAATTATTTACTTACTTTAACACAGATAGGAACCTGCTCATTAGCTTTAATTACGTGTGACCATGGTTGATTTAAATCAAACTTGCCCTTCGAATTCAAAACACAAACAGAAATGACAGCAACAACAAAGCTGCCAACACTGTTTGTCAGTTCTAGGCCTGATGAAAGGAGCACAGGGCATGAACGAGCTTTTCTGCAGAGGAAGAGGGGTTGCTTGGAGCTTTCCCTTCCTATGTAGACAGTAGATGTTTGTTTGTTTCCCCACTGATTCCAGAAGCAAACAGGTAGAGCATGTGCAACAGCTCTAGAAAATCCCATTATAGTACACACACAAAAATACTAGGCATCAGGGAGAAGGATATTTCTGCATTCCCTTAAGATAAAGCCAAGGAATCCCCATAACCTACCACGCATACTTGCATTCCCAGATTTGTTTCTAAATGAAGGTGGATGGCAACAGTTCCAACAAACTACAAATCCTCCAGCTCTGCTCCAGTGTGCAGGTGACACCCCCTCTCAGACATGCAGCTGGCTCTAGGGCTTTCATGTATTTCAGAAAATAGTTGAAGTCTGAAAGTGAAGACAGAGGCTGGAGTTGTTCCAAAGGCCTCAAAACGGCACTCTTGTTATTAAAGCAAAAACAGAGTATGTAGGGAGCTGGCTGAGAAAAGGACAAAAGTTTTTTATGAAAGAATAATTTTTTATGAAAGAATCAAATTGCTTTTGCCTTCAGCTTTGTTGACAGTTCCACTAATAAAATGTGAGGAGCATGCTGGACGTGCCTGAAGCAAACCTGCCTGTTGGGGACATGGGATTTCCTCCAGCTGATATCCTGGTACGGAAATTTTCCCACCCAACGGTTGCTTTTGGATATGCTGCCCACATCAAAGAGGAAGATGTGGAGTCACTGGAGGTGGTGCTGGGATTGCCACCTCCAAGTCTCTCCTTTGCAGGCAGCTGTAGGCTGATGAGGAAGAAACAGCCACATCCATCCCCACAGAGGTGATCAGAGAAGCAGATCCTCAGCTTAGAGGAACACCCAGCTTGGATCTGACAGCCAGAAGTAGCAGTCTGTAACACTAGAAAACAATCCACGCTCTGGAAAGGATTTGGCTCAGACTGGTACTGGCAGAGCTGCAAGACCCAGGGAGGGAGCAGACAGACAGTGCAGGGAAGCTGGCTGAAGGCAGGAAAAGATGCTCCAAGTATGTGCTCAAATGGGGTCGCTCAGAGTTAACTTTTCCCATTTGCTCTGCACATGCCCTTCTAGGGTTTGTCTCCCTCAAGGAGTTCCCAGACAGATACCAGAGGAAGGTGTAAGCTTTGCAAAGTCTGACCTCTTGTCCAGACCATCCTAAAAAAGATGCTTGATTTTTTCTTATTTATCCACAGTACACCACCCCCCAGGTGGGAACTCTCCCCAGATAAATAACACTCAGGCAGGACTCAGAGGTGGAGTAGATGGGCTCCTTTCCTCTCCTACAAGCTCCCTCAGCCAACAGCGACACCGACTCCCTGTGTGGGAGGTGCAGCATCAGCAGGTCCTGGAGATGCCCCAAGTCTGCATTGGCTCACTTCAGGGTTTTACAGCACAGAATTAAACAAAATAAGTAAACTATGCTACGACTGAAGCTAAAGCTTCCTAAAGGCAGATGGAGTTTGGCTTTAATCTGATGGCAACGCCTGCGGGTGCAGTCCACCAAACACACACTGAATTGCCCCTTTCCATCTAGCCCTGCCAGGAGAGAGCTTCCACTGAACAACTCCCAGCGATACAAAGACTATTTCTCCTATTCTTCCAGCAATGCTCCTGGGCAAATCCCAGATCTGAAAACCCTCCCAACAGCCAGACACCCCTAAGGCCAACCTCTGCATAGGTAGTTGGTACCTCACATGAAGCTGGCCCTTACATACATCCACAGTCCAGGCCACCACACGACACCCTGAGAAAGATTATGAACACTTGATCTATATAATTCATGTCTTGCTGCAGACCTGTTCAAGATCTATCGTCACAAGCAATATCCAAGCAGAAGGAGAGGGGTGCCAGAACACCTGCCAGTTTCCAAAATCAATTTTAAAATCCTATAAGTAAGTTTTAAAATGCATCTAAAACAGACCTGCACATAAAATACTCTTGTTCCCTTAAATCTGTCCCAAACTAGACTCAGTGACAGTGTCCTGGATATTATATGTAAATTATGACTCATCACTGTAACACTCAAATGCAGCAGTTTCAATTTAGGATTGCACAGTCTGTCTGGACAGTTGAAACCAGCACAAGATGGTTCAGTGGCTCTGACCAGCTGCTCCGGCATACACTTAAAGATGTACCTGTCGGGAAGACTGTGGTCTTCGCCTACCTGTGCACATGCATCAATTCCTTCCTTCTTAACCGACAAGCTGAATTGTTTGTATGGGAGATGCTTTCGTGGTTGTAGCCATGAGAGAAAATTCAACGCTCCTTTTTCAGATATTGGAAAGCGACCCTTGTTTTCCCAACACAGAGATCTGTGGCTCTGGGACTGTACCCCTTGGGTTCTTCCTCCCTAAGCACACGTTGAAGCTGCGAGCAAGCTGCATGGTGGGCAAGCTCATGTGCTGCTCTGCTCCGGAGGGAGCAGACCTGCAGGAGCAGCTCCTCGCCGGCGTCGGGCAGTAGGAGGCTGGCAGGTCCCTGAGCTCCGCGCTACTAAGCGGCACAAACTCATGTTGCGCTTGGGTTGATTCTGTGACAGAGGGAGAACAGGTTTATGCGAGGCACTTACATTGAGAACAAGTCACCTTTGTCCGCTCAGCCCCTGGGAAATTGTCGCCCGGGCGGGCGGCTCTCTTGTACCGAGCAGGCAGCAGACGAGGGCCTCTTGTTAACGCCTTCCCATGCCCTCCTTCAAGTGGTCCAGCAAGGTTCAGAACAAAAGCAGCTGAACAAGCAGCCGCACATCTCTGCCCGAAAGGCAAAAAGATAAATGCCTCTCAACTCGATTTCATCTCGCTTTCTCAGTAGGCAAGAGCAGCAATTCCATGTGCAATCGCAATGTGACATTGTGAAGGGTATCAGGGGAGATCCTTTTGTTTTTAAAGTGAAAAAACAAATGCCAGACCTTAACGGCAGCTTATTCTTCTGCACAGACAGGCAAATGAGGCAGAGCCTGAGCGGATCAGAGAAGCTCACAGCCAGTCCCACGCCATGAGTAGATGAAACTCCCCCGCCTCGCTGGGACTCCCCTGCATGCACTGGGTCTCGTTTCCCAGCTCCTGCAGTGGAGACTGATTGCCCTGCATCACCCCCATCTTGCAACGGGAAACTGAGGCATGAAAAGACCAACTTTTTTTGTTATCCCGACAAGTCTGAAGGAAGAGCTGGGTTCTGCACCAGGACTCAATTTTCACACCTATCTCCTAGCCCTGCCACATCCTCCTGCCAAACATCTCCTCAGACCATCCCCATCCGTGGGGAGTCAGGAACTGGACTTCGCACTCCAAACAACTTTCCTGGGGACATGGGTGGGATAAAAGTTTTAAAAGGTGAATTAGCCACCTTCCTGAATCACACCAATCTCCTTTTCCTATGGAAGGCATCTGAGCCATTTTCCAGCCCTTTCTTTTTCTCCCTCTTGCAACTTCCGAAAAAACCAGGACATTTATTCAGACAGACAATTGGAGGAACAGCAAGTCCCCGCTAGGTTATGTGACAATTTGCCAGGGTCCCAAGGCCCCCAGGAAATGGTGCAGGGATGATGGATGAAGGTGTGAAACAGAATTGTCACTCCACAGCTGAGGCATTAATCAACTGTCAGGATGGCTGAAGAATGTGGCAGGCAAGCCTGGAAAACGGGGCACCACACTGCAAGCGAGGCCCCCGCTTCTGGCACCTCCTGCAGAAGGAAAACACTCTGGGAGCAACTTCAGCTATGCACAAGAAGCAAATGGTCCTGACAATTCCCTGGGCACTTAGTCCTAGAGAAAGCACTCATTCTTGCATTTTTAGAAAAATTTGTTCGCAAGCCCTGCTGTGCGTCCCAGAGTCCATTACCAGCTGTGGCAAGTGACCCCAGCACTGTCAGTGGGAGAGCTCACAAGCAAGCCCAGCATTCAATCCACCCCCCTTCTTTTTGTTAAATGTTTTTATTTCTGGTCTGCTTTAAATTGCATTTTGAAGTTAATAAATTCCTTTTGAAATTTTTCTTTTTCTTTTTTAATTTAGGTAATTTTTAAAATTAAAAAAAACCATGTTGCAGCATAAATGGTCTTTTTCCTCTTTAAAAATAGAAATGAAATGTTTTGTCACTTGAAAAAAAACTCCTTGTATTTTGTAGTGAAATTATTCAGCAAGAGCTAATTTCACAAAGAGTTTTGTTCCTTTGAAAACTCAACTGTTAGTCGAGATCTCTACATCTCAAAAATATTAGCACATATAGAACAAAACCTGTAGAAGGCAAGCTCAAGACAACTTCTGTGGCCAAGGAGGTGCCATCCCAGACCACTACTAAGCTGCTCTTTTCTGTTTCTGCCTCACTCCTCCCTACCATTCATTTCCATCTTTTCCCCAAGCTCATACATCTGTAGCTGTCCTCAGAGAAGTGGATGTAGCATTCCCACTAGCCTGTAGACTTAGGTCCGTGGTACACTAAAATAACATGGGTATAATATTTGAAAAAAATTTTAAGACAGATTCACATTCAAAATTCCCCTTTGAAGAACGGGAGGGACAAAACCTCAGAACATGTCAACATCAAATTCCAGCTTCTGTTTGGAGAATTTAACCCAGTTAATATCCACTGCCGCAGGCTCAACCCTGCTCCCTTGATGTTAACAGGACTTCACTGTGTGATTTCAGCAGGACCATAAGAACAGATGTCTCCTGCATATTTTTATAACATTAAGCAGTCCTTTTTGCACATACATTAATAACAAGAAATTGCCAGATCAAACGCTGGGAGTCATATTGCTGAAGTTCTGAGTTTCACGGCACATGTGATATCTCTGAGCTAGGAGAACAAGCTTGACATCCCCTCATCCACAGATATTAAATTTTCCTGCCAGGCCTCGAAAGAGATTTGAAGCATCAGATCACCACAGCTGACAGGTTTAAGTCATAAACATCTGCTGAGCACAGCCCAGAAGGGATAGTGTCAAAAGAGAGAGATTAGCAGCACCTCCTGCTCTCTGGCCTGGAGTGGTTCTTATTTGGTGCAGAAATGCTCTGGTCTCAGACACACTCTGAGGGCTACATTTTCTCTTTCTCCTGACTGTGTTTCGGAAGAGATCTGCAGCCCAGTAAATGAGTTTCAATAGCCTGATGAGAGCGAGGAAGGGCAGCCCCGGCAGACACAAGCGTGCAGTCTGCTCCTCATTTGTACTGTGCTGGTCAGACAAGCCTGAACTCCTGGGTACTCTGGAAAATTTTAAAAGGCCTTTAAGTGGCAGCTTTTGCAGTGTCAGTGTCCAGACAAACTTAAAGCCCAGCCTGAGTGAAAATGCTGCGAGGAAGGCACAGAAGGTGGAAATCCTCCCCCAGAGGTTCAACATGGTCTCATGAAAGTATCCCAAGGCAAAAGTGACGTGATTAACGATGTGGGTCATGACAAATAGAGCAAAATCATGGAACTTGCAGACCACAGTGGGAGACAGCTTCCAGTTCAGTGCTCAACAAATTCCCCCAATAAGAAACTTCAACTTTATGCCTGCTTTTACCACCTTACCACTCCCCACCAAACAAAACACTACGGTTCGCATTTTGCCTTCATCACATGGCTGTGAAGGAGGTAGATCAGGGTTTACATTTTGCATATATAATGCAGCCTACCAGGAATAGTTCCGACAGTCCTGGTTCAGTTGTCCGCAGCCCTGTCAATGGAAGCCTGCAATGCTGCTGAAGCGTATAAGCTTCACAGTGTCAGGCTTATTTGGTAACTAGATGAGAGATAGAAAAAATGGAAAACCCATGTGCCAAATAAATGGATTGCATAGGCTTGAGCCAGTCTGGAATAGCTGGAAAGTAAAGGAGGGACAGTGGATATTATAAAGCTGCCAGCAATGTTTTCTGTGAGATATGTAAAATCAAAGATAAAAATGTGGAGCTGAGAAGAGAGAGGAGCTCCAGGATTTCCATGTGGTACAAAAAAATGGATAGGTATGACCAGTTCTTCCCACCTCCATCTTCAGCAATTACTTGCATACTATTCAGCATAGAGGTCTGCTCCTTCTCTCTTCTTTGCTCCCAGTCTTGCTATTAAATACAATTCTTAAGCTCCAGGATAAGGAGCAGCTGCAACAGAAGTTTCCCTTGCTAAAGCATCTTTCCACACCACACAGAGACAAAGGAAGTGTCTGTCTGAAGGAATTATCACAGCAAGCAAAAGACTAATGGGGCCATTCATTATCTTTAATTATATTCATCATCTTCTGGTGATTAGAACACAGTCCTAAATTAAGATACATTTAAATCTGGTACATTTGAATGAACTGGATATCCTTTGAATATCTTATGGGAAGTGAATTTGTTAGGAGTAACGATGCTGTCACCTTGACAAGGCAGAAAGGATACTTTAGTGTGCCAGGGAGCTCAGAGGGCCTTGCAGTACAATAACAGCAGAACTAGAAGAGGAAGGGATCAGCCTTTGCTTTAGACCTTTGCTTTGGTTTCTCATGTTTGAAGCTTCTGAGAGCTCAACTCCCAGTTTTCAGCAATGTCTCGAGTACTGAAACAAAGACCACAGCGCTTTGTACTTCTGGAATATCTTGATTTTTACTGTTGTCAACACAGGGGGTGGAGGATGGGACTCTGTCGATGGAAGTAGCTCCTTTTGTGTCCACAGGATGATGAGTTCATACATAGATGTATACTCGCATAATGGGTGCAGACTTGGAGCCATTAATACACTAAACTCACATGCCCTAGGAATGGGAATCTGCATTAAGGCCCAGCCTTTCTAAATCCCTCACATCTTAAGGGTTGCACCATAAATTAATCCAGTGGAAGGATTAAGGGTTTGTGGCTTGAGCTGGACCTTCCCGGGGGATGAATGGATGAAAGGGCACATGCTTCCCCAGCTTTTACTCCACTTTTACACACCTTTAGGTCTTCAGAGAAAACTTAAGCAAGCTACCTTCCAGAAAGGAAACTACAGGCCCAACAGTTGTGCTTCTCCCACATTCTGACAGTCCTCCAGTCATTAACTAGCAGAGCTCAGATAAGACAAGGAGAGAGCTATGGTGTCTCCTGCAACCTCACCCAGGGTGTCAGAGCACCATGCCTATGCTGACCACTTTTGTATGTGGCTCAGACACAAACTAATACACCTGCACCTTGGGATGCTCCATTTCACTCTCCGGCATCTTAGTGAAAACCCGCAGGGATTGTAAAAGATGACCCCACTTGCCATTAGAGAGGGGAGGTCTACAACATTATCAGCTGTGCATTGCATCTAGAACTGGCCAAGTGTAAATATTGCCAGTTTTAATGTGGATTAAGGCACACAGATAAAGTATGTCAGCTTAACAAAACACTCTGGTATCAGCTGATCGTCAGCGGTACCAGCGTGCCCGGTTGTACCTCTCATGCGTCATGTTACCCTGCATTTGCTGTGGACAAAGAACTTGTGGCCAGCCCTGTGGCTTGCTCAGTCTTGTTTTGTGGAAAAGGGACCTGCTTCTGTCACACAGGCTGTCCCAACCAAAAACAAAAGGCCACGTGGGTAATCAAAAGCTCTACCATTATTTGTTCCTGCATACAATTTTTGTTGCTCAACCCCAGGAGCACCACAGTGCTTTGCACCATAACAAGAGTGTACATCAACATATCATACTCTGTACATCAACAGCCAAACAAACCATTGCTGTTAAACGATCCGCCTCTGCCAACACAAACACCTCATCATTGGCAGCAAAGAAACACCCTCTTTCCAGATTTGGATTTAGCTACACGCCAGAATTTGTCCATGATCAAATTATTCTGAGCTGCTTTAACTGTGTTTCCATTTTCATTGGAAAAAAAAATAGATAGGAAAAGCTTAGCCAGTTTAAAAAAAAACTACATGAAAAGTGATAGCCGGTACATTACTTCAGAGAGATAAAATGTTCGATCTGACTGGAACTTTTATCTGTGAATGCATCTGCAGGGCCAAGATTACTTTGAAACAGGAGGATTTTTCAGAGCAGCAGCAGTGGTCGGTCTTAGCAGCTTCTAAGATATTGTTGAGTGCCTTTAAAATCTCCTTTATTCTCACCACTGTCAAGATAAGTCCAGTGCACGTTACACACATAAAAGCTCATAATGCAATAAACAGAAGCTGAATAACAGCATTGAATCTGAATCTAAATTATTTCAAACAATTACAATGAAAAACAGAGAAGAATAAACCAAGCCAGTCTGAAGCAGAGGTAAAAAAACAAATAAATAAATAAACTCAATAGAGGTCATTCTCACTTGTTACTCAATAAAATAAAATGCACTAAAAAAAAGAAAAACAAAGTAATATTAAGATCATATTCTTCTGCTTGTATAAGAAAATGACTCCAACACATTTCCTAATAAAAGTATTTGCAATCAATAAATTCCTTCAGAGCAAACACATAGTGCTTTCCGTGGTGATTTACGTGGTGCACATCTGGCTTTATCTGATATCTCACACTGGGGTCCCAGAGTTTCACTGCCAACCTAAGTGATGCAAGACAGAAAAAGAGATTCCGGGCTGTTGTAGATAATGGGAAAAACATTAAGCCAAGGCGATGCATTAGTCCTTCAAAAGCCCCAAACAAGGCTGTACACTTGGCACCCTGCAGTAGACTGTCCTGTGCTTAACATTGGGTCTGGGTAATAAAGAATGCATTTGGTTTTAATTCTTCCTAGTTACATTTTTTCTATATATTTTAGGTTTGTTTCTTTAGACTGATGTTTTCTGAAAGGACCATTTAACAGCTTCTAATGAACAATAAAAGTAAATTTTAAACACATACTAACTTGCTCCTAGAGGAGGCTCTTTCTTTGTAAATCTATGTGCTTTTCTTTACCCTAAGTCACAGGGTGGTGTCCAATCCACATACATTTTTAAGTTCAAGCTACAGAACAGAAGAAACAACAGCTTCTGGAGGGAGGAATGACATCCATTACCTGAATAAGGTACCAGATCTAAATTCCTACCACCAACATTCAAATAGCAGCACCTTTCATTTATCAGAAACCCTTGACTACTTGTAGCAAGGGAGGTCAAGTAGCCGTAGTAAAATATCATGACAGCATGCTGTAAAATTCCCCCTTCTCCCCCCCCCCCCCCCCCCCCCAAATCTCCCACAGAGAGTGATTACACTGCTGTCTAGCCTATGAGTATGCTGGATTGTTTTTTGTAACTAAACATGCCCAAGAAATTTTGAAAAGCTATTGATTATTGAGCAGCTGTAGGTAATGACTCTCTTCACACCCACAACTAGAAAACACCACTTTATTTTCAATTCTGTAAGTAATCAAACCATAACTATGACCCAGCGATACCTGAAGATGAAACCATTCAGATGATCAAGGCAAAAACTTCCTCCATCTTTGTTAAGGGTGAAAGCACGCCTCTATATCTTTGTTCTTAGCTATTTGAATAGTTTGGGGCTGTAGTTTGGATCTGAATGTGCACTTTGAGCTTAACAATGCATTTATACTTCTTATTACACATCCTATGTGCATTTAGCCTCTGAACATGATGGCATCCTTAATTTTCTCTGTTACGTCTTATTGTTAGGCTGTTTAAATTCATTTGAAAAAGTCATTAGCTTTACATTAAGGATCGCAGTGGCATCTGGCAGATGATCTATAGAGGGAAATTGTGTTCATATGGAGCCCCATCATCAGTGCTCATAGACTGAGAAACATTATTTAAAAGAAGGACTGAACTGATGGTATTTGACACATAAATACACGTCCATGATTATCAATGAATCACACAGTGCATTATCAATGCTAACGTTCATAAGACCCCCATGGAGTAGGTAAGTAGGAATGCTGAGACTGCCGAGATGGGGAAATGAGGCATAGATACTGTAGGGAAGAAATTAGGTTACAAATAAGTAATACATGTAGACACACAAACAAAAAAGGAAATTAACTCAAGTCTCTGTTTCTCATCTACTGCTTGAAACACAAACCCATCCTGCTCCTCCACCCGATATCTGAAGTGCCTGAACTGACATGGAGGGGGCAAAATTTTACATTTCTCTCAGCTCTAAGGTTTTAGCTTCATGTAGGCACCCAACCAGCAAGGCAGTTCAACAGAGAAGAGTAACAGCCACCCTCGTCAAGGCTGAGGCTGGCAGAGCTGATTTCCCTCCTCTCCCCTGGCAGTAAGTCAGGAGCTAAGTCTGAAGAAAAAGTGCTGCTGACAAGGAGGCTATCAGCAGCACTGGACTGATGAGCCTTGTCATCTCCATCCATTACAGCTTTGATCAGGAAACGAAATCTGCATCCTGCAAGTCCACAGACATACGGTGAGAAGACACAGATGAAGGTTGGCAAGAAAACATACACTTTTGCATTATGGGCTTTTTTATGCCTATTTCTCTATTTTTATGAGCACTAGGGAGATAATACCTGACTACTTCATTCATCCACACTTCTGTTTGTTACAAATATTTTATTAAGTCAGCAGAGCAAAGTTTATAGGGGAAAAAGAGACAGTTTAAATGCTCCATATTACAGAGAACAATAAAAAAAATGTTTTAAGTTTCCTGGTTTTATAAAACACAATGGACCATGTCCGCTCCTGAGAACAGCTTAAGCACATAGCACCCTATAAGATGTTTTACTTAATCACCCGTATTAAAAGTCCTATTGGTATGATAAGGTTTGCAGAAACGTTTTGCATTAATGATTGATTTTACCTTCAGTTTGGGAAAGACACAAGAGTCTCTTCGAACTAGTAATACTTGTGCTAGTGGCTGTCACTGTCCCATATTTCCAGCATAGCTGAAACAGGTATTCCTCTTTGGAAATACTGCTTAGCTTTGTCCCAAAAGTTTGTTGCCCAATCCACTTCTAAGGATGGGTCACCCACTTTCAGCAATGAATAATCTCCAGGTTGTCACTAACACAGAGTTACCTGTACATCTTTTTCCACTGGGACAGGATTTTCCCAGCAAGAAAGCCAGCAGGATACAAGAACCTGGAGCAAAAACCAGATCATGTGTATGCAAACTCTGCCACGATGTAGAAGATTCTTTCTCCAGTAAAACTTCTCTCGATTTATTCCACCATCCAGGTTTAAGAGTTAACATTAGCTTCCAAAAAATGTCAATTCTTGATAGAAACCTTCTGCAGATGAACTGTATTTGTTCACCAAATAAACAAGTGATAACACCACCCCTCTGGACTTTCACCAATGGTTTCTGCAAAGGAAACCAAACCTCCTCCTTTTCACCAGTGAATAATATGGGCAACAAGCTCCTCACCCACTAAAACTTCAGCTCACTGGGTTTGCAAATATTATCAACGTCACCTCATGTGTCTGAAGGCAGAGGATAGCTCTGCGTCTCTTCAGGGCCCAGTCACCAAGTCAGTCTGCTTGAAATATTGCAGAGTGCTATGGCTTAGTCTGGAAGCCATGAGCTCAGCAGACCATTCTGGAAAGCTTGTGTTGCTCTAAACCTAGCTTGACATTGGTAGAAGAGACTTGGAAAAGAAGTCAAGGCGACAGCAGTTAGGTGGTCAGACAGCATTCGCCACTCTTGAAAAGAGACAGGATTGAGAGTGATTGCTCATCAGCATTTAGATGTGGCAGGCAGAGCCATGTCACACAGGTCATGCAAAATCCCATTTGCATTCAGTTCAACAGCATGGGAGCTTAGGCCATACCTGCATAAAACAGAAAGCCAGGGAAGCCCACCCAGGATTAATATTCCTTCTTGACTAATGAGGAGGCATAAAAGAAACAAGACCTGATGGAAAGCCATTGATAGCCTGAGGCCTTCTCTTTCCTAAAGGAGTCAAACATGACAAC
This sequence comes from Haliaeetus albicilla, assembly GCF_947461875.1. Classification (NCBI taxonomy): domain Eukaryota; kingdom Metazoa; phylum Chordata; class Aves; order Accipitriformes; family Accipitridae; genus Haliaeetus; species Haliaeetus albicilla. The sequence continues at coordinate 30,493,335 of NC_091491.1, forward strand.
GCAAACCCTGGCATTGCATCACTGTCAAATTAGACAAAACAAAATGGGGAGGGTGACCGAGCTCCCAGGTTAGGAACCGCATTTGGAGGAGGGCAATTCGAGTTAAACAAGCAATAAGCGATGCTATAAAAATGCAGACACTGTCTTGGTATCAGGGTAAACAAAACCATAGAGAGCTAGAAAGGAGCAGAGGCAGTGAAGGCTTTTCAATTAGTGGCTGAGGGACACAGTTTATTAGCCTGGCAATAAACCTTATTTGTTGCCCATTTGTTGATGAGATTCAAATTCAAACACACAGATAGTATACAGTGCATACTGCTGCTGCTTAGCGTAACACTGCAGCATGTTGCATTAACCCTATCTTTACTTGCTGCATAGCCTACAAACAACTTTTACCACTAATTACAATACTTGATTGAACATTTGAATCCAAATTTTGGATGCACAAAATCCAAGCTGCCCAAGCAAGCAGTTACTTACAGCTAGAAAGCACGGAGCAGATTTTTGACTTTTTCCTTTAGACCAATGTTTTTATTGTATGCACTGTGATCATGTTCACATCATCCTTACCTCCAAAGAGCTTTATGCAAGACTAACAAGCACCAGTTTCACGCTGAAAATACCGTGCTAGGTGAGACTCTGTGGGGTATGCTGCCTAAAGGGGTAGCAAGGACCCTCCTTTTAACTACTGCTTTTGCAGGGATTTTGAGGTACGTGTGCTGCCTGCCTCACCGTGGGAAGGAAAGTGCTTGCTCCAGTGACAACAGATATTCTGCTGGTGTTCTGGGTCCAGGGGGAAGCAGAGATCAAGAAACACAAGAACAGATACCCACCATTGCATCCTTTCAACATTGTAATATAGAAGAATATCACTCTGAGTTTTCATCCTTCCACCCTGGCTCCTCTGCCTTCTCTCAGACATGAAACTAGAGCCAAGTCTTGCAGAGCGAAGACCTCACAGAGTGCCTCCAGTATAACAACACAGCAGATTATAGGAGAGGCAGACAAAGGTTGGACAAGGCTGGTTTATGAGTGAATTAAGGGGTTTCTGGCAAGGGTAATTTCTGCCAAAGTTACTTGTATAATTCACTAGTGCAAAAGACAAGCAAAAATTCAAGTTCTTGGAGGTCCAAGAGGTCTTTTATTCTTTAACCTGTTTAATTTTCTTTAATTTTTATTTTTTTATTTTTTATCACCAAGGGAGGGGAAAGAGGGTGTTTCAGCCCTGAACTATAAGGCTGACTTACAGCTGGTGGCTCGGTAATTGGTATTTATGGCTCAGAACGCATCACTAACACACAGGTTGGAGACTGATATTTTCATCACTACTCACTTTGCTCGCAGCTTTGCAGCGATTTCATGCACTCTGAGTTTGTCAATTACCTTCCCGAGCTGGGATGGTGTGATTTGTATTTAATGCACATACAGCGAGTTTTAATAGCCTGTTTTATTTTTTGCATTTGCAATTTCATGGGGACAGATTCAGGGACAAATACACAGGGAAGACCAAGAGGACACATAGGCTTGGTAGCACCACAAAGACTTCTTGGAGCTTCATCTCACGCCAGTCTGTAAAGTATCCATTCCCAAACTGGCTCCTAAAACCCTAGCTAGCACTGCTCCCTTTGGTCTGTGGCCTTTGTGCTTCTGGTGTCCATTAATCTATTATACAGTTTCTCAGGCTATGAGCTTTGCCCTTCTGGGGAGTGGAAATGATGCTGGGGGGTGGTGAAAATACATTGCAATGCTGACACCTGAAAACTATAGGTTGGATGGAAGAAAATATTACTGAAAGAGTTCACAGGATGAGTGTGCAAAGTCAATCCAGAAAAAGATGTCTCGACAGAACCCTATGAACATAGGATGAGATCCCAGTATGAACCAGGAGGTGCGAGGGCAGCTCTCATGAGACACATGCTGCTAATTTTGTAGTCTGCAGCCCTAGATTTAGGATTTGTGAGGAAGTCAAATAGCATCTCATCTATAATTCAATCTTCCTTCACTTTGTTCTGGATTCCTAGAGTCCCAATTTCCCCAAAAGATATAATATGTCCTGCCTGAGGGCATAGGTACTAATAAATTGAAAAGCTCACCATTTTGTCATATTTGTCACTTTTGGCAGCAGCATACTCAAAATAGGAAAAGGAAATGAAAGCATCAAGTGCACAACCAGGCAGAGCCCATAGTGTGCACAGAGGCTGGTTGGGATGATGCACACCTCCGGGTGAAATACCAATTCCAAAAGTCATTAAAACTAGTCAGAGTCAGATAGCACAGATAAACTTTTAAATACACAATAAAATGTAAAAGACAGGCCCTGTATGGATTTAATTAGTATGCCAGAAGTAGAGAAGAGGTACTGGAAAGCCAGATCAATCTGCATTCCTGGCACTTCTTGGTGTTAAAGACAGAAAAGAGAAGGCCCTAGTAGGGGAAAGATAGAAAATGAAATATTTCAGCAAATACACACAAACTTTCCTGTAAATGGGCTGCTGGAATAACCCCGGCAGAATAAGCTTCAGTTTCAACTGAAGCATGAAAGTCAATAATGTTCTCTGTAACCTTTCTAAACTCCTTGCTTCTCTATCACATATACTGAGGCTGAAGGGAGTTAATCTATTCAAGGTATGTGTGTGTCTATACTCATTATATACACCACAGTACTCCTTCAAAGAGAACTAGTTACTCAGCAGTCTGTCTCATGCTCAGCAGTAGTAATATTTAAGGAAAGTGTCATTTATGTTATTGAGAATTTTACCAAAAGCAGGAAAGACGCAGTTGCCCTTCTTAAGAAAATGAGGGGTTGAAGGGTGAATGATGGTCCCAATTACTTTTTACCTATCAATTATTTGTCTAAGGACTCTTAAAAATGGATTTCTCATATAGGTATTGCAATTTCATAAACCATTTTATAGCTATATACACTGTATATTAAAAATGAAATTGGGAATATTTCTTCCTGAAAGCTATTTCTATAGATAACAAATTCACCCATGCTGCCTTTGTCCTTTAAGTTTCTTCACAAGTGAAAAAGTGCCTGAGCAGAGCAGATCATCTCATTCTCAGAGGGCTGTGCCTAGTTTTGAGTTGTGTAATTACTTTGGGCAAGTTGTTTTATCCCTGATGAAGGAGTCTCTTGCAGTCCATGGAAGGTGCCTTTCCATATGGGCATCAATTAATAGATACTCCAGGCTAAGACTTGCAGCTTCAGGACTGCTCTAATTTTTACTTGACAGTAATGAGACTGTCAGAATAATTCTTACCTCAGTAGAAATAATCTCTCTCAATCAGTGCTACACAAAAGGTAAGATTGTCACTCACTGAGCAGCTCTCATACAAGGGCCAAACTGTTAATGATAGGATCTAATAGAAAAAGTCATTAAGGGCAGGCAGACTTGCCCCTATCAATGGAGAGCTTGCTCTTAATAAATGGTGTCCAGACTGTTATTCATTCTTTTAGCTACCCATGACACAGGCATTTCTAGCTCTTCCTTAGAAAGGCTACTTCAGATAGGAATTTTCCAGGGAGCTAGCAGGTCTGTCATATTCTCTTTCTGTCTCAGTAAGTTAGTACTCTGCTATATAAGACATTCAGGTTGATCTTACAAAGGCAGAGTGATGGTATGCTCTGATTTATTCCAAAACAGAAGTGCCCAGCTTAAGATCCATATAGAAAAAAAGCAAAACAAGCAAAATTTATAGCCAGAGAGAATATCAGAACAAAACCCAAATCTCCTGGCTTTCTGGATGAAGAAATTATGAAATTGGGTTTTAACTACAGAACAGGGATGCTTCCATCCTCTCTAGAATACTGTGCAGATAAATTCCTCACCTGTGGGAAATGCTCAGATGTTGTGGCAATAGGGTCTACATAAAATGGGCTAGCGCATCTTGAGCTTATCAAATTTATTGTGAATTATTAATTTTAAAGAAAGTAGATTTATGATAACCAATGACAGAAGTAGGAAAAGATCTCTCTTGCAGTACAGCACATGCACCCACAAACAAGCTACATCAGCAATAAAAGGGAGGAGAAACTCCCCTCTGACTAGATCTCACCTGGGAAGGCATTTATTTATGGTTGGGCACTAGACTATTTAAAACTACTGATGCAACGCACCTACAACATGTATCAACAGTGTTCACTGGCTAAGCTACCATTTCTTCTACCATGAGGACAGACATTCCAAATTATAAAAAAGTTCACGCATATGTCTGGTAATATATGAAATCAATTATTTCAGGACTTTGGGGCAGGAAGAGGGTAGAAAGGGAGGGGATAAGTTGACTGCTATTGAAAAATTCTTTGCACAAGATGCAGTGATGGCAAATAGCCCAGTTTCAGTGGGCTAAGCTGTGATCTATAGATAAATATAGATTAAAAATGCAACTGCACATACCATCAGATTTACGAAATAACAAAATTGAACTTATAAATGACAAAGTGTCCATTTTCTTTGTTGACAAGTACAAAAATGCTGTGCACAACTACATTCTTTGAGCCAGTGCTTTTTAAACATTGATACTACATAGGAAACAAACAGAAAAAGTAGGGCTTCCCCCCACGCCCACAGGAATCCACATTTTCCACTGATAACCCAGAATAAAATATACATAAATGCATACAGTAGATGATATCACATGTGACATACTGACCTAGAAGTCCATTACCCTAACTACCTCATTATACATCTCTGCAGTGCAGCTAAAAGAGGCAGGGGAGAAGCATGCTCCTAAAATACAAAACCAGCCCAGAAATATGCAATTGCCTCTTGTCTAATATGCAAAACCACAGCATGTAAGCTCCACAGCCAGAGCGCTGCTGGCCTGGATCTAGCTCCTTTTCCCCCACCTCACCTCCGAAATTTACGTATAAAGGTTTTTTGACATTTAGAGCCTGATCCAAAGCTAGTTGAACTTGGTAGGGGCCCCGTAGCAACTGCAGCCAGGTTTGGGATAGACTGCAGAGGGAAGCATTTCTGTGCCCAGTGCCATGCACTCCAAACCAGGACAGGTCCCCAGTGCTGCCAGCATGTACACAGCACATGCAGAGGGAAGATTGCTTGTGTAGTGTCTACACCCAATTCTCTGCTCTGTAACACCTATGTAATTGCCAGTGCAATACCTGTCTGACACCGCAGATAGTCAGAGCCCTCAAAGTAGCAAATAAACTTGTAAGTGATAACTCTGTCACACAGCTTAAACTGCTCAACCACTATTTTTCTGCTTACTGGTAAATTGCTCATCAGGCTGTTCTTGCTGGGGTTTTGCCTGACTCAGTTTCCCCCAGTAAGGAGACAAATTAAAACAAGGAGAAACTGAAAATAATAGAAAACACTTCCCCTAGTTTCCCATCTGATGACTTTCACCCTGGTTTACCAAGTACATTATAGACGATGACATATTAATTGCTCTGCATGCAGGACAGCACAAAGCAATTAACACTTCTCATGTGCTTCATGGCTGCTCTCTGTGCTGTTTCCAGGGGGAGTTATGACGTGAAATCTCATGACTTTCATGAAACCAACTGTAGTCATCACTGAATTTATATTTTTCCACGTCTGCCTAACACCCCGTTCAGTGCCTCCTGGGCTTTCTCTTATAGGCAATCTGTCAGCCTGAAACAGCAGACCTAATTTCTACAGACGTGGCATAAGACCAAAGTTACCCAAATTTTGGCAGAACTGGGTATTTAGAGGAAACCAGAAAATCTTCAGTAACCTACCAAAACAAGGGGGAAGGAAGGAAGAGTTCTAGTCCTAGTTCCTGGCTTCAGACAACTCATTTCATCTCCCCCAAACCAGGAATAGCCATGCATCCATCTCCTATGCTGTCTCCAACCCTTTAGTTCTCTGGCCTCAGTGCCCTTTGATTATAGGGTCCATTTCCATATGCACCATGCATCCAGCCTGCCCCCTACCAGTTGCTAAACTGCCCGTGTCACTGCTGTGTCTCTGTAAAACTAGCTAGAAGTACATGCAGCATCTAACACAGCAGTACCCGAGCTTCATTTAGGACTGCAGCTTTACTGGAGTGCAAATAATACAATGGCATTCTTAGGATGAAAGATGTATTTGTGAGTTAAAGCACAAAAACCACAGGGAGGGCTGAGCTTTTCTCAGGTCTCCAAATCTGGAGCTCTCAGCATTACTAACAATTTGATTTTATTAAAAGCAATAAATAGGGGCATTAAATCACAGCTTTTGTCTGTAACTTGCCATTAGCTTTCAGCAGAATCCCCCGCTGGAATTGCTTCAAAACTGCAAGAATGACCTTGCTCCTATAATCAATCCTAGCATTGTTAATGTTTGGTTTTAGGCATTGCAGCTCTTCCCCCAGGTCTACTTTCACCCTGTTGCTCTTTGCTACCTCCTACTCCTCCCTAACAGGCTGGCACCAGGACTGAAGGGTCCAGCCACAGGCAAAGGTGATGTCAATTAACTGGCTGATGGGTTCATTTCCTTCCTTGCACCAAGGCCCACGGTCACCGCGCTCTGCTTTTAACTGTGAAGAGTGCCTGTGTGGTGCTAACCAAACTCCTTCCAACTACACTGAACTATTTGTTGCAGATGCTTATTCTCAGCTTGGGAGGTGGGAAGGATGAAGACAGCTGCATACATTAGTCTGTCACTTTGCTTAGTATCATTTAGGCACTACCAAAGTCCTGGCTAATCCCAATGAAAGTGAAATGAAACTCCATTCAAGTTTGACAGAGGATTTAAGCAAACATAGGCATTATTTCCAACCTCACCACGTGGCTTTTAGCAAGCCAGGGACCTGCAGATAACTCAGGATGTTTAAAAAAGCTTTTACAGAACCTTCCTAATATGCAGCCCTCAGGCTGCAGTCCAGGATGACTGCGAGGTGGTGAACTTCCTCAGGAGGGACAGACATGCAGCCAATCTGGCCTGCCACACATGCCTAAATCAGTAAGGATTTCATCATCGCTTGTGTAGGTGTATCCTTTACTTAGCATCCTAAATCTGTAGAAAACAAGTTACCTTGGCACTGGGATTCTGATTGGCAAGATTTGCAAAAGGACCAAACTCTTGGGGTCCTTCCCTTCCAAGATGTATTTCAGTTCTAGAAGCTGCAAAGTGTTAAAAGCGAGACCCAGAAATGTATCTTTTTGTCTCTGGTTTTGATGCTCTGCTTTGCTCGAAGTTAATTGGCAAAATCCTTTTATTTGCATATCTCAGCTGGGCTTTTATAATTTTCTACACAAAATTTGATTTAGAAAGGAAAGCCTGAGAGCCTTTTAAGCTGTGCAGTTGGCAGATGCATAGGACTGTATATAATGTATGCCTATACCATAAAGACATATATCAGAAGTGGGTGGACTGTATATCTCCCTGTGCACTTATTTCTATTTTATGGTATTTTAAAATAAGAAATACCATTTAAAGGAGCTGATTGCCTCAGGCTGGCAAAAATTTACAAGGCTCACTTGAAATGTTTTTGCTTAACAGCAAAAAAAAAAAAAAAAAAATCACGCATTTGAAAGTGAAAATTTCAATCATCCCAATCCTGGTGACCTCTTCTGGGTATTAAGATGCTATTGGCAGACAGCTCTCTTCAAAAGATAAATCTTGGCTTTCCACAGCAGCAGAGTGGCATTTGTTTTCATGTCAGGAGTAATGGCATTTCTGAGGGACATATTGATTTCATACAGATTTTTAGAGAAAATAACAGCTGGCCACACACATCAGTGATGCCAGAACACCCACGTACAAGTGCCCTGAAGGGGAAGGAAGCAAGTGTGTTAGTCTCAGGGCTATGTCTTAGATCTGGGGACAAAAGGCATCCTGGGCCTGGGCCAGAGAGCAGTGAGCTGCAGCCATACCGAGATGTTGCAGGACATATTTTGCCTAGTCTTTGAGGGTTGTCCGTGTTCTGACACATGGCACTCACAGTGGGGCTACAAGGTGGAAACTGATCATCTGCATCCCTACCCCCAGCCAGGCAGGTCCTTTATTTTATAAGGATGGGAGAGGCAAGTTTTACCTCTGGGAACATTCATCAAAGAGGTATTTTCTCAGAGGCGGACAAACAGTTCTAGGAATGCAAAGTCAACCAGCTAGGCGGACAGAGACTGAAATCCTCCTATCTGTTCTCCCGAGACCAGGGCTGGCTTTGAGAGTCTTTAAGAATGACGAAATATAGAAATCATATCTCCAGGCCACAGAGTGGGTCACTATGAAGCCACAGAGAGAGAGGAGGAAAAAAACCCACCATCCATTAAACTGAGATTTGAACAGCGCCCTGAGCTCCAATTCATGAACATCTCCAAATTCTTTCTTAAAACAATCCTCACTAGGAGCCTCCAGAGCCCCCTGTTTTTCCTTCTGAGTCAAGGCCACATAACCCCCAGTCCCAGCGCTGGTAAAGCCAGGTCTCCAGGTATCACCCTACCTCAGCAGAGCAGCTTGCGTACTGACCAGTAGCTGCTGTGGCAGAAGGATGAGCAAAGGCTCTCTGGTGGCCAACGCAAGATGCTCATGGGAGAGCAGCTGGTCGCAGCTCCTGTTCTGCAGTCCTGAATTTATATACCGGCTGGTTTGGGGATATTAAAACAGATGGGTTTTCCAAGCATGACTGCTTCTTTTGGGGATAATAATGCCATTAATAGCATCCAGGAAGGAGGCACAGCTCACCAGCACTGAGGGGTCCACGTCAAGATGAAACAGGCTTCATACAGAAACAACCCCAAACCTATCTGTAACATCTCCCCGGTTTTGGCACCATCCCCTTCCCAATCTAATTTTATTAACAAATATAATGACTGGGCAAATATTGAAATCAGTTTGCCAGCTGGTTTGAGTATCTATTTCTGAAAACATCTTAATCTTCTAGAAAAGCTTATAATTTTTAATGCAGTTGGTGACACAGTCTTTTAGAAATTGGTACAAACACAGGCTTAAGGGTTTTTTAATACTATTCTTCTCTTTCATTTCAGATCAGAGAGCTAGAATTACTGAGGTTTTTAAACATGACATGTATTTGCTTTTGAAGAATGAAACTAAACCAGGACAAAACCCCCTAAATACTTATTAATGTCCTTTTTTTTTTTTTTTTTTTTTTTTTTTTTTACAGATTGCAAATGGTGCAGTCATGACAAAACATCCAGGACTTTGCTGCATTCCAGATGAAGTCGTTAGCTGGGAGCCCTATGTCATGCCTCCAAAGTATTTTTACTGGTAAAAGGTTTTCTTCAAGTTTGCAAATCTCGGACCAGAAAATAAACGTTTGTAGTGTACCTTGGTGAGAGCACTTTACTGATAACTTCATTCATACCACATTCTCATTCACACTGTTTTACCAAATCTATCAAATTCCACAGCTTCACTACTGCTGAAATGAGCCCTTAATTTTAAGGAAGAGCAGTTACAGTAGTTGTTTGGGCCCTTGACTGTAGGAGTGTTTTATTAAGCTCAGGTAGGAGTAGCCCAAGGGAGAAGAACATCCCAGAGTTTTGTCATCAACCTGAAGCACACACTGCACAGGTTTGAAAGTGTTTTCAAAGCCGCAGAAATTCCCAAGGACTTTCTCCAGGACAAAAAGAGCAAGCACTTTTCAGCTACTCAGTATAGAAGCCACCATCTCCACATATCCCAACCATTGGTCTTAAACTGGTACCAGTTCCCTTCACTCAAGTGAATTTAACTCCTATTGTCAGGGTCAAGAGGATAGTTCAGTGTCTCATTTACTGATATTAATGCAATTTCCAGTTAAGACCTCACCAAGCTTGTTTGGCAGCTTTAGCTGTGCATGCTTAGGACTGATTTAATATCAGTGCAATCTCAAAATAAACACACTGCTGGCCTTTCAGCTCTTGATCTCCTGCAGGACAGAGTTGGCATAAGGAAAGCAATTGCTATGACCCATACTTCCCTCAATTTTCTTATCTCATGCACTTGAAACATATCTCCTAGTGACAGAGGAAAGAACAGAGCTGCCTCAAAATGTTGCTGTTTTTAAAGCAGGGGGGAAAAAAAGCAACAACAACAACAAAGAATGTCAATTTTTCTGTCATTTGTTAAAAAGAAAATGTCCAAAAAATCTTTAATGCAAGAATCAGATTTTTTGAAGCAAAACCAGAAAACAAACTTCCAAAGAAGTCTGTAAGAGCAAATGTGATAGTTTCATAAAAAAAATAATTTTCTCAGAGAGCTTGCGCTCTATGTTCAGCCTTGGACAAACCACACAGTCCAGGGCTCCTGGCACCCCAGAGAAAGCTCCCCAGCTTCATGTCAAGCCTCAGTGATAGCCGAAGGGCCCCCAGATCAGAATATTTCTTCCATCTTATTTTCATGGAAACTAAAAGCAAGGCAAGTCCCATTGAAATAAAGCATGCTTTAGGGAGATCAATGAAGACAACCCTGAGGGTTCATCCCTCTTTGCATCATGTGCAGCCTAGGAGAGACTTCAGAGTTCTGTTCCAGGGCTTGGATGCTCTGGTATTACTGCCAGTCAGGATTGTAGCATTGCCTCTATTTATGTCAGAGCATAAAAAAGGCCATGTAGAGGAACTGATTTAGGATGAGAATTAATATAATTTGGCTTCAAGGCACGAAACCAAGATGTTCTTCAGTCATCACCAAACAGCAAAAAGTGTTTTCAGCTTCTGAAATAGCCCAGGGCTGCTGATCTACAGATTACACTGCAAGGCCCAACTTTTTGCATGTGGTGACTGAAAAAGGTGAGGAACCACTTGGTTACACACAAGAGAGCTGTGTCTGTAGTGGTAGGGTTAGGTGAGACTGGCTGGCACTTTGCAGTGAAGGGAGGATGATGCCTGGGGCAAGGAGCTGCAATTCACTTCTGCTTTTCTGAATTACTGTTAGTAGCACTGAGATTGGACCCAGGAGCCTGACTGTTAGTCAGGACTTCACCATGCTTAGCAGTGTGCAAACACAAACTAAAATCGCATTCTCTGAAGAGTCATTTTCATGCTTTTAAATAAAGTCACTAAAGTCATAGCTGAATTCCTTTGAATCTCATTTATAAATCAAAATAATTATGTTAGCAAGCGATGACAGATAAGTGGCAGTGTCTCTTGTCTTCTTCACTGCAAGATGAACCACTCTCCCTGGATTACAGGACGATTTCCCTATTACTCCATCCCACATTCACTCTCCCCTCTCACTCTAAAGATGCACTGCTCTTCCTCCCTCCTCCTGCATCCAGCACTGGGAACACCAGCTGAGTACTGGACAAAAGAACTCACGAAGGCAAGGATTATGTTAGCTACAGAGCAGTGAAGAGTTTCCTCACTGTCTGTACACCAGTTAAAAAAAAAAAAAAAAAAATCTAATTTGCTGCAGCTCACGGCTTCAGCCTTTACAGATATGGGCTAAGTATCTGCCTGCACGCACCTCACAGCAAGGCATCCCACCAGCCAAATACAGAATCCTTGCATTTAAAACCACCCACGGAGGAGGCAACTATTGAATCATTTTGGGGCCTGGCACAGGAGATCTGCATCTTACTGGTTTCATTACCTTGAATAATAGCACAACAGATTTGTAAGTCACATTTAAATCGATTTTAAATGAATCCAAACCCTAGATGTAAACATAACCAAAATGTTGGACGAGAGTCTGTTTTAACTCATTTTTAGATCACCTGTGTTTCTGGGATAGCAAGGACTGAAAGCACAGATCTCGGATGAAGGTGGGCTTCAGCATCTGAGCCACCAGCATGGTCTGAATTAGAGAGATGGTCCAGTCCTGGGAAGAGAGAGGACGCAAAATCCTGGGTACAAACATCCAGGTGTGGAGGACAGACCTTCTTTGGTATTTAAACCCAGACTGTATTTTAGGACTCTTTAGCACAACTTTATATATACACACCCCCCACCAACTGACCCACAGTCTACTAAAGCTATGTTAATATAGGGACTGTTCGCTGGCAGATGTCAGAATAAGGTACCCTGGTGGTGTGTGTTTTCAAAATTTAAATAATATGTAACACTATTCTTTCCTTGTTCCTGCATCTTATATACCAGAGGGACATAAAATGCAACATATTTCTGTCTGTCACAGAGAGAGAAACAAGGTTCAGATTAATCTCAGTGTCCAAGAAATGATGACACTGGTTGCAAGAGCTCTTCAAAGGGGCTGTGGTGGGGTATAGGATGGCTCAGAGTTAAAAACATTTTTCCAAGGAGACTAGAGCTGAATTTGACCAATATTCCTAACATTAAGTATTGAGCTACAGTTGACTTTCTGAAAGTTTTACACGTATAAAATTAAAAAAAAAAAAATCACAGTAAATAAATATTTTGTAAAGAGTTCTTCAACAGTCCTCCATGACATTGATACCAGCTGATAGAAGCAATGAGGAATGTCTAACCATCAGGCTCTTCCCAAACAATCTTTGCGAACCATTCAGGATTTTTTCTAGCCAAGCAATTATTTTCCCTCCTTCCAAGACCAAACTCCTATGTGAAAAGGCAGAGAAAACAGGTACAAGGCGTGAGCTGGAAAAGGCACTTTTCCAGGTGGAGTGAAGGCTCATATTCCTGAGAAATCCAAATTTCCACAGCTCTAATTCTCAGCTGATCCCACCCCTCCGCCCTGACTCTGAGCACGGCAGCCACCAACAGATGGTACCCGAGGAGTTCCTCCCCTGCTGCCCGCACCCAGAAAGCAGGCATGGGAGGGGAATTTCCTCAAAATACATTTAAAATCTTTAGTGCTACAGCTGACACCACACTTGAAAGACACGTTCTCCACGTCACTCTGGAGCTACTTATTTCCAGGAAAGCACTGGACTGTCTCACCGCAGATGCTTGCTTGTGCTGCTGGCTGTTGCCTGCACCACAAAATAACACTGATTTTTAAAAAACAAGAGAGAGAGAGAAAAGCAGGTTTCTGCTGGTTCTGTACTGGTCTGGAAGAGAAAGAGTTACCCTAAGGAACTCGGGGGGCCATCCTGCGCAAACCCAGACATCCCTCCTCCAGACTGTCTCCCCTTTCGCAGGGGAAGCCAGTTACAATTCTTTGTGATAACTAGAGGTTGGGTATTTCTCCAACTTGTGGGGTTCCCCTCTGTGCGAGGCAAAAGCAAAGCAAAAAGCAAAAAAAAAAAAAAAATTTTCAGGAGGAGATCTCCGCAGCTCCGGCGGATCATTCCAAAGATTAAATCAGTGCTCAGCCATCAGTTGAGCTTAGCATAGCTCAGCCCGCGCAGTCATTTAACCCTGTGGCTGCCAGAGCCCGAGCACTGGGATGACAGGCACTTCCCAAAAAGCCACCTCCCGGCCTTCCCCAACAGCGTAGCCCTTCGGAGAGCACCCACCCTGCGTTGCTCCCAACGCTGTCTGCAGCACCGAGCAAACGCCAGGATGGTCCCTCTCCCTCTTGCAGGCAATTCTGCCCAAGGTGCAGCACCTCAGAGAGGTAGGGGAGACTTAGGGAGGAGCAAGGGTAACCCAGGGCCGGGCTGGCAATGGGGCATCGAGTAAATGCAAGTGCTGGAGGTGTTGCAGGACTGGCAATGGGGGTGCCCGTGCAGGAAAAAACCAGGGAGAGATCCTGCCTGCTGCTGCAGAACTGCGGGTAGACCCCGGAGCCTGCCCGCTTACACCAGCGCCAAGCAACACCCACCCAGAAAGATGCAAGCAGCGAACTGGGTTGGGGAGATATTGCGGGTGTCGCAAAGTGCAGCCGTGGGGAGAAGCCACTGCAGTTTAACAGTGCTAATTCACCATCACAGGACTAACGCTCACCAGTTTTAAACATTATTGTGCTATGAAAGCAGAGTTCAAATCTCTTCCCTTTAGCTGGATTTGGGACCACATGTTTTCATACTTTCAGCAACAAAATCTGTGGTGTATGGGCTTTTTACATGATTTTTTTTTTCCTTTTGCTTTGAAATCCCTGAGTAGCTGAAGGTGTGTGCAAAACCTCCTGTAGGCTGTCCTCTTACTGGTGCACCCTCAGGCTTGGATGTTTAGGCAAGAATTTTCTTATTTTCTTGCAAGTTTGGGAAGTCAGTTAGTTCTGTTGAGTTTTGAGTGGGTTATGTTTTGTTGGGTTTTGTTTTGTTGGGGTTTTTTTTCCTTGATTCAAAAAATTATTGTAGCAGTCATGGCAATTTTTCATGTATATTCCTTCTCCACATGCACAAACAAGCCTTTATATAAGATGCTGTACTACTTTATGCCTCATTTCCTTTACTTCACAAGAAGAAAGGTACTTTACAATAAAGTTTTCCCCTCATTGTCTCCAAAGGAGAGTTTTTAAATAAGTATAAGCTCATTTATTTCTTTTAATGGTAGCTACTTATTTCTTCAAGACAGGGCCATCCACAGAAATTGCACTTTCTACCAAGATTGTAAATACATTTAGGTAGAGAAGCAAGATAGCTCTCTCTGGAAAATAATAATAATAATATTATAATAATAAAATATCTGTCCAAGCAAGAGCAATAGACTGCCAACTGACTTGGAGCAGCACTGGTTGTAAAATCCAAGAAAGAAGCATGAAAGAAAGGATAGGAATAAAATGCTGGACTGGCCCAGGAGCTGAAGATTATTGCTCCATCTCTGTGTTAACATAGGCTTGTTCAACCTTTGGGAAGCCTCCCATGTTGGCAGCACCTGTCTCCCTTATTGGACACAAGAAAAATAAGAAAGGCTGCAATATATCCTTAATCTGGAGGATTTAAAACACAGACAAATATTTCCATGGGAGAGCTTAAATATCCTTGATCTTGCCTTCATGGCAGAAAAACTGATGAGATGGAGGTGGGGGGGGGGGTTACCATGAAATATGTCCCGTTACTCTGTAGCTGAGAACTATTAGCAGTTCTGCCTTGACTTCAGATCAGTGGGTGAAAGTATGACACACAATTTTGAGAAGTAAAAGCAATTACAAAATTTATATAGGTAATGATATAAGCGACTGAAGTAAGCCAAAAGACTACTTGCTTAGATGAACAATAAAATAATCTCTGGACCAAATCAAATTTAAACGATCCCTCATACAAATGCACTACTATATTTAAGGGGAGAAGAATTTCCCTTGGATACTCGTCTTGTTCCTGTGCCAGCCTTGAGCCTGTGGTTCTGCAAACTAAGAGGGCCAGAAGGCAGGACGAAATGGGTCACTGGTCTAAAGTGGCCTGGCAGCTCGTGGTTCCTTCTCATCCTGGCACCGCTGCAGTTTTTAGCCCGGCATGCGTGCAGGCAGACTGCCAAGCAGCTTTCCGTAGCATCGCACAAGCTGGAGAGGGGCAAAACCTATAAGACTTTTCTAGACTTTCTAGCTGCCAGTGCAGGGACAGGCACATCTCCGTGCACGAGGGCTTTCGCATCCGTGAGACACATTGTGCTCCGTGTCACAACTGGGAACACCGAGAGAGTCACTTGTCCTCCACCAACAAGGAGCTCCAGACCTGGCACGTGGCATATCTTCAGGGCAATTAACTTCATCTCTTCACTGGGCTGTGTGGCCTCTCTCATTCACTCAAGCAAATGGCTGAACTGAGCAGTAGCTTAGTATCAGCACAGAAAAAATATGGCTGTCTGGAAACCACCACTTAGACTCATTTTATTATATGGATAAAGCAGAGATCTCCATTTGGTAATAAGTCTGTTAAAATATTCTGAAAAAACAAATGCATCAGTCTTCGGAGGGTGTTTGTTCTACTAGATGAGGTGCTAGTCTTGGACTGAGGAGATGGATCCTTCCCCCAGCTGCTACTGGGGTCCTGGGCAGCCTTTGCCTAGGTAAGGTCATACCTCTACAGCTTCTCTCCCCTGCCTCCTCCATTCAGACTGCAGGAGCCTACGGGGAAAAACTCTGTAGGGAAGCATTTCTATGCTTCATTAGGAGTTTATTCAGAGTTTAAATGAAACCTGTTGTTCCAAAGATAACAATAGCTTCTGACGTACTCCAAACTGAGCCAGCCTAAGCAATATTGGGTTAAAAATTTCTGAGTGTTTTATTCTGATCTCATACCTGGTTCTTCCCAAGACATTTCTTGTGTCAATTGAATTACTCCTGATTTACACCAGGGAAAACATACTGAAATGTGGCAATGCACAATTCTCATCAACCTGTGGAAGACAACCTGATTTTGCTGAGAGAAAGCTAAGACATGGGCATGCTATCAAGAAAGCCTTTCACTTCAACAGATGCTGAGAACAGTGGGCTCAGGGCCAACATTGCATTTTTGAGATTAGGTGTTCACTGTCTCCCCCCCCACCCCGCTTCTCACTAGAAAGATTTTATTTCAGATCAATACTTACAATACATTTACCACTACAGAGAGTTCCTATTTCAAACATGAAAATAATAAATAGAAAGACCTCA
Organism: Haliaeetus albicilla; assembly: GCF_947461875.1. Classification (NCBI taxonomy): domain Eukaryota; kingdom Metazoa; phylum Chordata; class Aves; order Accipitriformes; family Accipitridae; genus Haliaeetus; species Haliaeetus albicilla. Next base: position 30,509,657 of record NC_091491.1, read on the forward strand.
TACAACTTTCCTGCTGGAGTTTAAAGCTGCCTGGAAGAAATGCAAGCAGATGACACCTTTCCATTACCAGATGACTGCCTGAATACCTGCTGGACTTGCAGCACATGCACATGCTGTGTTTGTGGGCACAGCCCAATATTGTTTAAGAAAAAAAAAAAAAAATCCTTGAGGCCTCTCTCCTAAAGATCAGCTAGGTCCTGATAAGATGAATGAACACTCACAGCATTTCTTGAGCTCCAGCTATGGAAACAAATCCTACATGCTGGAGATGAATCACCCCACTTCACTCAGTGAAAGTTTTCTTAGCACAGAACACAGGGAAAAGTACACGTACAAGAAGTGAAATAGCTGTCAAAGAGTGATTAAAAGCAATCTCCAATCTCTCTGAAGAGTTAGTAAATGAAGTATGGTGTTACTTGGCTTCTGTCATTTCATTGTTTCTTTCTTAAAATAAACAAGCACTGCTGCTTATTCCCATCCTTTCTATCATCCCCTCTCTTCATAATGCAAATCTCACCCTGGCCTCAGGGCAGAGATCAGCCCTGAGCTCCTGCATCAGTGAGCACACAGCATCAGCTCCCAGGTCCTGCTGCTGTATGAAGTCCCTCAGTTCTCTTATTTGAAGAGAGCAGTAAGGCTTTAGATAGAGATGACAAATGTTGGAGCATCTAATATGGCTTTAGGTGAACTATTCTAAGACTTGACTCATTAACAATCTATACTTTATTTCTAGCTTAGATTTAACTGCCAGCTTCCAGTCTTTTGACTAAAGACTCTAGTTAGGTCTGCTACCAATCTTGCATTCTCATCTACGCAGCAGTTTGTAAACTATGACTCACCCTTAAGTTGCTCTTGAACAAAGAAAAAACAGAGTTTCTTAAATCACTTTTTGGAGACTCTTCAGCTTAAGATCACCTGAGTAGCACATTTCCAGATGTTTTCCAGCTTCTCAGGATGCTTTGGAAACACAGACATCAGAACCAGAACCAACAACGGTCTTACAGTGCCCTGCAGGGACAATTTTGCTCAGCATTCCGAAGACCACACATCCACAACCTCACACCAGGAGAATAATCTTACTCAATACCTAATCGTAACTTTAAGAGATTTTTTTTCTTCCCCCCCCCGGTGTCACCATTTTTGAAGGCAGTCTCCCACTTAGCAAACATGACCTACATACCCTTTTCCCCCAAATATTTGGCCTTCCTTTTGGCAACTCTCAGGTATGCTATTTAGATGACCACACTTTGCCAAGAAGGAAAAAACCCTGTCTCTGTCTAGTCTGTCAGGTCATTTTACCCCATTCTTCCAGAACTCTCTTAAGACAGTTTTGCTGGTCACCCTTCCCTTATTTTATTCCTCATACTTCACTGAGGTTTTCTTTACACACAAAACCTAACCCCACAGCAAACAATCCTGTCAGCCACCACTGATCCACAGCTGAACAGATCTGGAGCACTCAAGAGGATAAAGCAGGGTAGCACCAATTAACCGGCCATAGCTATTTTCTTCCAGGGATTTAGGGCTGCTTTGACAACGATTTCATCCACTCACAATGTGCAGTAAGGGAAGTCACAAAGTCCTTTATTCTGTTGGTTCCCTGGAAGACTAAAAAGTTTTGCTTAGTTTCTACCCTGGAGACTAACAAATAATCAGGAGGCGATGCACTCATCTGCCACATCCCTTGGTTCACATGCAGATTAGGTATCGGCAGGAACAGCAGGCTTCCCCAGAACATATGTGCAAATATTCAAGAATAGCTAACAAGGATAAACATAGTTGGACCAAACAGCTTTGCTGAATAGAAACGAATGTTTGCAAATGCTGCTTTGCAGTATTTGACCTGCACTAATGGGCCCTCTGTATTCAATAACTTGGTCTTCCATGCAAAGAAACCTTTCTGATGAAGAACATGCACCTCTAGCTTCCCCGTGGGGCTTAAAAAGGGGTTCTGAATGAGCATCTCAGAGGCAACACCAGGTTATTTTATGTATGTATATTGCATATAATTCCCCAAAGCAACCAGCTTAAACATGTATCCTTGATGAGAACTCATAGTTACTAATTATCATCATTCATCATATGAATCCACTGAGCCTTAATGCTGTGTTAGCATTAGAATTTGACATTGAACTATATGTTTTTTAACTTTCATAATTTGAGCCTGGTCTGACTAATATATATTAATAATGTGTCCCTAACATGATCCACTGGAATCTATGTCAATTGAAGAATGCTAGTAATTTTGAGGGGGACACTTCCATATTTTCCAGGACTAAGCAAGAAAATTGAATATTAAGATTCTGCAAAAAATCCCTACAGCCAGCACTAGAAATTTACCTTCAGTGAAAGAATAATAATATTTATCTGGAGAAGCAGTGGCTCAGAACAGATGCTGCCAAGATGAATGATTAATGCACATTAATTGTGGTAAGGAGTTTTCAATTTCAAGTGTTTTCAAATGAAAAAATAGGAGATTTGATAAAAATAAAAAACCCTACTCTCTTCATTCAAGTGGCTTTTAAATCTTTTTTTTTTGCCTTCCGAAAAACAAAAGAATTTGCATCTAAGTGACATTTTTAGTAAAACACATGGTTCACTGAGCTGGAGTCAATTTCTGACTTTTCAATTGCCAATTTATCCCCCTCCAAAAAAAAAGAAAAAAAGTCAAGGAAAGGGAAATGGGAAGGATACAGCCTGGGAAGAAAGCAGCTTCTAGCCAGCTCTAGCATATTAATAAACAGATGAAGCAACCCAGAAAGACCTTCCTCTTTGGTAATACTGGTTTGAGCAACATCAACAACAGTTGCCAAGGAATGAAAGCAACATCTGGTACACGAAGCTTGGAACTGGGTTTCATTCATTTTCAGCTTTCAGAAATAAAAGACTAATGCTGGTCAGAAAAATGTTTTAGTTTGCATTTTCTTTTATCTGCACGTAGATCTGCAATTGGGGAAGGGAATTTTTTAGTACAGAAAATAAGAGCTGAATACCGAAAACCAGCCATTCTCCTCATACAGATTCACACAGAATACAAACACAAGCTCGAGTCCCTGCGTGCCCTGCCAGCTGTTGTACAGCCATAACCAACACCGTCACCGAGTACTGCTGCCTACCTGGAGGAACGATCTGGGACTTGCGTGTTGCTGGTTTGCGTGCAAGGCACATCGTTTCCAGAACCGTGTCGAGCACAAGTAACATCACACTCATGCTGCTAACCACCCAGCTCTCCCTGGAAGAGGCCATTCACCTGGGCAGCGCTCAGACACACAGGAAAAAACCCAAAATGAAACCCCCACCAAAACCCAGGAGGCATCCTCATTTTCTGCCTTTCAAGAATCCTCTCTAAACTCAGACATGAGAAAACTACCTCATTTATCCATGAGAGCACTGAAATTTTTACCTCAGCCTCTCCTTTGATTTTATTTCAACAAAAGTCTCCTTTCTATCAAGTGCTTCATCAGACAGTCACACAAAATGCCGCATAAAAACAACCTAAATGCATCTTAGAGCTCCTTCAATTTATCAGCCTCCGTTTTTGTTCTAGCTGTTGTTTCTTAACACCCTGCTGAGATGCAGCTTGCTTGCTCAAGCAGGGAATTCCTCAATTTCACCTGGCTGACACTGTTTCTTCCCTTGGGACAAGCAAATGCGTCCTGACAGAGAATAAAATAGAACAAGAAGTTTTGGGGGAAGCTAGCTGGTGACATCCTTTTCCCTCTGCAAACTGAGCACAAGGTCAGAGAAGACATTTCTCTTTTGATTTAGGCATCAGCCCCTTCGCTGTGAAGGTGTTAGGAGATTTTTTTTTTTTTGCAGGTGATTGATGCACAAATTCACCCCAGGAATCTGAAGACAAGATCTTACCATTATAACCAACTAATCCAAACCCCCAGTTCAACAGGGAGTGGGGAACATTGGTGTGTGATGTTACCAGCTCCACTCAAAATACATAATGAGGAGGCCTAAGCAGGTTGGCACACTTTGCTTCCACAGACCAAACTTTGGTGGGGAGGAAGGCTGACTCTGTTGTCAGAGGAACCCAGATTTGTTTCATGCCCAACGCATTGCCCGTCATTTCCTTAGTAAAGGGAACATTGCATTACTAAGGCTTTTACACCGACTCTGTCTGTAAGCTTTTTCTATTCATTCATTCACAAGGCAATGGATGAGAATCAAACTGCCTGTAGAGAAAGCAGTAAAGCCTCAGACAAAGGAAGAGTCACAATTACAAGTATCAATCTCCATGAAAGATGCCAGGTGTCAGCATCAACGAGAACATCTCAACAGCCTTGCTAGGACCACAGGAAGACAGTGTCCCCATTCTCAATGCTAAATTTAATCAAGATACAATGTACCATGCAAAGCCTGGCCAAAGATTATATACAGCTGAATCTGCCAAGTTACCTGGTATGAATTGTGAACAATTAAATGAAGAAAACTTGAATTTACTTTGATATCAGTAGCAAGTGTTCCCTGTGTAAGGTACAAAAGCTGAAATTGCCCCAGATTTCATATATTTTGTTTCCATAGAGACTCTTCATAGCTCTGCACAAACCACAATGCTACTTCCTCAGCACAGCCTATGAAGCAAACTGTTGATCAACATAAAGGAAGATAGGGCCCTGTTTAATCAGCTGAAGTCAGGGGAGCTCCCACTGATAATTGAACTATATGGTCCCCAGGCCTGAATTTTAGATCTGGGGCAAAAAGAAAGAAAAAAAAAAAAAAAGAAGAAAAGAAAAAGGGTTCTATCACAGAGCACACAGCATCAGGAGTTTCCCGTGCCTGAGTAACCCTTCCAAAACACTGCAGGGAAAAAGTGTACCAGAAGGAGCAGAGAGGTGGTTCTGGGAAAATGAGGCGATGCCTATGTAGAAGGCAAAGAAGCAGCAGGTCAAAATGAAAGGGGATGGTTGAAGCAGGAGGATAAGATTAATACAAAGCTTAGCTCCAGTATGCACTATTTCCAGCTTGCCTAAATTTATCTCTTACTACTCAGTATTTCTCCATCATTATATGGCTAGATATAAGGCCTGCTGAAAACAGACAAGCCTGAAATCAGGGATCTAAATATCTACTAATTCAGAGCAGGGAACAGTGTATTACTCAGTTAAGCGCAACATGAAATCTTCTTCCAGGGTGAAAACAAATGGGCACAGCTGAAAAAAAAACTAATCAAGTTGGGAAGTGAACCCTATTTCACATTTGGATCAAGGAACATATTTGAGCAAACAATCTTTTCTGTCATTATTTTCCTTAGTTGTTTCCTTTCTATAAGAGCAACCAAATAATAAAGGGGACTAAGAGTATGTTACATACAACAAGCAGCACTCCTTATGGAGCAGCAGCAGATCTGGGAAGATAACGTCATCAATCAGAGAGGAAACAAACATGTTTTGTCCAAAGTGTCAGCACTGGACCTCGTTTGATTTTTCAAAATGAGTATTTTCAAATTAAATCTTCAAAGAATGCAGGCAGAATATTTATTGCAAACGTTACTCAAAGTCTACTGTTTCTTGAAAACAGATTTAATTAAATGGAGAGCAATAAACAGATCAAGTAAATATTTTTTTCACTAGAAAGACAGAACCAGAAATCAGAGAAAAATGAACCTAAAAGACTTGGGGAAAATGCCTTAAACTTCATTTTCATAACCATCTCTTATTTTCAAAGCGTTGTAACTTTCTTCAGAAAGAGATGATCATTCTTTGGAACCATCTCTACAGGAGCACACCCCATAAACCTGCCACAGACCTTAAAACACATGGTCTGTCTAGGGACCATTTTCTAGTTCTAAGGAGACCAGGACCAATTCTCTCACCGTCCCCTGAGTTAGACCGTGCCCACAGAGGAACGTCTTGAAGGGTTGTACCAATATGGTTGTATGTTGGTTACCTCTGTCTATCCTAAAGACTGCATTCCCGGTATGTTGTAAGAGTTTCATTAAAATTTTCCTCCCATGTCTTAGCTAACACATTGGCTTAAAGTCACAGCTTTACCAGCCCTAAATGGTATCACTGGGAAAGAATAAAGTAAAAGATGAGTAAAGAGAAGAGCCAATAACTCCTCTTTATGCACTACAGCCGAGCTAGTGCTAGAGGTGCATTAAATGTGGAAGATTAAACTGATAAAAAAAATTCCCTTTAGTGGAACATAGGTGAATAATTTGTGATATCCTTAAAGTCTTAGGACCCTGAGTTAAGCCTGGAGTTTTAAAGCTCTCTGAGCAAGAGAAATCAATACTCAATTTCACAAAGATTTCAGTCTCCCCAGGCTCTCCTCTTCCAAACCCCCAGGGCATTGCGCTTCACCCAAGCACGTCAATAATCCCACTCGCGCCAACGTATGGATTTCAGGCCTGAGTCGCAACAGCATGTCACTGTCAGCCCCCAGGCATGGCTGAACCCTGGAGTTACAGGAGTCACCCTGCATGGGTTGGCCCTGCAGGGATGACGCGCAGCAGGACCAGGCCGTACCACTTTTCCATGCACCTTGGCACACCAGTGTTAAAGGAGGAGCCACTGGGTGCATTTAGGGTGCCAGCTGCCTTGCACCAGGCAAGAGATACACAGTGGTTCTGGTGTTACCAACTTGCCTTCATGAAGGGAACAGATCAGATTCAGAAGGCTAGGTGAAAGCAGATACATGTTTTCATACGCTTCCCTCAAGCAAGAGATCTTCAATGCAGAGCAGCCGGCCATTCGGTGAAGTCTTTCTGACCTTCTGCATATGGGACTATTCAATTTCAGTTCTCATTTATATATAAAGCCTCCTTAACAGAAAAGACTGCTAAGTCCAGAAAATTTTTAACTGGATTTCACCCTGGACAGAATAAGGCAGTTAAAATGATGTTGATTCATTTATGCTCAGAGCACACAGGTTATGACCTGAAGAGATTAGAAAAACATCCTCTCAGAAATACACTTTGCTTTGGATGAGTCTTACTTTGATGTCTTTTTTTAAAGGTGTGAATAAAAGAATTATTCTTAATAAAAGCTTTATTATTCAAATTAAAGGTTTTTAACCTATACATGGTTGGATACCAAGGAGAAAAGAATATTGCAAACACAGCCTGACCATGCAAAGCACGTGAAAAGTGTAATGGGTGACAGAAGGGGTGCAATGAAATTACCACAGCTGAAATGGTTGTAAAAAAATATAATCTTAATATTCCAGTACCATACGACAGCCATCCCTCCTGAAAACAGTGGCAGAAAAAGATGCAGATCTTGTAACAGCTTTCAATATTTCCTGAGTTTGCAGACATAACCTTGTAAATGTAGAAAAGCAACTATATTTAAGAAACTAAGAGGAAAACCACACTAATCTATGTGGCAAGAGATCTGTAAGTCTAACTTCAACAGCCTTCAGGTCTTTAGAACAGGTTTTGAAGCAAAGTATATTGTGAGTGAATGGAGACCAGACTGAAACACAACATGTGTTAACTACAGGGAGTTTGAATTTGACTGACCCAACATCCTTCGCTGTCAGGAGAGGCAAAGGAGATCTGGGCACTATAACATCTACCAAAGCAGTAAGCTGCATTTACAACGATTACTTCCCAACCTAACTTCACAATTGCTTCATAACAATGAGAACAGTTGTACATAGATGACATTTGCAAACGACACCAACTTTGTTGGCTTTCACAGGACAGCAGAGGACTGCAGTATCACACGGGTATGGATGACATTGACATTCAATTAACAGAAGTGGTATTTAAATTTAAAACCAGTACAAAAATAGATACATTTTGGGATAAAAACTGAATTTCCATTATAAGCTACATGCTTGTAGTTGGAAATGTTTGAGGAGGAAGAGATGTGGATCCTATGACAACTCAATTACCATAATGAATCCACAAAAAAGGTCACTGCGATCCCAGAACGCTTCAGAGGAGATCCAGCCCTTGGAAGTGTGGTAACACTAGATACCCCGTACAAAGCACCTGTGAGGTATTTATCCAAAAAGATGTATGTAGTTCAAGCACAATTTAGAAAAGACGAAATCATTCCAGAAGAGGGTAGGAGGAGGACTCTTAGCCTGGTTTAAGTAATGGAAAGACTGCTTTATGAGAACTAAGTGATCTGGGTTGATTTAGCCTGTCAAAATGAAGGTTAAGAGGGGGTGCAATCCCTTTGCTTCAGGATTAAACAGTAAGAAGAGAAGAACTATTGGAGCTAAAAGCCAATGCTGTATGAAACAGCCACTGAATGCACTTGGGCTGGAAGTCAGAAGGCAGGTTTTAGCTCTCAGAGGAACAGGGCTCAGGAGTAACTATTTCCTAATAGGACAACTGAGGAAGGAAAATTCAATGTGCCTGACGACACAGCTTGCTCGCTTGGCAAAAGGGCTTGTACCACTTGCCTGTGCTGGTAGGGAAACCTGCTCACAGGCCTCAGTCCCCGAAACCTCTTAAGAAAGAAAATATTTGGAGAGTGCACTAAACTTTTTAAGAGGGCTACAGGATAGTTACTGAATTCCCCAGACAGCAATCTGCATCACAGTCCTGCAGCCAGCATGGGCAGCCTTAGAAGTAAATTTTTTTTTTTTCAGCTTGCCTGAACATCCCATAAAAAGAGGAATTACTACAGTGAAAGAGAAAAATTATGCAGATAGTACTGTCAAATGCAGGAGGAAAACAAACTAGAAAAAATAGAGCAGAATAAATTGTTTCTGCAATCTCAGTGAGTTACATTAAAAAAAACCAAAACAAAAAACCCCCCAAAACCAGGAGATAAAAAGCAAGAGAAGGGCAAGGTAGTTTTGGTTGTTTTTTTTAAAGTTTCCACTGTCTTTTTATACCAAAAGACACACTTATATGATTGTATTTTCTTTTCCTGCACAAACAGGAATATCCTGGGAAACCATAGGCGAATTACCCAAACAAAAAGAAAGCTGGAAAGACTGTTTAGATGAAGAACCAATCAATAAAACTGCTCAGAAGCAACACTTACCTGCATCCTGTTTGAGATTGACATGGGAGGTATTAATATTGTATGTGCTTGTCTAGTGGATAAGATAATCGAGCACCATCAAAATGCAAAGCAGCTCCTGCAACTTCTCCAGCAGTAAAAACCTACTTTTCCATCCGAATTCCCTTTCTCCTGCAATGCCATCTAGAGGAAAGCAGGCAGATAAAAGGGAGGGCAGAGACAAAGGGATGATGAGAAGGCGGCGGGGACTGGGTGAAGCCGAAGCTTCCCCCAGACCTAGCTAATGAAATGAATTAAGCTTTCCAATTTATGAAGCCATTAGAGGAAGAGCAAGCCTTGGCTCCGACGCCTCGCTTGTACTTGCATAACAAATCGCATTTGAACGGCGGATGACTCAGCAAGAGGATTTCCCACGACACCTTTCTAAGAAAGGCGCCGGCTCTGTACTACGGGTCTCTGGCTGCTGAAGAAATCCTCATTAATTGCATCCCTTCTTCTACAATTTAAATCTGAAAATCTATGAAAGAAAAATCCTTAAATATCCCAGATTTGACGGGGGGAATAAAGGAAAAAGAAAAATCAGGATCTAATATTTGCAGCGAGTCACAGGTACCTCCAGGCAAACCAGAACAGTGACAGGCAATCAGTTAGGGAAAAGTTTAGACCCCAGTTTGCACCCTCATCCATACAGTCTCCTTGCTGGGACCTTGGGTGCTCACTTAAACTCTCTGTACTTCAGCTCCCTAATAATTTCTTCTCAGAGGGGTTGTAAGCGTTTGTGAAAGACTAAGACTTTGAGACGCTCGGAAGACAGGCACTTCTGCACACAGTGTTATGTTTTTCACCATCAGCTTCAGCCTTTTGTACAGCAGCAGGGACCGCAGTCACCAGCTCGTAATTCCACAAGGACTAACACTATCAAGCAGTATTAAAACTTCACAGTAGATTTGCCACATGCAATACAGAGTACTGTTGGAAATGCATCACTCTTACCCTACATAGAATTTAAACTGTTCTCTCGGATCACAGCTCCCAAATACCGCTAATGTAGATGTTTCTATCTGAGAGCTCAAGCTTTCTCCTCAGAGTTCCCCTGGCCTTTAAAAATTAATCACAGTCAAACTGGAGGAGAGGAAAGGAAAAAAAAAAACCCCAAACAAAAACCAAACCAGAAAAACCTTCAAAGGTTTTACAGAATATTTTGGTTTTGACAACCACTGTCTGTAGTTTTTTTTTTTCCTGAAAATTTAAAGGACATTTTTAAGCCATAAGTTTGATGAAACTAGCAATAAATAAGGCCATGCTAAGAAGTCTTGATGCTTTTATTAAAAGGTCTGAGCAAAAGAAAAAAAGAAATGTTATTTGGGTCTGGACACTGCCTGATTTTTTCACAGGCATAACAACTTTAAAGGACTTTTTAAGTAGCACACATTTTAAGTGAATTTGCTTTTTTAGCAAAAAGTTAAAGAAAAGACAACTTCCTCTGGTAAAGGGAACGGAAGAGAGCAAGAACTCTGAATGCACTGCTCAAACACAGATTCTTGTGACTGACAGAAATCTCAATTCTGTATGAAATCTATTGTTCGAGGCTGGGCTTGCAGACAGCTTAAAAGCAGGAAAGTTTTACCTTATGTTCAAGGGCAAGCATTACCCAGATATCAAGAACTGAGGGAATGAACAGCCCTGGTACAACACATCCAGAGTACAGAAGGCTGCCAGGGTCTGTGGACGGCTATCAATTTTAGGAAGATTTGTTACATCCATTTTTACAAGTATTTTCAGCACTTTTACAAAAATAATTCATGCTTTCCGCCAGTTAATATATTTTACAGATTTTTTTTTTTGTGTGGAATGCCTCAGTTGCCTACAAGAAAGCCGCTCTTCCTAAGGTCTACCCCATAACCACACCTAAGCAAGACTCCATCATGGAGGTAGTAGGATGAATGGGGTATTAAAACTGAGATGTAGTTATAAAAATATCATCTTTATAAACAAGATGTTAAACAGCCTGTTGGGAAGCCTTGGTCTCTGCCAAAGGTGTGACAACCCAATTCCCAAGGCTCTACTTCATAAAGACTGGTTTGTATTTTAGAAGGTAAATGGAAAGTCTGAGTCATCCTGAGTTGGCCCTACTTTTCAAGAACAGTATCCCGATCAGTATTTTTTAGTAACAATCACCAAAATAACAGTCCCTTGTTTCTTCTCTTCCAGGTGAAACTCGAACAGTTCAATTTATCAGTGCTGAAGAGGACTTCTGTACCTGCTGATTAGGAGCACAAATACTATTTCCAGATCTTTCTTACAACAATCTCCAGAAAGCTTTCCCTCTCCTAACATGGAATTTCTGCAGTTCTTACAGAAACAACTATCAGGAATTTGAAAAATATATGAAGTGAGAAAGACTAGTCAACACCCTAAACTCATAGAGCAGTTCCTGGTTCACTTCCAGTTCCCCCCCAAGCACACAAGAGGAACTCTCTGATGCCTCTCCCTCATCCTTCAGCATTCAGCCTTTATCAACCAAGCTGCAGTCAGGAGATGTCCACGTACCAGCCACGTGCCAGCCCCATCAACTTCCAGCGAGAGGAACCCCATTGCGGGCTGGATGCAGCAGCAGCGACGATGGTGCAGCGGCCGTGCACCGACACAGCACACCAGACCCTGCTTAAGAGCACACATTCCCTCCTCCTGCAGGGCTAATTGTGCCATATTTCTTTTCTCATCCAGGCATCTCTATCTCCTCTTATTTATTTATCTCAATGTATTAGTGGAAAAAAACCCCAAGGAATTCAAAGAGACTTCTCAGGCATCAGCTGCTTTGGTAACCCTTACTAGTTTGCAGGATGGTTGTTCCCCCTGCTCTCAGCTCGGCAACATCCTTCCTTGTCCCTTACCTTCCCATCAAAAAAGCCTAGTCCTTTCACTGTCTGCCTTGAAGCCAATTTGAACCAGTGGCACAGAAATGGGCACCAGGACATCTCTAAGTGCAGTATAAAGACAGATAAATCTTCTTTCATGAAGCAGCTACTCTGCCGCACAGACCAGACTGTGAGCTCTCCCAGCAAAGCCACCCCTACATGGAAGAAATTGTCTCCTCAGCTTGCTGCCCCAGGGACAGCAAAGGCTAGTTTCTATAGTTACTCTCTGAAACTCACAAATGACTTTTTTTCTTTTAAAGCACAAAACAGGTAATCAATTTACAAAGAGAAATAGATGATGCCTCATCCCTAAATAGCCTGAGCTCTCCCAAGCTCATAGAGGAAAACAGCATATTTGCTGCCCACACATGAGTGACTCTGACCTGCAGCTGCACACAGGTTAGGGGATTTTAAATCTACCGGGACCTGATCGTGTAGCTGCAGTTCATTCAAGTATGCACTACAAACTAGTGCTGACAGCACCGGGGAGCCCTAAATATTTAGTAACACTAGTACATCGTAGTGCACCATTCTCGGAATGAGCTGAGATGCTGTTTTAATTTGTTCTGTCACAAAACAAGGGAAGTGAAAATCCAAAATGACTGCAACGAGAACACACCAGAGCCGCTGCTTAAAGTGGGTAAAATTGGGTCTGATATTTACCCTTTGTAGAGTGGTTGTCAATCAGAGAATTTCAGATTTTAGACTATACATGCCATGGTTTAAAAATCTGTTCTAGAAACTTTTCTATAAATACAGGAGAGTTTCAGCAAAATACAACAGTTGGGTCAATGAAAGAGTGGCAACTGCTGCAGAGCAGTGATTATCTCCAAAGGATTGCAGAGAGGTTAATTTGCCAAAGAGCTTTATCAGAGGAAACTCCAGCTGCTAAGCCAGGGAAGGGCGGGTTCTGTGAGCACTGAGGCTTTGAGGCAGATTCAAAAGAAACGGGTTCTCCAGAAAGAGAAAGCAGAGGTTCAGCTGCAAGGGCTGGGAGCAGGTTTGCAGCTCGATCTCAGTCAGGTGGGCACAGGCACCAGGGGCGAGAAGCACAGCCACCCTGGCAGGCACCCACCTCCTCCTGGGTGGGAAAAGATTGGAGAGACACCATACTTTTTTTTGGTAATCCTTTATCAACTAGAAAAAGAGAAAGTTGTATTCCTTCACTGGGAGCAAGAGGGACAGCAAAGAAATGTGAGATAAATCATACCTGACACTATTCGTAATACATTCCTCTAAAAATATACTTAGACCAAAAGATGTCCATGTACTAACCTTGATTGAGAGGTTATTTGTGCCCAATAGACTAAAAAGATTCAAGAACAGATCATCCTTAAAAAAAATATTACTTTTGTTAGGCTGCCAACATCAGAGCACGCTTTGGCTTTTGGCTAAGCCAGGACAGAGGCAAGAAGGCAGTTTAAGCAATTCAGAGCAAAACTTGTTTTGGAAAGTTACTTTTGAAACCAAAGGTCACAGTATTGTCCTAAGAAAAACGTTTCTTGTAACTTGTGCTCCATTTTTATTCCATGAACCTTTAGGCATGAGATTACTCTGGTGGTTTAGGCTAGTCTCAGTACCTCTCCAAGCTTTCTAAACAATTCCCAAAGTAAATTGGGGGAAAAATTAACTTTGAAGGATGTTGGCACCCAGCTTTCAATAACTGCTGGAAAAAAGGTACTTTGCAGGGCACAAGTCTCTCTGCAAATCTTTGCCTAGGCAATCCTTGATGGAGAAAAATATTGAATGAGACTTTGCAAAGTGACTATAAAAGAGGATAGGGTATCAAAAGTCACGGGCTTAGGGATGTCTTGCCTGGTATTAGCACTCTGTTGTAAGGTGCCCTGGGGAAATCTCAGCATGTTTTGCAAGCTTTTCTATTTCATCTTGAAAATGCTTTCCACTCCCTACACTATGTTAGGCTAAAAAAACCAAAATAAAATAAAAAAAAATAAGAGAGAGAGAGAAAGAGAGACTTGCATTTTAGCACTGGAGAAAACGGAGCCAAGTGAGAAGAGCCACGTATTTAAGAGCTGCCCTAAAAAAAAAAAAAAAAAAAAAAAATCTAGGCAGTTTTCTCTTGAAGGATGATGGCTCAGCAACACTGTCCTGGGTGGATATCACTGTAAATCTTCCTCAGGGCTACTCTTTATATCAGTCCATATCCTAGTACCAAGGAACAGCAGCTGATGTAGCTGTACTATTAAATTACTGGGGTTTACAGTGATGTGACTGGGTGGTAGCAGTGGCAAAGGAAGTCCTGGTTTGGTCACCTCAGTGCACAGGGCTTTGTGCCTATGCTTAGGGAATAGGAGTCGGCACAAGTATACCAACTCACAGTCACCAGCTACTTCAGAAAAGCCATAGGGCACACAGCTAAGGTAGGGTGCTGGGGAATTTCTTAGATCATTTGTTGGTATATAACCCCCCCCCCCCCCGCAAAAAAAAAAAAACAAACCAAAAAAACAAAAAAAAGCAACCTACCAGCACTGAAGAATGAGGTTCAGTGCAATGCCAGCTTCTCCAGTCCAGTATCAACCCAGGAGCAGTAGCCCAGATCCAACACTCATAAGTTTGGGGTTTTTTTAAGAGTATATTAAAAACACAAAAACCAAGACAGGGTGTTTGTATTCCATGGGTGTGAAATTCAAATGCAAGTAGCTAGAAAAATGTCACAGACTGTAATGCCTTTGCAAACAGCCCCCAAGGCTGATTTGTCACATATTGCTGGTCTAAAAGCAAGCTCTATTCAGAAAAGCTATTCCTTCGGGATTGTAATAAAATTTTTTAGCCATCTCTGATTCAGCGTGCTTTTAATCCCATAGGAATGGCTGTCATTTCAGGAACATGTCATGGATGAGAGGAGAGCCTATGCCCCACCCTTACAGGGGAAGAAAAACCCCCACCAAAACCCAGGACTGTAATTCAGTCAAGATGGTTTATACTTTAACATTCTACTTCACTGCACTTCATTATCATTGAGAAGAAGGTTTTGAACATTTCCCTCAAACACCTCCTTCTAATAGTGATTGTTATGGACACAAAATACATTTTCTTGTGGTTGTAACATAGCAAACTGTTTCACCTCCAGTCCCTCAAAGCTCCCAATCCATCCTGGCCATTCAGTTGTGAGGAAGGGCAGTGTGTCCTTGAGCACAAAGAATAGGCAGCATGCAAATAAATAAAGCAGATGCAATATAGCTCCTATTCCAGGTTAAAAGGTAGCAGCTGGTCATGTACACAGGGGACTCTTCTTTTGGGGCTGCCTGAAACGTTTCAAGACATGATTGATGATTCTCCATTACTGTTTTGGTTCAGAGAAGGGGTATGCTTTAGAAGCAAATCTCCCACCCATCCTCCCTTACCACACTTAGGTCTGTATCACAGACCAGTCTTTAAGTGCAAGAACTGGTTTCCTTCCAAATTAAACCAGACTGCAAGATGCTCTCCAGGTATGCACCAGTGCGCTTCACCTGCTTATGGGTGTTCAGTCCCTGGGACCAGGTCAGAGCTAACACAGAGCAACTGTTGCACACATGCTACAAAATGCATATGGTGCAGACATCAGCTCCTCAGCATCATGTTGCTCTACAGACCTGCTCCCATTGAAATGCCTACTAGACAGAGGGCAAAGAATAATTGTGATTAAGCTGCGCTCCTGTGAGGTTGGGTACTGCTCCCACTAGCAAGTGGCTGAAACCCCACCTATGTGTAATCACTTTGAGATCAGTGGAGATTATTCCCCCAAGCAATCTGTTCAGAGTCAAATTCCATTCAAGATTATTCTTAAATACTTGGGATAAAAAAAAAAATGCACTTGTATCATACACATGCATCAGGATCCTGTGAAACAAAAGTCTAGCAGGTTCAGAGATCATGCCAGTAACTTTCAAAACTTTCAGTCCATGTCTGTCTGGTAGCTGCATATTGGGGTGTGTTTCAGTAAGAAAGTAGCTTTATAAACAAAGGAATGAGAGCTAATGTCTTCTAACTAGAGGCAACAGGACAAAACCCTCAAAATTACTGTTTATTATCAGCACTCTGCGTTATCAGAGCAAATTGCCTATTGAAAGAGTCACACATACACAGAGTTTTATCACTTACTAATGTTAGTCTGAGGCTGTAGGGTTTTGGTTTTGCCCTTATTAATGGGATATAAGGGAGCTTTAGGGCACGCCCTGCTGTTCAAACAAAAGAATTAGCAGCTCTCAATAACCTCCCGTTACGAGAAGCCGTAGTCTTTCTCTGCAGGACATCTCTCAATGAGGCTGTATCTAGACTGAGGCTGAGAACCTTCCCGTGGGATAAGTGATCTTAAACCTGCTGACTCCAGGCAAAGCTGAGGACATTCAGTGTCCCCAGGTGTCTCGCCTTTGCCACTTTCCAAGATGACTTCCCTTGTCCGATGGGTGTGATTGTGCTGAAAGTTCCCTGGCTGGATTCTCCGTGCAAACCCTTTCACAAAAAAAAAACCCTGGCCGTTTCCTGCCAGATCAAAAAATGCATCAGCAACAGATTCACCAACAGAACAGGCAGGGATGTGGGGGAAGAGGACACAACACAGCACCAATGCTCAGGGAAGGACATACTGTATCTTTCACCACAAGAGCAGAAGCAGCCTGACTCCCTGGGGCAGACAACTGCAAGATCCATGCACTACTGCCAGCTCCCAGCTCTCGACCATTTCACAGGGACTTGGCATCTAAGTCAAAATACTCAAGATGCCACAACCTAAAAGTTCAAAAGGAATAAAACACTCTTTCTTGTATTTGCCTATGCAATGATAGTCTCTTGGTTTGCTTGACTCAGGAAAGGACATTATCTCTGAAGCATTCAGAAAAAATGAGTGGAGTACAAAAAGCTCAAGTAACCACCCTCAGCTGAGCTATGAAAGTGGCAATTTAGCTCAGCCTAAGGGTAGCATATATAATAAAACGCAGACTTTTTCCTGTGATATAATTCAGATAGCCTTAATGGATTTTTTCCCCCCTTTTTACTTTTAAACAGCTGCAGCAAAGTAACTTACAATTATCATATCTTCAATTAAACACACTGTGGGGCTTTTGGGGGATCTAGCATGAAAATGTTGTCTGGAAAAAAAAATTACAAGCTGCTAAAAGTTAGTGGTAAGTTAATTAAGTGAAGATTGCCAGATTGCCACAAAATGGCATGGGATTCCTAGATCCAGTTCTCTAGATAAAGTTCTCTAACTGAAGATGAAGGTAACATAAAGGAGAAAGAATCAAAAGCTGGTGTACCTGGAGACCTCATGTCATATCAGGAGCACTGTCAAATGAGCCAGTGCTCTTGATCTCGTTACATTTAGTAACATTATGCCCTGAACAAACAGCATGTGTTTTAAGAGAAAGCAAAAAGGAAGAATTTTGTGCAATCAAAAAATAATTCCTGACCTATTCCTGCCCCCACAGAGTGAGACTGGTGTCAATACTTAAGCAGACAGAAATTTCTTTAATGATCAGTATCTACAAGATCCTCTTTCTATAAACCACTTCAGCTTGGCTAATCCAAAGAAAATGGTTGAATACATTACAGTGGACTGCACTAGGTGATCACACCCTTTCAAGCCACAGCTGTGTCCCGAAGGCAGCAGTTTGTGAATAAATAAAGCATCAAAGTGCTCATGAAAACTGCACATAAAGAAACCCTCCTGCTTAAGACTGGGCTATTCCCATATCAGTTATAACCCCTGACACTCCAAATATGAAGAATCCCAGCTCTGCCATCTCTTAGGTTCCCAGTTTTCACTTTTTCTTCCCTCCTCATACTCAATCAATTAAAAAGTATGTTCTTTTAATTTAATTCAGTTGTGGGTTCCTTGCTATGCTCATGAGCTTGCAAGGCAGGGCCTCCCTGTATGTCCTGTATGGACAAGTCCCCTCTACCCTGGGCACTAGGGACAAGGTGGAAAAATGGCTCCAGCGCCTCCTCCTCTTCCCAGAGCTACCTGCAGGGTGTTCACACAGCAGGAAGGGTTCCTATTTAACACTTGCTACACACGGAGGTTATGTAGTCTACCTTATATCTTTGGGCAAGCCCACCCCTTTAGAGGATGTGTGGGGACAGGTTTTATGCCAATGAAAACCAGTCCCCAGGGCAGTGCCCCACCTCCCCATTCCCCTTGAAAACTCTGAGATTTCTTGAACACTGTGCAGTTTCTCAGCAAAAGTGTTTGGCTTTAATGAAAAACTAAGGGGAAAAAAGGTATAAACCTGTCAAACAAACAAACTAGCTATCAAAGGGATCTAGCCAAAAGGAACAAGCCTATTAAAGGAATCGTTTTCTGCACCAATATGTCACTGCACTATACTCTGTGCATAATTATTACTTAAATCCAGCCATCCCATGCATTATTAATAGGACCAGCCAACCTCAAGTCCCTGTGCAGCCTTAAAGCAGATATATTAAATATTCCCAACAGGAAACAGGCAACCATCCATCATCAGCAATAGACTACACAGCTAAGTCAATACCTCTTTCAAGCAGGTTTTGTTTTGGTGTGATCAGCAAGGCTGCTCTCCCTCATCCTCCAAACTGCCTTTACTGTCAGATCTGAGCAACATTTCCTCATTTCTCCATAAGGTATGCAAGTTTACCCTTTATTGGGAGCAACAAAATCTTGTGTAGATGCTAAAATGCTCTGGGAACAGAGAGCAACCTAAGCAAACTGACAACAGAAAAACAAGAAGTAGTGAGGAGTCAAGGCTAAAGGATTAAGGATGGGAGAAGGGGGAGGAAGAACAATGCTCTTATTGCTGCTGAGGGCAATGGAGACATTTGCCCACATTCATGTTCATCTACCATGGCTATAAACCTGTTATTAAATACAGGCAAATGCCAATCTACCAGCTTATAATTCAGCATTACTCAGATCTGGGCAACCATGATCTTTGCCCCTCCTAAATTTTGCTCTATACACCTCTAGTCATTATTTCTAACTGCTTGTGCTCAGTTGTAGAGTAGTGGTTTTGTACAAGGCCACACCGCTAGCAAAATCCGTAAGTGAAATGCTGTTTTTCCACAAGTGAGGTGGTCCTTTCTCATGCAGGGGCATGGACCAGAGCTAACATGCTCCAATTGTGTGGGAGGGAATTTCTTCCTCGAAAGAGGCTCTGGATCCAAACCCTCTCCTCAGAAAACACGCAGGTTTTACATAACCACATGGCAGGAGATAGTGCAAATTGTAGTGCTTCTTGCATACTCCTGTGCCATGTCCTCCTTACCATGTATAGTGAAGTGATTCAGTAGCATCCCATGCAAGGTGTGATTATGGAGTGATTCAAAGTAGCAGGCCTGGAAGTTTAAATGCTTCAGCAGCAGGTCAAGCAAATGCCCACAAATTATATGTTAGGAGAGTATTTGCTACAAAACATTTGGCTAGAGATTTACAGGGGCAAGTAGTAGTAGAAATGTGAATACAACTTGCTAAAAAAAAAAAAAGTGAGGAAAGGGGGAAAAGTCTAAATAGTAGTGCCATGGTATTTAAAAATGTATTCTTTTCACTGTAGAATACAAAGAGCAGAGAGAACAAGAAACACAGAAGAGACACCTGTGCCTGAGAGCACTGGGAAGTTTACAGCCTCGCTCCATTGACTGCTGTCAGAGGAGCAGTACGGTACGTTAGATGTGTGCTATGGTTTTTGTGTGATGGATACAACACGCCTGAAAGACAAAGATATCAAGCCAGCTGGTTGTGAAGGTAGCCCCTTGGGCTCCTGTTTGTTGCTGGGAAGCCTAGAGTATTTGACATTTCTTATCAGTAAAAATGAGCCGGAAAGGTTTCCTGCTCACAGGGGGAGGCATGGCAAGTGGATGAGTAGATTCTCCGAGAGATGCTCTGTAACATATGGTTTGTTGGAGGAGTGAGACGCTTAATGTAATAGTTATCAATACCTGCATGTGTACTTAAAATAAGATAAAAGTTAATTAGTTCCAACTTCAGTCCTTCCTTTCTGTTGATAATCCCTCATTTTTTTAATCAGTCTGTAAATGACAGGCAAAAATCCAGCCCCCATATCAGGCTGTTTGAGAACTTAAAGTAATTCCCCCTGTGGCACCCTCCACAAAGCAGCTATCCTGAACTTCTACTATCACATTCTTAATTTACAGCATGAAATATAGTTTTCAGAATTCCTCTCCCACAGCATGACAAACAGCCCATTGCAATATTATTGGGGGGGGGGGAGACATGCAGAGGAGGAGGGGGGAAGTGATTCTAAACAGGCTGTTTTCAGTATCAACAATCTAAAGATGCTATTAGCAGATTACCTGAACAATATATTACTGCTGAACCAAGTTGCATTAGAAAACACTGAGTCATGCCAGTGAATTAATGAAATTAGTTTGAAATTATAGATTTTCCAACTAAGCACCAGTGCAGTTTGGGTTCTTTGTCAGCTGCTGTAATCTTCCATACCCACAGCCCGCATTACTCATCTTGTTCCTTGCACAAACGAGGGGTAAAACCTGAAAGCTGGGGGTCACAGAAGCTGTTTTAGAAAAATAAAAGTGCAAGTATCACAGTAACATTAAAAGCCACATGCTTTCCTCACTCAAGATGATTCCTGTTCAAAGATCTGCTTTTGAGGGTTTTAGTTCAAATTGTCACTGACGGCAGGGGCTTAACCTGCAGAGGGTTTAGAAGGTTGCTTGCTAGGATGTATAGTAAAATGAGCAAAATGAAACATCTCAAGGGAAGAGCTACTTGGATGACTGAAATGAGCCAGTTTACAAGCATCTTGAAGTTTACTGCATGGATCCGAGAGTTAACCTTACTTTTCAAAGTGTATTTTTAAGCCCAAGAATGTTAGACAAAAGAGAGAAAAAACCAGGCTGTTTTGGTTCTGCTTTTATTTCTGTGGTTTGTTAGACACCGTAGGAGTGTAGAGAGATAAGATAAGCCAGTCTCAAAGCCTCCTCTTTCTTATGTTTGTATCCAGCCAGACCTGCTGCTTATCACTCCACCATTTAACTCCCTCTCTATTAAGTAAGAAGAGAAGATGAGGGAAGAATTAGTCTGGCTGACCCCCAAACTCCTTTCTGAGAGGGACGTGGTGCAGACAGCAAAAAGGGGTGTTTGAGGGAGCACTGCTGGCTGAGCTACTTATCTAGGGCAGCCAAACCTTTGGAGGCTGAGGAGCAGGGCTGGTTATCACAAGAGCGCAGCCTGCCTACCTTTGTTTCTTTGTCTCCCTTTAGCTTAGCTCCTGTTTTAGAGCTCAGAGCCCCTGGCAATACTCGAAGGATGGGATGGTATACATTTTTGTTTTGATGGTTACGATGATCCTGCTGTCTCAACATGAGGAAAAGGCATTTGGATCTCTGCATCTCTCTAGGTTGTCTTGTATTTTGGTCCAGGAGTGACATCTAGAAAACACAGGATGTCCCTGCCTGTGTATAGAAGAAACCACTCCTCTGGGAATCTTTCGCTGTGTTTTGATGTCCCAACAACCTCTTGGCTGAATCTCAGAAATTTTGGGAGAGATAGAGAAGCTTTGGCACAAAGGCAGAGGCTGTTCTAGGAACAGCTTTGTCCTGAAACACATCAACCTCTTCCAGTACAGCTCAGTCCTTGCATGGTGAATTAAAGTCTGTCTCACCCTCCTGTCCCTACTCAAACAGAAAGGGAGATGACCTTAACAGGACAAAAGTGTGGTGTCTGACCTGAAGCTATATTTAACATCTCAGCCATGCTGTAAAAAAGGGTAACAAGCCACAGGGAAGCTGGTGGGCTGGATACAGGAGGTGGGAAAGACTGACCAGGTACTTTGGCGAGTCCCAGTCAGGAATTTTGTTTCTAAGAGAAAGATTTAAGATAAAGGTCCTGTTCAGTTGTCATGAGCGCTGCAGAAATATACAAAAATTAAACTCAGTGGACAGAGCGTAAGTGCAGAGAACCGAGTGGAAATTGGGCAGATAAGGTAATAACCACTACCCTTGGTCCCCTGGGATTATTGTCCATTAGCTCTGCAATGCACTACCTGCTGCTCCCAGCATTTGAGGATGGGCACAAATGAGGGAACAGGTTAGGGCTACTCTTTGGCTCAGGTGCAAAGAATGTATTTTTTGCAACACACATCATCATTCTTAAAGAATTCTTGACATCCCCAGAAGCAGCAGCTTGCTGCAAACATACTCTAGAGCTCCACATCTGATCCAGAGCCACACGCTGGGGTGCAGAAGTTATGTTGCAGACTCGATTCCCATTTTCTCAAATGGACAGATTAATGAAGCCATCCTTTTTGGGCACTGACACCAGCTGTATCTCTAGTACACCTGCTGGAATTTGCCAGCATTTCTTCTTTCCCTGCTTGAGATTTTTATTCCTCCCACAGTTCTTTGGCTTCTGCATGAACCAAATCCCTGCTGGCAATGCTGTGTTAGACTGCACCCCTTTCAGGGAAAGGCTAGCATGGTGGACTGCATGTCTTGAAAAAGGGAGTTCTGGTAGTCCAGGGTCATTGCAACCAACTACACCATCCAATTCTTCACTGATCCTGCCCTTGACATTGAAATAGTGACTGGTTTCATCCTCCTACACAGTCTCTCTATTCCACTTGTTTTTTCAGAGGCAAGAATGCATACAGCATCCCTGTATTATAAAAGTCTTTTTCATGCTGTGCACACTGAGCTGTTCTAAGTTATTGTGGGTTTCCACCTAATCCAAATTACTGACGCACAGGCTGGGAAATGGTAAATGAGGCTGACAAAAAATTAAGAAAAATGCTGTTCAGGGGAAACATTGGCTCCAGCTTAACATTTCTAATTTCTCTTTTCATCTAAATGGGAGCAGTGGGAAAGAGGAGGTTCTCGTTTCCCACACCCTCTCCAATTATAATCTTTTTCACACGGCACCTGAAGAAGTCTCAGGCTGCACTATTAGAAAAATCAAGCAAGGATGAGTACAACAGTTCCTGAAGTAGTTATCTCAGGTGAAGTTTGGTATTGTAACAGCAGACAATAAAGCAACAGAGGAGAAGACATTTTAACCAGAGTGTTCAAGCACATTCTTTCTTGTTAAATAACTGTCCAGAAATCACAAATGCCAACTGAAGAAAGCTCAGGACAACTGTCCACAGGCATGAAAACACATGGTAAACCCTGGCCGTGTCACAGGAGGAGAAAGCATTAAGTCAACCATGCCAGGACATACAGGCTGGGACCAGGGGCTGCAAAGATTTCAGCCTGAAGGCTTCAACCCCTACATCTGCTTCTGGAGTACGCTCTGACTCCTCCCCTGCCCTCACTCTTTTCATAGCACTGGAGAAGATGGCCTGTGTCAACAAGCCAAGCAACTCATGGCTCTTGTACACTGCAAACAGCCTCTCAGGTTCAGAGAGAGGAAATATTTAACTCTGAGGCATATTAAGAGGAAGGAAAAGAACCAGCAGCAGGATATACCTTCGAGCATCTGACTGAGCTTTCTGCCCTTCTCAAGGAACCTCTTTAGATTTCTCTTGACTGGCAGTCAGCCCGTCTGCCTTACTTAGTCTGGTTCAAACAGCTTGTCACAGATTTTTACTTGGAGGACAGCTTGAGGTAGAAGCATTTGGCATCTACTACACCTGCTGAGTGGGGCTGGTCATGGGCTATTTCTACTACACACCTCCAAGTGCAAGGCAGCGCATAGCCACATGCCCTACCTGTCCTGGCATTAAAGTTTATTCATCTTCCATGCAGAAACCTCCCTGCAATTCCCAGCTTAAACATATTCACAGTTTTATACTACACTGTCCCTCAGTGCAAAACCCTGTTTTTTTCCCCTTCCTCAGCATTTCCCCCACCAAATACAATCGCCATCTCTTTTACCCTTTTGCTTTTGACAGTCTACCTCCCAGACTTCTTCATCCTTCTGCATCCCACTCCCTTTCGAACAACTGGCAGGAGGAAAAGGAGGTTGGTTGGGTTTTTTGCACACAACATCCTAGAGCACCTCTGAGGATTGCCTCTTACCTTCAGGTTGACTCGGTTCAGCTACAGAGCTCTCAGCTGCCCAGAGACACGGCTATGCTGGATAGGGGACAACAAATCCTGCCAGTGGAGTTGCAGCATGTTGAGCAGATCTCAGCAAAACAACCCCACCAACCAAGTTCAAAAATATAGAAGAAAGGCAGAGCAGCACAATTACCTTTTGTACAAGGAAAGCAAGCTGCCTCTGAGGGCTTTAAGACTCCCAGCACTGCAAATGTGATTGAAAACAGCTGAGGAGGCACAGCCAGGTGCATGAACAACCCCACACTCAACTCTAAAAGGGATATGATTCTACATTTCTTTTCTTAAGAGAGCCCCTGGACTTTCAATGAATGTTTTCAATAAAATGAAGCATTTGCATAAGTTTCAATTTGCAGATCTGCTGGATTGTATTGGTTAGAAAGGTCTGAAAGCACAGTAAGGATGGTACAGGTTGCAGCCAGTTTTCTAGATTGTATTGTGTGGGGTTAACATAGGGCAAAGCAGAGAGGTCAGCATGCAAGTATTTATGGAGAAGAAAGCATGCAAACTTGTTTAGCAGCTACATTGATTCTTGACACTAACTTGTCTATTTACCTTCAAATTAAGGAAGTCAGCAATCTATGCTTACTGTCACTGCAGACAGATGAATGGGGGGTTCCTAATTCTTTTAGGAACAACTTCAAGTAGTTCTAAGTTTGTTTTAAAAGCAGAATAGGAAAGCCAGAGGTGAGAAATAAGGGGAGTCTAGAAGAGCTTGAAATTCAATACCTTAACCTCTTCTATTTTCAAAAAGTTTTGACTACTACACCCATGGCACTCAACCAGCCCATGCACTCTTTTCCCAGAAAAGCTGCATTTTAGTCCCTCTTCTGATCTTGTCTTTTAAACATCAGGTCATATTTCTAGCTATTCAGCACTAACCTCAGGCTGAGCCCCCAGCCTCACCTGAAATAAAGGCCAGCACATTAGCATTGGTACAGTGCCCCAGGTGCCTGCTGTTTAATCACGTGCACCTGGAACGCTCCATCCCCTGGCCAGCACAAATTCCCTACACTACAGTCAGCATTAAAGTTAACCTACTGATTTATTTTTTTTGATTCACTGAATCACATGACAGATTTTCTAAAGAGATTTAAACATTTTTATTTTGAAAAGTATTTACAGAAAGGTAGCTCTTTTCCTCTCCCGCAGTTTACCAGATCAGCTCCTAACATTACAGGTATCTCACACAGCTGTTCCCCTGTACCAGGATTTTTAATTCAGTTGTCCTTCTGCCTCTCTTTCTCTATACCTTTTTCTATAATACAAGAAATTTTAGGTGATTTTCCCTCCACAATACAGAAGTACTGTTGTGAAGGAACTCTGCAGTGGAGTTGTTCTGGGTTTACACCACTGGGAAGCAGGATCTGTCCCACTGATACTGAGGAGCAAATACCACCCATTATCATTAAAATGGGGCAGAGTAGAGTGAACCAAGTAGGGTATATTATGGGTTAATAAAGCATTTTAACAAGATCTCCTTATCTGTAAGGCCAGAAAGAATGAAAAAACATGTACATAGGCTGAATTTGCAAATAATCCTTTCCCATTGATGTACAGTTACTGGAATTTGTTTGTTTAATTGATAAATTACCTTCCTGTTAGGATTTTGTGAGTGATTTAGGCGTAAAATAAACATCTGGCAATGACTTAAGAGTTGGTAATGTTCAGCTGACATGAAGGAAAAAAGTGCCACCTGAAAAAAAAGATTACAGTCATCATCATTATAGACTATATATCCTCATAAAGAAATTGGAGGACACTCTACAAACCTCATCCAAATTAGTATCCACGCCAACACAGGGTGAATTTGTATGTGTTGCACAGGCCCTTTTGCTTACTCTAGCTGGCTAGATACTCACTGTTGTACCATTTTGATTTTATGCTCTACATCTTAATAGAAAAGGAGAGAAGTTTTCAGTTGCTGGTATGATGCTCAGGCATTTATTACACAGGCAGCATCAGGAAGGAAAACAGTTTCAGATTTAGTGGGAGAGAAGCGAACAATGATCTTAAACAGAATGCAGCTGTGCTTGTGATGCCATGGCCTCAGCATTTCACTGTGCAGCACGGCAGTGCCCTGGGAGTGCTCTGCAGTCAGGGCTTGAACTGCTCCCAAATATTGCTCTGCTGACATACCCACACCTGGGTGAGGATGGGAATGCTTTTTCTTTTGGACTCCGTAGTCCCAGGTTCAAAAGATAAACCTCTTTTTCTACAATTTTGCCCCTGTGTAGTCTACGTGAACAGTCCCACAGATGTGTTATGCTGCAGATACAACCGCCGTGACTGGTTCCCCACCCGCGCTGCTCATCGCTGTCGGCACTCCCATCAGCACGGGTCTGCATGGACCTGGGCCAAGCAGAAATCTCCCAGCCCTGGACCTACAAACTAGGGGGACCGTTTTGCCCCATCCTCACTAGTGGATGTCAGAGCATCCTTCGGAGTCCATTGGGAAGCATAACAGCCTGAGGGAGGCTGGTTTCCAGACCCGCTCCAGAGGTTACTTTCCAAAATGCAGCTTCTGCTGATTCATCCCTACCGACACTGCTGACTGCCTGTAAACGCTTGACCCAGGACCATAAATTACCGTTAAGGCTGACAAGGATATACCCTCCACGACAATAACTCACACAGTTGCTGTTTCCTAGCAGGAAAGAACATCCCTTTTGCTTTGGCACAGTGAGTACATCATTTGGGATTATTAATGCGAGCATCTCTCGCTGACATTAATGAGGCTGGTGCACTCTTGACATAGGAGGACAGCCGTACTCACACCATGGGGCTCAGACACAGCGCAGTGACCATCATTCTCCGGGGGCAGAGTGATTTGTTGCAAAGGACTCATTTCTTAATGTCTTCATTCTCGGCACAAACCTCTAAATGGCATTACTCATCCCTCATGATACACGAGATATCCTAGAAAAAGGCCACTACTGCGAGGCAGGATGGAAATTATAAGGGCTATCAAATCAGTCCCAAGGCTTCAGGGCCGGAGCTGATCACCAGGTAGAAGCAGGAAGGAATCTCTCCTCAGCAACAGCGTTGCTGCAGAAAGGTATGGATTGAAATGATCACGGAGCAGAGAAGGCAGGAGGGGAAATTGGTTTTCAAACATGCAGTGGGGCCATGGCTAAAAAGGAGCAACTGCACTGAACGGTTACAGGATCCCCTTTGAAGACAAGCAAAGTGCGGGGTCTTCACCCTTCCTAGAGTAAATTTCCATAATGCTCCACCCTATCATAAAGCAATCATATAATTCAAGGTTAATGCTTCAAGACTCTTAAAGGTACAAACTTGCTACAATGTGCACTACGTTAATTACAGCTAAAATTATTCCCAGCATTTTTACTTTGGTGCTGAAACATCTGTTTGCATCTGCAATGAGCCTCTCTTATCCCACAGCAAATTGCATAATGTTTTCATTAGCACCATCTAGCAAATGACAAGACAATATTCCAGTGATGTTTCTCCCACTAACAGATGTGATCTTGTTGAAATCTCTCCCTTTGGTTCCCTTTACCTTCTTGCTCCCCTGGAATGAGAGGATGTAGAAAGAAGGAGAATAAAATAAAGGGGAAGTTAAGCAACCTCATTACAAACAACCTAGAGCAGCAAATGATTTGAGGTTTGGAGAAAGGGAGTTTGCATGTTATTCGCACTTGTTCTTGTAGATGTAATGACCAACAATGTGCCTCAACCCCAAAACTTTATTTTAAATGAGGTAAAGGTAGCTGTCACTTTTAAGTGAGATGACTGGCCGCTTTATGAAGCTGTTCGCTGTGTAGACTCAATCACATCTTGCCAAGTACATTTCTTCTTTCAGTCTGATTTCTAGATTGAGGAGGGGATCTCACAAGTTTCTGTCTCAACCCAGTCTGTGGTTGAACTGTTTAAGCCTTTGGTACCTCACCACAATCTGCATCCAAACATGTCACTCTGCTGTCTCTGGATGCGGTGGGAGTGCTGCCCAGAAAGCTCTTACAAACTCCAAGTATTTCAGGGCAAAAGAGATCCAACAACAAGCATATAGAATACTAACACACTTTGTTCACTGGATATCAAAAGATTTCTCAGTAGGAGTCCTGACACAACCAAGCTCCTCATGGTCTTCTAAGGTCTGGTGTACAGCCCATGTTTCCCCACACAGACCGTTTCTGAACCTTGCTTGTTTTGGGAGAGTCTCCTTAAAACCTTCTTAATTTTTTTGATATTGCTGCCACCCCAGGAGTTGTCATGCTACTTTGTGACCCAGCTGTCACTTGAGCCTGAACTCTACCAACCTCCTCTGAAGTTTCTGTGATGGCCCAGCATCCTGGCTCAGGTTTGGAGCCAGATGTCTAGCTCGCAGGTAGGGAAATGTGAACATGGGTGGAAGACACTGGTTCAACCTGTACCTCGTCCCTAAGGGCAGCATGATTGTCCTGATCACTATCCTGCCCAAATATGCCTCACCCAAAGTATTCATCCTCCGAGACTATCTCAGAGAGCCTGGTGAACTCAACCTTGCTCCCACGTCCTCTTGTCCAGTTCCCATGCCGCCCAGCCCCGATGGCCTTTCATAAAAATGCTGCGTGTAGCAAAGGCACTTCAGGGGAGATGCAAGAGTGGATGAAAGGTAGGGAATGAAGGTGAACCCAAGCTTGTCTCTGCTTGTGCATCATGGAGATGTAACTGGAGTAAACCACAGATGAACTAAGACAGTACAGCTAGAAGTGCCTGAGGGTTGGGGCTGGGGTAGGCACTCTCAGTGTAAGAACACGCAGGAGCTGCTGTCAAAAGCAGTAGGAAAATATTTCTTCAGACCAAGTCACTTTCTTACATGGTTTGTAGCCCATTATCTGTTAGTACCCAGAGTTGTTGGAATAAATCTTGTAACCTGTTTTCAATAGACTTATGTTTGGTGTCTGGATCATTTCTGTTGCTCTCTTCCCCTCTCCCTTATTAAGCAAAGGCAATTCATCTGCACAAGGAACTCTGATGACAGATGCAGTAAAGAATAACTTTATGCCACCGATCAAACACTTATTGCATTCCTAAAGTTACAGCATAGCAGTTCTATAGCTGTGAGAAATCCTTTTTTATTCTTCTCACTTAGCCTGGAGGACATCAGGACTTCATTTTCTAAAATCAATAAGTGAGAAGAAAGTCAGACTTAGCACATCAAAGCAGCAATGAAGTGTTAGTCCCTCTTACTCTCCTCTTCCTATGTCTCGGTGTTGTCCTTCAGGGATCACTCCTAAAGGATTTACCATCCCATCCTCAGTTTCTGATCGGAGTCTCAGCAAGGTTTCTTGGGTGAGTTGATGGTCCTGGTGAAGCCACTAATGGTCCACAGATTGCTGGACTAAGGCTGAAGTGAACTTTTGTACTACAAAGATTTACTTCAGCTCTTGCAAAGGTTGTCTACCCCAAAATACCCAAATGTATGTTTTAGTGTACCTCAAGCTGGCTTGAAAAATTGTGAAACTGTCACAATGTAAACTTGTAGTTAATTTTAATCTTTTCCTGGCTTTTTAGCCTTTAGAACGCTCTTTTAAAAACTTCTGTCCCCAATCCTGAAGGCTACAAAATAAACAAAAGCTTACATTCTCTCTTAGTCAAGTGGGAAATTAAAGAAAAATTACTCTTGCAATGAGCGGCAATACTATATTCTCACACACCATCAATAGCCATCTAGTAAACAACTCAGATCTCCAGCCAAAATTCTTCTTCCTTGCTTATGTTTATTTCTGGAAATTCCTTAAGTAAATAAAAATCAGCTTGGGTTACCCACCCTGCCTGTGCTGTTCTGCTCTATGGATGTGTCCTTGCTGCAGACCTCATTTAGAAGATGTTGCTATGACTCCTCACTCCCTGATTGCTTGATTGGAGCAACCTACTCAGCATCTTCCTTTGTAAACCAGATTCCTCCAGCCTCATGGGTCATGCAATGTATTATAACTATGTTTCTACCGGACACACTGCTAAACTTCTAGCTGCTTTGCCTCATTGCAAAATTAGCCAGAAAACAACAGATTTGTGCCAGGCTTTGTATAAAGCTGTTTGAATCATATTTGCATTATGGTTCGAAGACACCAAC
This sequence comes from Haliaeetus albicilla, assembly GCF_947461875.1. Classification (NCBI taxonomy): domain Eukaryota; kingdom Metazoa; phylum Chordata; class Aves; order Accipitriformes; family Accipitridae; genus Haliaeetus; species Haliaeetus albicilla. Next base: position 30,539,605 of record NC_091491.1, read on the forward strand.
CAAATGACAAAACTCTTGAACTAAGACTTGAAACAGATATGATAAATCAAAAATATAATTAGTTCTGTTTCAAATTGGGCAACTGAGGCAGAGAAGGGTCGAGAATCATTGTTATACTGAAAACCTGAAACAGGCATAAAGTTTGAATCTGACGTTGCTTTTCAGACATTACTTTGACTCTTTCTTATCCTTTTGGCTGATTATCTACTCTCAGAGCAGTCTATACTCTGCTTCTGAATCAACACTCATTGCCTGTCTTTTTTTTCTTTCCCCTTTTTTATAACCTAGGCATCTGATTGATTAACCATTCTTTATTTTGTGAGTGTTGCCAAACTTTCTATTTGCCTATAACTGTGTTCTTGTGTTTCTGGATCATTAAGCATGTAAATTAAATTCAATTGCAAATTGAATATATAATTGTGCATATGCAGGGTCTTGAAGAATAAGCAGGACTTTAATGAGAGAAGATATTCCCACATCTGTAATTCTGACCTACTCAGTCTTTCAGAAAGGAATTGCTCAACAGATTTGAAATTGCATCATTTCAAATCATTTTGGCAGCTTTTATAGTCAATTATTTTTCTCTTATTGAAGTTTTCCAGAAAAAGAAGGGCAACCCTTTCATCCCTTTTCTGGTTGGGAACGTGTCTACTGCTAGACTGGGATCCCTTTGACTTAAATTTAGGTATTTAAACTTATGGGTCTGAACTGAATAAGTAATATACCTTGCTTTTCAGTGGAAAGAAATGCAAGTGTTTGGATCCTAGAGCCCAGGCAAGGATTGAGCTTTGCCACTCCTGGTGCCGGATAGAGGGGCCCCCGCAGCTGGAATACCTCAGTGCAGTGGCTTCATAGGTGTCAGTTTTCCCTGAGACTCACTAGAAAAATCAGGACAGATCAGACAATCCAGTTAACCTTTTCCTCTCTGAGGTAGGAAAACCTTTTTGACAGAATTGAAACCTATGTCCGTTCACAGAGAGTGGGAAAGTCATAAAACTCAGAAAGTCAACTTTTGTGTTTTCTTTCCTCAAACACAAAGGAAAAAAACCTGCCCGTTTATGAGGATTTTTCTTCCAGAATGAGTTGGCTTTAATTTTGGACCATTTGTGATGCAACAACATAGGGCTTTGCCTTCCTTGCTTCCTTGTCAGATCAGATTTACATACATTGCTCATTTCTAACACCATACTTCACATGTGGTTCCCTAAATACCAGCTGAACTCTCTGAGTGTGGAGGCAAATGGGAAAATGAGATCATGGTCAGCTTCTTTGGGATTAGTGGCCAATAAAGGCTTACTGGCACTTTTGCCAAGGAAAGAGGTTTTATCCTTCTAACCTTCTTGATGCAATGTATCACTTGTCCCGTACATTTTTTGCATTATTGTTAGGCTATTTAAAATACTGAAGAGTAAGTTTGATAAAGCAGCAGTTACTTAAGAGGATCAACTTACTCCAGTGCCAAAGCCATCATCACCATTGCAAGTCTTCTAATAAACAGATAAATCCATCATGTTTTGGCCAAATTCCAGCCATATTAATCATTCATGAGCTGAATAAGTAACTTGCAATAATTAGTTCATAGTGTGGCTTTTGCTACTTTTCCTTCTCAAGGGTTATTTGTGATCTGATATTGATTATTTCATATATATTTACTATTCAATTCTATTCAGTGCATCTACTAAAATATTTTATTTCTTGGTATGCAGTTTATGGTTGACTTGCAAGCGGGTAACCCTGAGGGTCTGACATCCGTGAAACTCTTTTGTGCTGCTTTGTAGCAACTAGGTAGAACTGCCCACAATATGGTTTCTGTGTCTTGGAGAACGAGGATGACAATCACCCTCATGGAAATTTTAATTTCGGTTTAGTAGTATGTGTAACTCTAAGATTTATTGTACTGAAAATTTTATGTCAGTAAAACTTTATTGCCAGTAAAGCAGAATATGAGCATGAAAGGTTCATAAGAATTGCTACAGTAATCACATTTTTAAATTAAAGAATCATAATAGACTTTTTTCAGTTTGCAACATTTGTCCAGTAATTATGCTGTACTTGCCTAAAATTACAGTCTGCAAGACAATGAGTGAAGTTATTCTTGACACCTTATCTAAACTTCATGTAATCCTCAGTACTGTAGACATCTGCTCCTTTCACTGCTGCATAGTGCTGCTTCATTATCTGCCAAAAGATTTGTGGGCATGTGGTCTGCAAAGTGCTCTGGGCGTTCTGGTATTTGTGAAGAGTAGCAGCAGCCACTTTCTACTCCACCTTTTTCCTCAGAAGATTTTGAAATGAACATCATATTTGACTCTGTTCAGATTACTTTTCAAGGCAAAATATGCAAATGGCCTAGAATTAATCTGTACAGGGGATATGTATGTCTTTTCTTTTAAAGGTACCAGTTCACTCAGCTTGCAAACACTCCATTTCCACCTGTCAATTCTGAAGCATTCAAATCAACAGCCTTAATTATTTATTGTTCTCTATACCTACTAACAGCCTCTTAATTGTTTTTTGGATAGGATATTTTTAGAGGGAACCATTAAGTTTTCATACTCTGGCATTGTCCCAGACTAGAAAATTAATGAGAGGCTCTTAATTTAGCCATAAACAACTGACTTTATTTAAAACATTCTAGTTTCTGATATTCATTTGATTAATCTTCACAGCCTGTCCTGACATACTGCTGCTTCTGGCTGTGAGATATTTACTGTATCTCCCTAGGGATATCTGCGGTCCAGCTGGTCCTGCTGCTCCCTGGATCTCAAGAGGAGTGAGGAGTTAGCCTGGGGAGCAGTGCTGAGGATGCCAACAGTGGGATTTGAGGAGTGTTGCCATATTATTTGCTGCCTGTCCTCATTGCCTAACTCTGCTTTAGCCCTTTGCTTTCCCCACCAGCTACCTCTTTTTTTCAGCTCTGGCTCCCTATGCTCCACAAACACATCTTTAGGCTTGTTTCAGCAGTAGGAGGGTTCCAGGGACAGACCATGCCAATGGCTGCAGGGAGACCCAGGTGTGTCTGTGATCAAACAGCCCTGCAGGCACCCTACGGGTGTAAAAATGACTTCTACACATGGGCAGGAGCTCCAGATAACAGCATGACACTTTCTAGTGAATAAGAGGGGGATCTCAGCCCTGCTTTGGTCCCAGACTAGCTTAAAGCCTGGAAACTTCATGCAAGTGATAAAGGAAGAATAAAGCTAGAGAAATACATAGAAAATGTTTTCAGCTAAGCCTTGAAGCCAAGAAAAGCTCATCTGATTGTGCCATGTCTTCAGTCCCTGCTCTAGGATTAACTCCTTCTCTTCTCACCTCCTCTCCCAAACCTTACCAAGTTGCTCTGCCAGGTTTTTTTTTTTTTTTACTCTTGTATCTTATTTTAAAATGGCCAGTATCACTAAATGTAGCTTCTAATTTTCTTCTTCTAATCCCTCCTGGTACAGACTTCTTGCCCCCCAAAAGGGAAAAAAAACCAACCCAAGTGAAGTCACTTTCTAGGGGCTGCAGAATAGCTGCTTTCCTGTCCTGTGCCTTTTTCCTGGGATTTTCTTTATTTAAAAATAAACAGAATGGGTTTGAAGTAGTCACCAGAAGGTGCCAACTGACAGAAATAAAACATCCTCAAGGGACCTGATACCAACATTTCCCTGCAGAGATCCACTGCTCTGACGAGAGTTGTAACACATTTTTAAAGAACCAGCTCTTCATGGCTCTGCTGGTTCAAGCACTACTCATAAGATAGGGAGAAAGCTTTGGGAGCAGAGGCCACACTTTGCACTTCCCTACTTCTGTTGTATTCAGTGCCTATTCCCTTCCTTCGGAGCACAAAAATCAGATGGGGACTGCTATGAGGAATGCAGATGAGAACTGCCTGCCCTGTCCCTTCAGGCTTGCTTTATTCCTTTCCAGATAAAAGTTGTCAGCTGCAACCATGTTCAGCAGAAAAGAGAAATGGTTGGTCAGGAGCAGAAGAGACAAGTAAGGACCTCTCAAGAGATCACTAGCCTATTTTTCTGTGGTAGGGATGAGCTAGGATGAGATTCCTTGCCTTTACACCACATATTTCTAACAAAAAGAAAGGTATTAAAATACTAACTTAGTACTAGATGCAAGGGCCAGGTTGAGGTCTCAGGAGAATAAGGCTTGTCGTTACCCCAAACACCAACGTGATCCAGTAAAACATGGAGAAAACCCCATTTCAGTGCTTTTACAGGGTGTATCAGTCCTGTCCTGGGCTGACCTCTGTTGAAGGTTAAAGCAGCCCTCATCTTCACAGCACTGCTGCTCCTAAGCCTGGGCAGGAATACCACACCACTGATTAATTAAACCAGTTCCCCATATAACAGCTGGTGGAATCTCTTTCCTGTCAGCATACCTATGTCCATGCTAGGTTTTGGCTGACATTTTGATATCATGTGATTTTTTTCGTGTCCTTAACTAATAATGCTAGACTGGAAAAACAAGACCACCAGGTACTACCTGGAACTATTCATCTACCACACCAGGTACCACCCATCCATCCTGGGCGTTGCATGCTTGAGGTGCTGAGATGGACTCTCCACTACAGAGTCACTCACCTCTCAGCCACCCCCACTCCCAGTCAAACAAGGAGGAAGCTGAAATTTCCTTTTTGCAAGCACGTGGCAGAATCAGAGCAAAAAAAGAGCTTTAAAAACCATTTGATACAGGTCATTCCATCAACGCCCTAAAATATTAAGCCAGAGAGAAGCAAAATCAGGAGGGAGCTTCTTCACCTACAGGCAATGACTGGAAGCGCAATTCAGAGGCAGGGTGAAAGGCTGTGTTCAAGACTGGTTATTTCCCTCACACACACATTTATAACTCCCTTAATGCTTTCTAAGAATGAAGGAGTTGTGAATAAGAAAATCCTTTCTAAAACTTTCACTCCCTGTTGGACTTCCACATTGCACATGGGGACTATGACTACAAACCCAGTGTTCCCAAAGAGGGTTGGAGGTGTTCGTCTCACCATGTAGGCTCCAGAGAGGAAGGTGACACGTTGTCTATATGGAAAATTTCCATGCAGGGAAAAATGGTGTATTTGCAAGTACAGTTCAGATGTTGGGAGACAGATACAGAAAACCAATATAGCCCTGGCTCAAGGGTTGAAGCAAGGTGAAAAGGGAACAAAGAATACATCCTGGTGTGTTTTTATAGAAGAGGAATAAGTCAGTTGTGATAGATGCCATGACAGCTGTGAAGTCCAAGAATGAAGTAAAATCCAAAGAAAGGATGGAAGTTTTTAATGATAAAAACTCCCGAGTTCTGATGGTTGCTGTAAAATCAGCATTTCAGAAAGCATAAACCCGCTTACCTCAGGATTTAGACCCTCATGAGGATAACACCTTCTGAGGAGTATGTGCTATCTCACATCAGAGGGTCTTGAACCCTTCTCAGACATGTAGGTCAGTGCCAGACTGTCAGCTTGTTGTGACTCCTGTGACAGCTTTCCCTCCTGGAGTCATGCCGTCCTCACGAGCCACACCAACCTCGTCTGCTTCAATGCCAGCCTCACAGGGTTATCCTCCCTGGTCCATATGTGACACCACAACACAATCCCCTTTTAATGATATTCCAAATCAGCTGCCAGCTCTCCCCGGTCGCCCCGGAGGTCAAAAATCCGATAGCTTGTCTGGCTGATTTGTAGGGCAATGCAAAGCTTCTACCTCAGAAGGACAAAATAAGGAAATCTGCATTCCCTCCTCTGCCTTTCCCCCCACCACTTTCATCAAGCTGGTTTTCATGGGGTTTGTGACAAGTGAACCAGGCATTTAAGCACCGTGTTACAGACACTCAGAAATAGAAGAGCAAAGGTCCCAGGTCCCCTTCTGGTGTTGCTGGCTAACAGGCTTTCCTCAAGGTGAGGAGAATAGAGAAAGCTGATTAACTTCAAGTAATGAAGTGACACATTCATCCTCTATCCATCTATTCTTGCAACCTTTAAGATGAATAATAAATAAAAACCAAAGGAAGACTTTGTAGGCTTCGTTGGCAAATGTTTCCCCTTCAGCTAATGGCAATATATCTTTACACCTGTTCAGTCAATTTTTAATCAAAAATAAAAATACACTCTTTGACTTTTTGTTCAGAATATCAAAGGCAATTTTCAAAGGTCTTAATATCAGTTAAGCACCCAGACTCTGCTGAAAATTCGTGTACATTACCTTTTGAATTGCTTCTATATATGTCTTAAAAAATCTCATCATACATCCAGAGATATATTGTACAATGCAATGAATTAGCTGGATATAAGCAGGAATGTAATGTTAGTTCAGTGCTTCAACAGGGCTCATTTATCCTGTTTAGAAATATGCTTGTCTGCTTCTGGTATTCCACCTAGTTTGGGTATGATATTATTCACTGAAAATACGCCCCGCAGATAACAGGAAACACACACAAAGCAATTTCACTATAATTGATTCTTCTGTCAAAATTATATAAAAAGAGTAACTTCATAACCATCTGTAGAGCAAATCCATACTTAGTCACTAAGATAAGAATTAGATCTCTTGAGTTATTGAAGATTTATGCTAATATATATGAAAAATCAGAATCCAAAGATCAGAATATGTGTCTATTCACAAATGCAGATTGATTATGCGCATGTACACGTTACATCTTACATGTTAATCACTGTGTGCAATGTACTGTTCCACAGGACAGCAAATGCCTCTATTCCATTGCAAAGATGCTCCAGTAATTATGTTTCAGGTGTTGTGAGTTCACCCCACATCACAGATAGCCATGACAGCATACCTGGATATAGTTTCCCCATTGTGCATGGACACTGATGACATGGCCTGCCTCAGGAGCTGCTGTTCTGGGAGGTGAAAAAAGTTCTGGAAGACTCTTTCAGCTCTGCTTTTTTGGGTTTTTTTTGGTTTTGTTTTTGATTTTTACAATCCAGTCCCTTACCTATGGATCAGGAATCTTCTATCTGACTTGACTTAATAGTAGCATCTTCACTATAACCAGTAACCTAACCGAGTAAATGATTCCCAGCAGCAACAAAGTGTTGTCAATTTTCTTTCTTTGAGGCCAATTGTTTGCTTGTTTGTTTTAATGGAAGGTATTTAGAATTGACCACAAATGCTGGGCAATCAGGCCTTGGTCTCAGAAGCTCTTTCATCCATCATTCCTGTTTATGAAGAGGTCGTTATTTAATTTCTTGAAAAGGTTTTAGGGGAGCATTTTTAGGAGAAAAATGCCACTACTTCTAACCTTTTATTCATTAAGCCACCAGTATACAACAGCCATCCTAGCTCTACCAAACATGTAAACCAGAACTTTTCAGAGCTTGGGGATTTAGAGGTTTTCTAGCAAGTCTCCTGCAATTCTAAACCAGCTTTTCTAAACTTTCTTTTTGATCACTCTGCATGAGAAGTTTCTAAATTCTTCACATCTGTAAACTCCTAAAAATGTTCAGATGGAAATGTGGCCCCCTGGGCCACAAATTTCAGTCTACAGATGGGAAGCTTTTGTTTTTCCAAGTTATTTTCCATGGGCTTGTAAAACCTAATCCTTAGATCGACGGGGTTCCATGGACCACAGCTTGAAAACCTCCAAAGTAATTCACATAAAGATTACTCTCTCCTGGCATGCAGGAACAGGTGGTGCTCCGCAGAAGAAGTAGGCTCTGTAAATTACAAACTTACTGTAAAACTGTATACATGATACATAGGATCATAAAAACTTCCAGGACCACAAATCCATAGAAAAGGCAACAAGGATCAAACTTGCACCGGTTAACAGACTACTATCTCAGCCTTGCAGTTATTCCTGCAGGAAACTGAAGGGCCAGGATTTCCTCAGCACCTTCAGGACATCATTGTATGGAGTCCTCAGAGAGGAAAAGGTTATTTCCCTGAAAGAATATTGACAGAAATATTTACAAATATGGCTTCCATGCAGAGAAAATTTAGAAATTCCTAGAACCAGCTCAAAAGGGAACTAAATGGGAAATTCCAGATGGAAAATGTCCCTCCTCCACTAAAAATTTTAAATTTAAACTTTTTAATAGATGCGATTTTGACTATCTAAATGGTTGATTGAAAACAAGAGATTTCCATCAAACTGTCAAGAAAAACACTCTTTAGAATTCTAAAATTTCAGAGATCATGAAATATGGGAAAGAAAAAATGAACAACCATATGAAGCCTGTTGTCCCATTCTGCTTGTCACTGATGAGCCATATGACCCTGTTAGAAGAAAGGTAATAAACCAGTGATGTCCAAAAGGTATAAAAAGCATACCTGAAACTAGCAGAAATTCCCCTTTCTCAGAACTCAATAGCACCAGTGTCACCTTCTGGTTGGATTACCTGGGTTCTAACTCACAGCTGAGAAAACCACCAGGTGGATGACATGGAGCGAGCCGCTTTATGCCACAGGTCCCCAGGAAGACACCACTTCCCAGCCTCTCCAGGAAGGTGTGGGAAAGATAAACACAGGATGACTTTTGAGGTCCTCAGAGCCTGCAGTTACTGGGGTCATGCAAGTTAGATTCATAGACTGGCCCAGTTTCTCCAGAATATCATGGTATATTTTCTGCATCCTCACATTCTCCTCTCTCTTGTGTTCCCTCACAGCCTCACCCCACACTTAACCACATCTTGCTTCCCGAGAACTGGTCTTCCCGCAAGCACTCAAGCCTAGTTTTGGAAGGTTCATGCAACTCCTTCTCAGAGAGCCCTCACAACTCTGGAGCTTCTCCATTCATCATTCAAGGGTGTCACATCTCTGAAGGAAAAGCCCAACATGTCTGAGATACAAATGACACATCTAACAGCTCTGAAAGCTTTCTCTGTTTTCCTCCATCCCTGCTCATTATTTGGAACACATCGTTTGTTCCTTTTCAGAATTAACCTATGTTAATCTGTCGGTCATCTCCCATCCTGTCCTGTGTTGTATCTCCTTTCCAACATTTCCTTTAATCAATATTCCCTCCAGACACACTAAGTGCAGTTCTTTTTATAAATAGATTGGTTGCTCTCACCCAGGAGATCTGACATTCAGACAAACTAAACGTCCCTTTTCATCTAAATAATTTAAGGGATCTGCGTCCCTTATCAAAGACTAATAAATAAAGCACTGCCAACAAGACACCTTCATTGTTCTTCAGTGCGTATTTAAAGTACATTCCCTGCTTGGCAGAAGTGCTCGGTCGAGAGCCATGGAGACTCAAAGATCTCTCCGCAGAGTCGTTGTACTATAAACAATACCAGCACAAGACTCCCAGGCCAGAAGGAGCTGTTGTGATCATCTGCCCCAACCTGCAGTCCAACAAAAAGGGAAAATCACCCAGAATACCCATGACCAGCCAGTGTCTCATAACAGCTCATGTAAAACTTCCAAGACTTAAGACTCCCCTCATCTTCAGATAAATTTTGAATTATCCTCCTTGATGAGATTACATTTTTCATTTAATCAGGAATTTATGTCTTCAGCTTCCAGTCACCAAATATTACATCTGCTCAGTTAGTGATGCCTTTGTTCTCAGAAAATCTCTTTCCTATTTCAACTCTGAGGACGTCACCCCTGACCTCTTTTTTTGAAAAGTTTAAGCTTGAGGCAGGTTTTTCTTGCTTGTATTTCTGTACAAGCTGTCTTTAGAATAGTGTTTCTAAATGCTGGATATCAGAGTGAGAACAAAAACTCCATCTACACAGACACTCCCCACAGAGCTTTTCTGATGTCTTTCCCCCTCTCCTGCAAATGTCACCTCCAGAGCACAGCCCTCTGATCCTCCATCCCTTTCTCCGGTTGTGGATGAACACCAGATCTGCACGGCTGCTGTGGCAGGGGAAGCTGAGGTGTCCAACAGCTTCTGAGGAAAAACTTTGAGGCTGGTCCATTGAGGATAAGAAAAAAAGCCAAAACTTATGACCCAAACAGCAGACTTTAGATCCAAACTTTGCAGACTGGATTGATGTCCATGGCCTCGTCTTTAAGGCAAGAATTTCCAGGAAGGAGAACCCATTAGTGCTGATCAGAGCTGTTTCTGTACACAGTGCCACCAGGGAAGAAAAATGAAATCATTTCGCCTTTCAGATGCTGGTATCCAGAGTAATACCTCTTACAAAAACGACTTACAAAGTGCTGAGAAAATCTTCCTGTCTCCTCATCACTCCCTCTGCCTGGGTGCACCACACCTGCCATAATAGTATTAAAAAAGGTAACCACAAAACATTATCCAGTCTTTAACAAGAACCAGTCTAAGTTTTGAGGAAGGCAGTCAGTACCAATAACTTCAGAAGAAACTTCAGGAGGCATTAATGGAATGAACTGCACAGAAAGCAAGCTGCTTCTTCATAACTACTACATGATTTGCTGAAGCCCTGGAACAAAAAGGTTCATTTTCTTCCAGAATTACAGGACTGAAGGCAAGTACTTTCTGGAGACAGAACAGTTGAACCAGACAGATGAGAAAATTTTGCTGCATCTTCAGCTCCCTTGGCCATCGTGCCCCACCTGAGGCCTTTTACTTCATATTTTCTTTCACTGAAACTGAAGCTTTCACAATCAATGTCTTGGAAACAGAGATAGGAGAACAAATCACCACACTAGATGCAACTTGCATCCTTCTCTGCTAGGAACTGTGGTTGGAGAGTGGCTGATGATCCTGACACGGAGGCACAGCTCTTTATGAAATTACCTGCTCTTAATTGAGAGGGAGAACTTCTGTCATGACCAGGCAGTGCAAGGACCATACAACTAATTTCAATCCATTACTGTTAGTGAAAGAGAACTGTTGCTGTCTAAACTAATAAGGGAATTTTTCACTGTGTCATTTATATAGCAGAAGGAGTTGTAAAATAGCTCCACGACAGATACCTGTACTGCTGGAGTTTCCTTAGTTTGTCATTGCCCAGAAAAGGATCTCAGCCACCATAAAATTAAATTTCTCCACGTTGCAATTGTTCAGCAATGAGACAAACCAAATTTTCTGCTAATTGAATGTGCTGAGCTACTTATATATTCATAGCGAGCTGGTGTTTTCAGCTCCATCGCATTCCGGCTCTGCGGGAGCCTTCCAAACGGCAGCATTGAACAAGCAGAGCTGGTGTGGGGCTGGCACAGCCACTGAGTCACCCACAGAGCCTTTGGCATGGGCTGGTAGCCCAAGGTGCCACCTCGGTGGTGGCAGAGGCATGGGTCTCCTTCCCCTCCTTGGGTAGTACAGGCGTGCTGTCCAGGCCCAGCCTGTTCTCTGGGGCATGTTTTCTGGAGACTGCTCTTTCTGCTTTGCAGAAATAGGACTAGATGGCCTAAGACAGCCCCTGATTCCTCCAGTTCACCAGTGGCTTAAGCTTACTTTTTTCTACCTCATTAGCCTCCTGCACTTCAGAGCATAACTCTTCAGAAACCTCTAACATACTTGGAGGTTTCTAAACAGAATGCCCCATTACCTGGCACAAAAAAATGCCCTGATTCGAGGTAAGACACCCTTCATCAATGCCTGTGTTCCGGTTTCCTTGCTACAGTGGGGACAGTCTCTGGGCTGATGCGAGCATTCTGCAGAGCACCGGGATCCTCTCCTGCCAGTCAGAGTCATGAAGCAAACACTCCCTAAATGCCAAATCTCAGAGTCTCTCTCTCATGTTTGATTAGATTTTTCCAATGTTTGACAGCCTCTGATACTAACCCCAGACACCCTTGCTTTGAAATCATATCCCTCTCCTCAAGTCCTGCGACCTATGTTTGTCCGAGTTTCCTAGGTCTGTATTTTCCTAGAGAGCTGATATAACACTTGGTGTCTGCAGTCAGACCCCAGTGAAATATCAGCGCAGTGGTCCTGTTTTGTTCCAGGCTATCCTGGTTTGTTCATCAGTGAATTACCCTTGCACATGTGTCTCTCAAAAGCAGAAAACTTGACACATTTCATCTGTTCCATTATGCGAGAACTAGGAGATAATAAACAGAATAACACAGAGACATAAGAAATATAGCCAGCTCATAGCCATACAGGGGTATTCACACAGTGACAGCCGGTAGGTAAGCAGGGTCACACGACTGCATTCTGCAAATCTATTTCATATTCAGTGTTGTTGAATTTGCCACATCAGTGTAAGTTCCAAGACTTCTTAATATGCCATTTACAGCCCCAGCTACTAGAATTATCCAGTTTAAAGATTTCTGGCTTTCATTTTCTTAAAGTACTTTTCTCATCGCTGTGGTTGCACAGAGCAGCTTGAAGCAAGTATACATTCAACTCAGAATAACATATGTTTAAAAGCCTTATAATTTCAATCCTTTTATGATCTCTGAGTAATAGATTTGATATTTTTTAAAACTTGCATTTGACCAGATTGGATTTTATATATGTCTGTGAATCTGTATATACATGTGTGTAGGTACATGTGCACATGCCCATCTTTTAGACAGAATCCATCCAAAAGGACATAGAAGAGAAAGAAGAAAAACCTAGCAGTGATTTCAAGGATTAATTTGGCAAGACACTCATTCCAGTTCTATATACTGCATTGTTAAGAATAGAAGCATTTCACAAATGCCTGAAAGCCCCAGAAAAACAGGCTGCTAAGAAATCATGTGCTGTCAGAAACAGGCAGAGCAATCTCCAGTTGACTTACAATGTGAGGAATCAAGAAGCAAGGGTTAAAGGCTGTTAGAGGCCAAAGCATGAGCTTTCTATCCTCTAAGAACTATTTTGGACAATACATTTGAGCTAGGTATTTACAGGTACTAAGGTACCTAAACTTTTTCTGATGTCAAATTCCCCAGAAGATTAATATTGCTGTGGATCTACCCCTACCCTCTTCATATTGAGAGAACAGGTACAAATATAATGCTGTTCCAGTTTCTCCCTTGTGTTCTGGAAACTACATTGCTCCTTGGTCAATGGGTTCCCAGAAGATGAGTTGAGTTCATCAGAAAGGAAAATGTAGGTCATTTATTAATGATGGAATTGATTTTATGCACAATATTTCAGGGAAGTGCATTCAGACATTCTGCAGCCCTCCATATCAAGGTCAGTTTTATTCTCAATATACAACAGTGAGCTCTGCTGGGACCTGCGTGGGCTGCCAAACGGGCTCTGTTCACACTGGTCATGCATTAATCCACTGATTAGTTTAGTCACTCACAACATTTTATTTCCACTGCATACCTTTGCTATTATCTTTTATACTTCCTGTATTTCAGGAGTGTTATGGGGATCTTTTATTAACACATATACATGGGGATGAGATTTAATCTCTTTAATTTATTATCTATTGTATTTCTAGTAAACCCTTCTTTGTAATATCCAGGCAGCACCCTGATGGTAAATCTCCACTGCTGAAAGACATTACAGAACTGCGAAGTATTCTTTATTAAATGTTTTATTTTATTACCAAAACTCTTCAAATGTCCTTAATATATTTTTTCAAGCAGTTTTCATCTGGCAGTGAAATGACTGATCCTTGCAAAGCTTTTGTCTTGGTGCTTAAACAAGTGAAATCTGTATTCACTCCCAGGTACACAATGTCCCATGGTTTCCAATAGCAGAGATGATCCACATTTTCACTGGTTGCTGTGGAGAGGGTCACTGAAACACATTTGGTAGCCTAGGAATTGAACATGTCCAAAGGATCTCATGAAAAATGCCTACATCTTGCAAAAGGGGTTCAAGGTTAGCCAAGGTCTCACCTAGAGCAGGATCAGTCATGGAGGGAACTGCATCCTCCAAAGCTAAGAAGCAAATGAAGCAAGGACTTGTGCAGAAAGTCACACATTACTTCAGCAGTGGAAGCCGAGACACCGAAACTGGCAGGGTCTTTTGGCTCCAAGACACCAAAGGTAGCTTTATTCACTGCCAGCCTGGCTCAGTATGAAGCTTTTCTCCAGGATGTAAAGCAATGCCCAGGAGGGCCTCCAGCTGCAGAAGTACAGCTTCACTATGGCCTGACCTACCATGAGGTGTTACACTGTGCAATTCCTCAAGCCCAATTTTTACAGAACCATCCTCGAAGCCCTTTGAAAACTGGAGCTGGAGCCAGAGCCAAGCTGCAAGCCTGTTTATTGATGAGCTGTTCCTCAGAGAGACTAAGTGAAATTATCTGTTGGGAAAGACCTCACCAAATGTAAGAGTATCAGCTGGGCTCAGCATATTTCTTATCCCATCTGATATCCATTTTGACTGTCACTTTGCCACAGTGCAGTATATTACTGATGTGTTTCTGCTTTCTGCATAGACCTTTTAGTTTTATTTAGCACCAGTTAGCAACCCTAAGGATTAACCACCTCACAAAGGAACCAGTAGCAATTTCTCCAGTTTTAATAAGCTTTTCGAGCCAGGAAGTTCTATTTTAATATTTGGCCAGTGTTTATCATATGACACATGCACTTCCAGACCAAGTCTCTCTAACGTCTTCAATCTTTAGTTCCCTAGACGAACAGTTTACATATTAGCCAGCATCATAATTTCTCTCAGGTCTTCTACCACTCTTATAATTCACATATTTTATTTTTAAGTGGTAAAAAGAGACTAAATGTCTCTTATGAAGCCTACAGGGAGCCAGGAATTTACAGGATGTAAACCCAGCAGTCCTGAGTCTCATTCTCTGTCTTAAGCTCCAAGACCACAGCGGTCAAACCCAAGAGACTCCTTCACCGACAGCCTCCCCATGAAGCTGGCAGCTGTTCTACGATGCCACATTTTTAGCAAGTTTTCTTGCCAGTGTGCTCTCTTCAAGGTTTCAGAAAGAAAGCTCAGGCAACACACTGAGCGAAGGGTTCATCTGTCACCTCCCAGGAGGATCCGTACAGTCCCTGCCTCTCTGCATGCCTCTGCTAGGAGTGCGCGAGAGCAAGCTGCCAGCACTGCGCCTATGAAATTCAGCAACAAGCCTCACTTTCAAGGGATGCAACCACTTCTAAAATATCAGAACAACCCAGGAAACTAGCTTTGGGATAAAGAATAGCTGCTAAGGTTGAACCCCTGCAAGGCTGAAGCGATGGCACTCGGGAGTAGGTCACAGTCCAGAGACATGGCCAAGACAGTTTCTCCTTTTTCCCTGTGAAGCTCATAGCCCACACAGACTGGAGTACCATGAAGCACTGGAGTCCAGCAGGACTCCCCACTGAGAGCAATAAGCAGAAAACCTTGACTTCTGACTTGCGCTTTTTCACCCCCATCTTCCTGTCCTTTTAGTGAGAATCTAAGAAAACCTTCATTCCCGGGAAAGGATTCACCACAGACTGTGGTATGCTGAGGAGACATTTCCTTTCCCCCATTTTTAAGCTCTGGTCTCCCATTTCTTTTCTATGCCCTGGCACCCCTGGTACTCCCCACTGCAACACTGCAGCTCCAGTCCAGCCATACAGTACCAGCAAGCAGTGAAGTGGGAGATGGCACCTGCCATGGGAAGCATAAAGTCAAATTGCATGTTCACCCCTGCCATGTGTCCTGGCATAAGGAGATGCAGGCATGAATGGGGGACGGCAACTGAACGCTCCTTTTCCCATCAGGGCTATAACTGCTGGTTGTCCCTTGCAAGCCAGGTTACTGCAGCCATCTCTTACAGGCTGTAGCTGCAGCCCAAAGCGACTGCGACACATGGGCACCAGCTGGTGAGAAGAATAGCTGTCTGCCCACTCCATGAATTTGGCAGTCCTAAGCACAACGGAGCTGGGAATAGGGCCCCTTCCCTGCCACCACTCTGAAGTGGAGAGCCTCACTTTCCCAAAAAATCCCCAGCTCAAGCCATGGCTATGTCAACACCTGCATTTCGCCCTGTGAACACACGCTGTGCACTCACCACGGCTCGGCTGCCCTAGGACGGTGCAGACCCCAAGGCAACCCAGTGCAACCCATGGGAGTTGCTGGGGAGAAAGGGTTGTCAACGCAGGGGCCAGGTGGGGACTGACCGCCCAGAGAATACCAGCTCCCCTGGATTGCTTTCTCCTGTTTGAAAGACCTTTTCCCTGTAAAGTATCATTTGTAATCCAAACACAGTTTCTGTCTATTCTCGATTCTCCCCACCAGAAAAGCCCTGCTTTTAACAAAGCCTTGAAAACAGAGAGAGAAAAGGGCTGGACATGTCAAAGGCTGCTATTATTACTGCCTTTATGTGACAGGCACAGAGGAAGGTGGCTGTTTAAATTTCTAAGACAGACAGACAATGATAGGTAGCAGATGGATGGACAGGCTCCTGCTGGGAACAGACAATGAATTTCATTTTCTTACAGCACTGTCTACTGCAGAACGGGCATGATACTGCAGTATGTGTGCCAAGTTCCCTTCACTGGAATGGATCCTGCACAGACCAGACTCTCGCACACAACATAGATCTTTATATACTAAACAGGAAAGAAAAAGGGCTGACTTACAGCTTTTGTCTTCAAAATCCATTCACAGTAAAAATCTAACAGGAAAAGGAAGACTGTCCCACTTTTTGCAGCGCCAGGAGATGCTTCGATATAACCAGTCCCTCAAGACACTTCACAGGTTTGTACAGAAATTGCTTTTCTCATCACTGAAGCACGAGTGCTCATTGAGAGAAAGTTAGCGAGCACCGAGCAGCGCGTGCAGCTGCAGCTTACGGCTGACAGCGCAGGAGCCATCACCCAAACGGGGACACCTCCGCGGCTCCCTGTCCCCAGCCTCCCCTCCCAGCGCAGAGGCTGGGGTTCCCGCAGCCGATCCCGGTCCTCTTAGCTGGGGAGAGCTGACGAGAAGCCCCAGGGCTGCCGCCTTCCCACTTGCCTGCGGTTCCCTTGCTGTCACAGCAGCCATTCCCTGCTGTCCCCTTCCTCACTGCACAGTCACATCCAGCCACCTGCAGTCAAGGTGAGATGTGAGAGACACAGGGAAAGGAGGGAGGGAGAAGGTTTGCTTGAGTCATTCCGGGGACTGCAAGGCCTTTTAAATGATGGTGCCAGTTTGAAAATGGGTTTAGAGCCTTTCAATGGTAAATTTTAGTCTAAGCACGCTGCTCTCGCTCTCTCTGAAATAATGCGTGTACATACACATAAATATCTCCAGGCTGCAGCCAACCCCTTCCATCCCCATCATGGAGCTCCCTATTAGCTCCAATATTCTGGCACGCAGCCTAAGACCTTTCAAGGGATGCATCTGGGAATGATCGGTTGTTTTACTATAAGAAAAATAATTCCGTGGGCTGGGGGAAACAACTCGGCAATGAAGACTAACATAATACACCTTTGCCTGCATTTCAGCTTCAGGTTGTTTCCTAAATGAAATACTTGCAGAGTACAGAGATGGTGAGTACTCCTGACCAGTGCCTGATCTGGAGAGCACATCATCCTCATCGTGGCCAGCCAGTCCGTCCTGTTGAGGGTCTGCCTTCTCATATAAAAGCCCTTAAAGCACTAGGGTTTCTTTCCCATGCATTTTGTGCTGTTAAGATTCACATCACCTGTGTCTCACCTCAAACCTGGAAACCAAATCCTTCTCTCGCTGTGGGCCTTGCAATGCCACTGATTGCCCCCAGCACTGGAGGCAACTTAAGTCTCAGTACTTAGGACTAGCTAAATACCAACTCTGTGACTCTCAGCGTATTCTCTGTCATTTAAAAAATAAAAAAGAAAAATAAAAAGGAGAGCGCTGTCCTCAATGTAAACAGTTAGCTCCTTCAGCTCTGGAAAGTATTTTAGCATTAAGGCAACTGATTCTAATAAACCCAGAAATGCAAAAGTGTGTAAGGCTGAAGGCAAGATGTGGGAGGGTACAAAGGTAAGGGAATTAACAAGGAGCCCCACCTGAAGTCTTCTGCAGCCTGTTCCAAGCATGACATTTCTGACTGATCCCTTTCCTTCCCAAGAGAGGTCCAGCTCTTCTCTTCAAGCCCCCAGATCAACACAAAACACAGTATTTGAAATCTGCATCCCAGTCATCTTAACCTGGCCAGCCTGGCAACGGTAGCTTTTACTCATGATTCACGCTGGTGAAGTTAACAAGGTGCTTTCTGCAGGGAGTGCTTGTAGGGAGTGAGCAAGGTGAGCAAGTCTGAGACACCAGAGATTGAGCATTCACTTGAAAGACTCCTACCACATCACAGTGATCTCTGAGCAGCCCAGAGCTGAACCCTACGATCTGCTTGCCCCATTTGCAGGGAGAATGGTGCAGGTCTGTACTTAGTGCACTCAGCTCCCTGTAGACACATTTCAGGGCACGCCTGCAGAGGCAGTCTTCGATAGGATGGAGCTGGTGACCCACCGCTGTGATCTGCTGCACTCCAGTGATAGCTTACATACACCACAGTTTAGTTACCAACAGACATATTGTTCCTTAGAGATCAAAGCCAGCTGCTAAGCTGCTAATTGTAGGGACTGCTCCTGTTTGCAATAGAGTTGAGTACTCCACGTGTACGTCCTTTGAGCACAACTTGTCCTACTTCCCATACCTTTGTCCACATTCCCATAGACACCTTTCAACAAGCACCCACTATCAATATTTAAAACAAGAGAAGGTCCATAGCTGCTCAAAAATGTTTGCTCTTCTTTCCCTTTCCACATTGCCTGATCATTTGCTCCCACTTTTGCTTTGCAATAAAGAGAATAAGGACAAGGTTAAAGAAATGAGATGTGAAGACTGACCTTCCCTATAAACTCCTTAGGCAGAAAATGAGGCTGAGCAGTAAATTAGAAAGTACCTGCCAGAGCTGCCCTCCTAGGTCACCTGGAACCACAAGGGAGGAATTGCAGCTATTGCCATGGCAATTTTGCAGACTCTATTTTATATTGACCTCAAGGTACTACTGAGTGTATAGTGCTAGAAGTAAAAATGGGTATAGATGAAGTGAAACCATATGTACTGTCACTGATTATCCTTCCTAAAGAGACTCTGAGGTTCAGTGGGGAAAAAAATAATGCATTCTTTGAGTGGCACTGACCCCTAAGGACAAGAGTGCCTGGGTCCTCCCAGTAGCTCTCATTCTCACTAGAATGACAGAGGATTTTGGTGTAACCCCGCAACTAAAATCCTCGACAATACATCCATCACCAGCCAGTTTTAGGTGTCTAATTATGATAGGTGCCTCATATTTTCATGCACAGCAACTATTTAAATAAAGGAATTAGAAAACATTAACTGAAGTTGCAAATACTGTTTGACTTCTGGAGGTTTTTTTTTTATTTTCTTGCTCAGTACAAAGAAAATCTTTAAACTTACAAGTTGAAGCCATTTGTCTTCATGATGCCAGCTGCTGACCACAGGGAAAAGGTCACTGCTATTACCAATGGCAGCATCCCAGCAGGTCATCCTCTCCTAGCATTTTTCCTCCTTCATTCCCTCCTTCAACAGAAGGTCAAGCATTACCTCTCCTCCAGGGAGGAGAGACTACTAACATTTCCTCTTTGCATTAGGAACCGTTAATGGAAATGGCAGTAAATCACCCTTTGTGTTCTCATACAGGCAGTTACAGAGAGCAAAGACCATCTGCTTGTCTGGACTCCCACGAGGAGCCATGAGATAAGGGAAAGAAGTTTTCTTCTTCACATAAACCAGAATTTTGAATCCACAGCATTACCAAAAGCCATGGTCCAAGCCACTTTCCTTCCCAGCTTGGAGGAGATGCTGTTGGAGTCTTTTGTGTGGCATTGTTAGCAATGTCATAACAGCATTTAATTACTCTGGACAAAACCACTGCACCAGATACCCTCACAGACCCTAACAAGAACATAAAGAACTTGCGATCTCAATGTAAAGGACAAAGTATGAGTGGCAAAACCCAAGTGTTGCTTAGTTGCTGGCTGGGGTTAAACCACGACACCAAGTCAAATGGTTGACTGAGATCACGGGGCAAGGCCATGCCACAGCTGGACACAGTCCTACCGACTCACCGGCTGCATTGCGAGCTATCCCTAGGACACACTGCCACCCCCAAACTTGCAAAGCTTGTCACCTTTTCTGGACTTAGACCTGTAATACCATGGCGGTGGGACGGAACAGTACCTGCCTGTGCAAGGAGATGCAGAATGGTATTGTCCTGTTGGTTTACACAAGGTTTATACAGGAACGTGGGGCGAGAAAATGGGAAGTGATTAAGATGAGCTATATCCTGTCCCTGTTTTCTTTTTCAGACACATTCTGAACTCAACAGAGAATACAGAAGACAAATTCAGGCACATGGTGACATGAAGGGGAGGTGCAAAAGTTTTAAAATCTCTGACAAAGCAGCGATGGTAGTGCAATACAGGTGACAGCTGTGGAGCTGTGTTAATGAATTTCCTTCTCTCTCAGACATCATTAATGTATGCCACAGACTGGCAATACAACATATTTGAAACCCCATGTCACCGTTCATTGCATTTTTTAAGCAAAGCTGATGGTTTTTCTCATATTTTATCACCTCATTTTTGTTATTATAAGACATTTCATTTGCAAGGTATGTGGCATGAAACAAGATCCACATAGACTTAGATGAAGGCATATTTAAATAGGTTATGTTTAAATAGCATCTAAGTAGGTGACAGGTTGTGTTTAACATGTTTAAATAGGCTATTTACTTTTTATCAAGTTTAGTACTTAATCAAATGGTTTGCTTGGCAGGTATAGAATGAGCATCCCCAAGGCAATAGGAGTCAGAGAGAAGGTAGAAAGATTGCCTTTTCCGTTGCTTCTGTGGTGATAAAATTGCACAGAGATTTTTCACACACACATTGGCCTTTCAAGCAAATCAGGAACCTCATCTGTCCTAACATGTTTTATTTTTTCTTTTTTTCCTATGTGGCAAGACATTTGGAAAGTCAGCTTCTAGCCGAGTACCTCAGCTGCCCACCAGAGCTGTCCCACAGCCCCAGTGCCGATGCCTGCTCACCCTCGAGGTGCCACGCAGCCTTCCCGAGTGTTATCTATCCTCTCAGCTTCATCACTGCTCTACTACATCTAGGGGTGCAGAGCAAAAAGTAAGTATTGCTTCTGCTTTTCTAATTTAAATATTTTTTCTGAGGGAGAAGGCAGTTGCAAACTGCCTTCATTCAGAAAGAGTAGATTCAAATATGGAAAAGTTACAAGGCTATTAGGATCTCTGTATCTCTCATCATACATGACTCCCTCAAATTTCAGCTCATCAGGAATTACACCATCATACGGTAGTGCAACCTACCCCTTGTTTTACCAGAAGTATTTGCAGACTTATCAATTACTTTCATGTTTATCTACTATCACACTGAAAAACGTGAGACTTAAGAAAATTAGTTTCTGAGCAACAGCAGCAAGTGAACAGGGAATCTAGCTTTAAAAAGGTGGTTCATCTGTAGGGTGAAAACTATAAGTGATCACTGACCAGAAAAAAATACACATTTCTTTCCTCTCCTTTTCCTGACCCTTCTCAGAATTCTTTAAGACAGGACTGTCATATGAACAGTAAATGAGGGTGGGGGAAGACTAATATAGATCTGCCTTTCAGAAATATTGTAATTAAAGGTTATTGGGCATTGGTACATGCTCAGGTCTCCTGAGAAGATGTTTATTAGATATTTCATCACCTCCACCTGTCTAAGATTAGATGACCTTGTGAAGTTACAGCTCCTCATTCTGTTCTTTTTGAATATTTTTTTCTTTAGGTACAGAAGAAGGGTGCTGTGGGAAAATAAAAAACTTTCTTGGTGATTTTCAGTAGGTACCAAGAAAATAAAGAGAACTGGTTGGCTGATACAGCAGAGTTTGATAATTCCTCGGCTCCCTGTGCTGCACTCAGAAGGGCCCATTGCTTTTCCATCACTTCCCAATCCTTTATTTCCCTGACATCCCATGTTCAATGACACAGCCCTGACTTCTAGGCTGAGGAAGAGGTAGGAAGCAGGATATTTTGACTTACTGACCAAAGAGGTAAAATTTCTGTGAACAGCCTAATTTCTTTGTCTTTGTATCTCTAAGAAACCAATGAGTATTCTGTTGTGTTTGCTTCCATCAAGCTTTGAGGGTTGATGTAGGTTTCCTCTTGCTTTCCTTGAGATTGCTTTGAGGGCTTATACTAAAAT
The DNA here is from genome assembly GCF_947461875.1 of Haliaeetus albicilla. Taxonomy (NCBI): domain Eukaryota; kingdom Metazoa; phylum Chordata; class Aves; order Accipitriformes; family Accipitridae; genus Haliaeetus; species Haliaeetus albicilla. Next base: position 30,561,570 of record NC_091491.1, read on the forward strand.
AATGAGGCATTTTAAAAAAAACTTTCAACCTACCTGAACTCATCCATTTCAGACACTTAGCCAACTGTGTCCCTTTGATCCCCTCTCACTGGGAGAGGAGGTGGATTTGAAAGACAATGTAACTGTTAAAAAAAAAAAAATGTTCTTTTCTCTGAGGCCAACTCACTTTGTGTTATACTTTCTGGAGAAATAGACTCTAAAAATGGCAGATAAAAGCCTGAGCTTCCTGCCTCACTCAGGGAATTCTGATTTTATAGTTGCCTTGAAAATACTTTTTCTTATTTTAAAACATGTGAAAGATACTGAAGAGGCACAGCCAGTCACAGTCCCTGTGACAGAAATACAATTAGTAAATCAAATCTTTCCATGGGCTAAAACAACAGTTCCACAGCACCTTGGTAACTCAGGGCACTAGTAGGGAACCAGACCCTCTCTCAGCACTGCCATGCCATGTGGCCCTGGATGAGCCATTCCCCTTCCTGTACCTTGGTTTTATCTGCTTAATCCAGATTACTACAACTCTCCATTTCAGGGAGATACCTATACAGGAAATTTATAGAGAGGGCTGGCAGTAACCTCTGCCATCGAGGGACCTTGATGCAGGGTAGACATCCCTCTCTGCAGAATCTGGCTCTGTAGCTTTTCTTTGCCTTTCGGCAGCTCCCTTGGGAAGCTGATCCCTGCTCCTGCTCGCAGGCTTTGATCCCACCATCATTCCTCCTCTCCAGGCTTTACCTTTGCTCCCTCTCACACAGAAAGGGCTTAGAAAAAGAGGCAGCTGCAATTCAGCCTGAAGGTCTCTCTGAAGCAAGAGACTGACTGAAAGCTGCTGAGGTCCCCTGGCCAAGGTCTCCCCTCCCTGCTCAGGACCCCCATGCAGGATGGGTGTCAGATGCCATCACCTTCCTCTTGGTCCCATCTCTAGCCCTCATTACCCATTACACCACGAAACATCCCTGCAGGTGGTGACACACCATCCTCCTGGGCATGGAGGTAGGTGATGCTGTGCCACAGGACTAGAGCAGTGCATTGCTTTGTTTGCTTTATTGCTCAGAACCTGCAGCGCCTTGGAAGTACCGCTTGTAGAGCTGCCCTTGGAAGGTGAATCAGGCAGAGCTGCTGTTTGCCAGTACCTGTTGTGAGGCATCTCCCTTAGTCTAAATCGTTAGACAGTTTAAGAGCTATTGGACATCAGGCCAGGTTTTGGCAGGATTGCTGCTGCTCAGGCCATAATCTCTCTGCCTCTCATTTGTTCTCATTTGCTCCGGCGAGCAGCACTCATGACAACTCTGTGGCAGCACATCCTTCAAAGGCCAGCAGCCAGATAAACAAACTGGACTACCAGATATTTCAGCAGCAGGTGTCAGCCAAGGAAGGAAAGCACTTGAGTCCTCGTAACTGCCTGTTTAACCCCCAGGGAGGGGAAGGGAAGGTAAAACTACCTCCCTCCCTGCAAAGCTTCGACCCTTGGAAGTAATTGCCATCTCAGAGAGGAGCTGTGATGTCTGGGACTGCCTAGGGAGGAGTGGAGCAGGGTAAGTAAGGGTGAGCACTAGGGAAATGGAGACATTGCAGAAAAAGGTGAAAAAATGAGAAAGAGTTAAGTAACAGGGGAAATTGCCTTTTCCAGCCCAGCTGTTAGATCAGGGTGAGGCAAGGAGAGAGGCAGCAGGACCACTGGGGAGTTATGTGAACGAGCACTGGACTCCAAGCTGCTAGGGAGGCACGTCCAAACACACCTCAGAATTTATTCTAGCTGCAAGTTCTGCAATTAAAGTGTGAGGCTTCCCCACTGAAAGCTACCACCTCCATCTGCCATCATTTAAACTACAGAAACCTCTTCAAGTGGGTGTGATTGGTGACTGAGGAAAGTCTTTATTTGCACAGTTATCTCATTGCATTCATGCTTGCTGCTGCAGGATTCCTCTCTTCCCTAGCTGGGCTATTTGTGGTCATCTTAATAATATAGTGCAGAAATGAGAAGATGTTATGGCTTTGCAATGTAACCTGTGCCTGATTACCAAGCAAATTTGGCCTTTGTATTAAGGTAACCAAAGCGCTATAAATTCCTAGGTGAAGAATAAGTCTTTTTAACAGCAAAGCAAGGGTGTTCAAAGACATTTGTCCCAGTTTAATTAGATTTCAAAAGTGGGTTTAAATGAGCTTTAAGCCTCCAAACTGCTGTGGAAGCACAATATTTTACCTCTGTGCCATGTGACGATAAATAACCTTAATGCCTATTCTTCCACACAGAGTTCCCAACTTCTCAGGGCTAAGCGAGCAGTGTATTTATGTTATTGATTGAAATAACAGTTTAGTCTGCCACTTGGTTTTAAAGGATCTACCTGAGAGCAATCAATCCCGTTCAGGTCCATCTCCCATCCGGCACGTGACCGCCACCGTCACTGACAGCTACACCTCTCTCTCGGGAGAGACGGAGACCTTTAAGACAGCAATGCAGATTTAGGCACTTGTCCAGACCACTCCATTACTCTCTCCAGGCCACAGGGGAGCTCTGCGTGAACTCCGTTACACACCGGAGAAAATGATGATAGAAGAAGCAAAGGAGTTGTTCCTTCCCTTCAGAAATACCCTCCATGCAGGAGGAGCACAGCTCACAGGTATCTCCCGATGCGAAGGGGGAAAGCTGCAGAGCTGCGTGCTTGTACTTCCAGGCATGTCTCAGAAGTGGGATTTTGATGGGGTAGGGGATACCTCTGAACAAGCCCGTTATTCTCCCCATTTCATTATCTAATGGTCCCTGGCTGTGCAGCAACAGTATAAAGAGTTTGGGGGCTGACTTAATTTGCAGGAGATTTCATCTGGGTAGCTGCAAGAACAGGGCTATGATTTCTATTATGTGACACAGCAGCAGCTGCTCAGCCCCAGCTCTGAGATGGCTCTAGCCCAAAAGAAATATGAGGCACTCATTTACATCAGTTACATTTTTGCTTTGGAAAGAAAATAATTTCAACTAAGACAGCAGGACAAACACCCTGACACATACATAGAAACAGCTGCCTAGGAAAAAAGGGAAACTGCCATATTGTGAAGGAATATGAAATATTTCCATGTACTGGCAAGGTTAGTCTGCTACCTCTTAAAAGCAAGTAAAATTAAGTCATTCTTGTATAAAATCCTTATATTCTAGGTAACCAAAGCACTTTGGCTGTATATTATTGTTCTGACCTACAAGATGACTTACGTAGATGTATGTGTGCACACCTGTGCACCTTTGGGTCTAATTCTGACCAAGTTAACACCTGACAAGTTTAAGTTCTGGTTTGTGCAGCATCTGCAAACAAAGACAAGCAAGTTAACTCCTTCTCTTGAACCTGAAAAGCAGCTACCTGCCAGCCTGAGAGAGACATGTCTGAGCACAAGTGTCATCCCAATGGTCTGAATTGGGCAATGCAGGTAAATTTTCCTTGGTCCTCAGGCTGTAACCTCCACTGAGAGCAGGGGTGCTAAATCCCTGGCTTTTCTCACCACTAGCTCTCAAAACTCTTTACAGAAGTCTTTGGGATTATGCATTTCACTTTAAAAGAGGGGGAAACTGAGGCAACGAAGTAACATACTCACAGATATGCAACAGTAAGGAAAGGAGCACTGATCTCAGTTAATAGTCTTCAGCACACTATGCAAGATCCGCTCAAGAAGATGAGCTCAGACCACCAGGTATTAATTCAGCCCTGCTGACTTTTCTGTTCTTATTCCTTTGCCCTCCCTGAATCCCTCAGCCAAGCCCCTATCACTCGTCCCTCAGCTCCCTCTTAGCCTGGACTAGTTCAGAAAGAAAGAGAGATGTATTCCTTTTGGGGGGGTGGAAAAAGAGGAAAACAACGAGGTCTTACTGAGTTTGGAACTGTTCAGCATTTCCTTATGTATTTGAAATTATTTTTTTCATCTGTTTCCAGTTTCTGGGGAAGTCAGCCCTCGTGAGAATACCTTCAAGTGAATCACCACAGGATGAGGTGTCTCTCCCAGGACTGGGGTGGATACAGGAGGGTCCAGCTCTCTGCACAGAGCAAAGCAGACAACTCAGGCTTTTGAGAGAGGTAAAGGAGGAGCTGCGGTGTTAGAGCCCAGCCAGCTTCCAGCAGAACACCTAGAAATGACAGAGCGATGGGAGATGGGTAACACCCTACACTGATTTGTCGAAACTGAATCACTTCAAACCATTCTAATTTCTTTTTAATGGAATAATAATAAGTCTTGTGGATAAAGAAGCACAAATATCAATGAACCCTGACTTTCAGAGGCATCCATCTCTGTCCCATTGGTGCTGCCATGAACAAGCTATGGAAAAGTGAACAGGTAGAGCTGTGAAGAGGCAGAAGAGGCAGGAAAAAGCAGACTCCAGGAGTCATTTCCACTGGCTTGCTGACAAACCAAAAGGCAGCAACTGCAGATGGCAGTCCTGGTCTGCTACCATTGGAGATTTCCAGTACAGAAGGGGATAAAGAAGGGACAAACACGCTTACTGAATCTGCAGATACTGCTAAGCTGGGAAGAGCCGTGAGCATGTTGTGGGACAGAAACAATTCAAAACAGTCATGACAAACCACTGAAAGATTTAAACAATGTAATTCAGTAAAAGGACAACTAAACAATGTCTGAATTTCATTGGGAATAATTCACTGACATCAAGGCAAACTGGAGACCCACGGGCCAGGCAGCAGAGCTGAAGCAGGCAGGATCATGAGTTAGGGAGGTTAGACAGACAGCTGCTGTAAAGCCAAAAGGCAGACACTGTCCGGGGCTGCAGAACCCCTGTGCTGCTCAGAAGACACAGTTAGAAAGTCTTCATCTTTACCCAGCTCTGCCAGTCTTGTGTCTAGTTCTGGAACCACAGCTCAGAAATATGCGCATGAACTGCAGACAAAAATGGTCAGAGGTATAGAAAATTCAGTGTGCTAGGAAAGGATGAAAGAGGAGCTGTTCAGCTTAGAAAAAAGGGAGGGGGAAGTACTTAATGCTCTGCAAAGAAAAGGCTACTACAAAAAAAGAAGTTGTCGGTTCTTCTGTGGAGGTCTGTGCAAGAAGCAATGGGCTTGGACTGCATTAGAGGAAATTCAGAAACTATACTTAATACTCAACCAAGCAAAATGGACAGAGAAGAACTGAAATTGCTTGTGCATGAGATATCTGGATCCTCCAGCCATACAAATCTTCCAAGAACAGTTTAGAAAAGCATCTGTCAGGGGCACAGCAAGGTGAGTCAATCCTGCCTTTAAACAGGAGGAAAGGCATAGACTCATGGCCTTTCCAAACCAATTTTCTGCAATTCTTGTGACTTCTATTGTTAGTACTTGCCTCACTAAAATGGAACAGTTTCTCATCTTCCTTGAACATACTTTGCCAAAGACAGAGCAAATAAAAAAGACATTTTAATTGGAATCTTCTTCATTCACCTCCCATCCATCTCCCACAAAACACAAAAACAGTCAAGTCATCTCTTCCTAACCACATTCTCCCATGAGGTTTTTGCAGAGAGGAAAAAACCCAAATCCATTAAAAAGGCAATATTGCTTTTTTTATTGAAATGAAAATAACTAAGAAAGTTGTTTTCCCAACTGAAAAATAAAGAGGTGAAGGGACGAGCAGCAGACAGGCTTTATGGAGGTGTTTATTTCTGAATTCATCAAGATACCAGTGATGCTAACTTTGGGGAAGGACACGGTCCTGTGTGCTTAACAACCCAGAGCAACAGTGCAAATTGGTGAAGGCTTTGAAGTGTAGCAGTCTCCTGCAACCAGTGGAAACCCTGGTATGGATGTGGGGGTGGATTTAGGTAAGCAAAAAGTAATTTCCTTCTGAGGTAAATTCAGCTCAGGTATTTCTAAAGGCTGCAAAATTGGCTTCAGAAAAAATCTCATGAGTAGCAGCTTCAGATGGATTATTCAAACATTTTACATTTGTACTACAGTTTGCAACCAGTAAGGGGTTTTAATAATGTATTTCTTTATTCCAAGAAGAGACTTGCCAAATTCAAACTGAGGGCCAGATTTTCCTAAAGGAAGCTGAGAGCTGAGGTTTTTCTTTGGGACCATACTGAATTAATTCTGAAATCTAATCATGCAAACTCTTTGCAGACATTGACTTCATGTCTCCATTCTGCAGCTGGTGAAGAAGAATAGTCTTAAACTTTTATATGCACACATACACACAAAAAAATTGTGCATTTGGTTTTAGCTGATTCCATATAAAATCTTTTTTGCAAATATTGATCTGAGAATTCTGGCAAGAACCAAAAGTACTAAATGAGGCAAACTGAACTGTAACAGTGTCCTGGTTTCAGCTGGGATACAGTTAATTTTCTTTCTAGTAGCTGGTAGAGTGTTATGTTTTGGATTTAGTATGAGAAGAGTGTTGATAACAGACTGATGTTTTCAGTTGTTGCTACGTAGTGTTTATACTAAGTCAAGGATTTTTCAGCTTCTCATGCCCAGACAGCAAGAAGTCTGGAGGGGCACAAGAAGCTGGGAGGGGACACAGCCAGGACAGCTGACCCAAATTGGCCAGAGGGATATTCCATACCATGTGATGTCATGCCTAGTTGGTTGGGGCAGGGGGGGACTTCTGCTTGGGAACTAATTGGGCATCGGTCAGCAAGTGGTGAGCAATTGCATTGTGCATCACTTTCGTATATTCAAATTCTTTTTTTATTATTATTGTCATATTATTACTGCTACTGCTAGTATTATTATAATTTTCTTCCTTTCCATCCTATTAAACTGTCTTTATCTCTATCCATGAGTTTTACTTTTTTTTGGCTGAGGTTAAACCACGACAAACAGAAAAAAAAATAGGAATAGGGCTGGAACCAAAGCCACATGAAAGTTTGTCTGCCATCACTCTTTTAAACTGCTCCCAACAAAATTCATGAGTCTGGAGGATATTGGAAATTCACATGCAAGCACAGTCCGCAGTCATTGATCATGTTATTTTCTGGGCTAGGCAGAAGCTTGAGCTGGAATGTTTTTCTCCTCCCACCCATGTTTTGGATGACTAGTGAAGCTATCAGACTTCACCTGGTCTTCTCACTGCTTGGCAAAGTCCAGAAAACACCTCCAGCTATCAGGGAAGTCAACCACAAAATAGAATCTGCCTTGGTGCAGACAAATCCTGAGGATTTTGCATCACACCTCGCTCACCAAGTCCCTCTTTCAAGAGGTTGCTGGTACAAGTGGTAAGTAGCCCTTTGCACTGGTGCTTTATAGACACATGCACACATAGCCCTTACTAGTGCAGCCAGGATCCCACAGCACCTCAGAGAGCAGAACCGAGGAGAACTCCAAGGACCAGAGCACACTAATTACCATTCTGTTTCCCCCTTTTTTCTGCTAAAGACTACAGGAAAAAAAATGCTGCCACTTAAGAAATAAGTTATTAAGAGCTGAGACCCCAAGAAAACCATTTGCAGGTTCTTCTGAGGACTCTGTGCTGTTGTAGCTGCCCAAGATGAATGACATCCTGCAGAAAGAGACAAGAGTCCTCAAGACAGCACTAGAGCAGCTTTATTCACGGGAATTGAATAATCTGTCTGATACAGTAAATTTTGTAATGAACTGATGAATCACAAGGAAGGAGTCTGAAATATTACAGGAGAAAAGGACAGGCAGCATCTGACTTACAGCTGGCCCGCAATGTGCATCTTCTCAGGCAATGCTTATTCTGTTTGCAACTGTCTCAAGAGGTTTTTAATTCAACTTTTTGTCCTTTTCACTAGACACGTTCCCAGCTGGAGCAAAATGAATTATCCTTAGCTATCGAAGTGAAAATTAAAAAGCACCAGCAAGACTTGCCTAACATCTTAACACGTTCCACATCTCTTCCAAACCCATATTATCATCCTGAACAGAACAGCATAATCAATCCTCCTACATTCTTTTCAGTGCTCTAAGTAGTAGCCATTTCGTTTACTTCTCATAGCTGTGAAGTTGCACACTTGCAATCTACCAGAAAGATCTTAAATAAAACAGGAAAATGCTTTTGGCTCTTTTTCCCCATACTCATCTATCACAAAAACAGCATCAAAATATCCTGCAAAGTCACCATAGTCACATGCCCTCAGACTGGTCTGAAAAGTCTGAATACCTGTTACCCAAAGCTCCATTTTCTGACAATGGCACCGATTTCAGTAGAACTATTCCCAGAAGTTAAGGACCAGCCAGTGAGTTTATTTGAATGGCAGTTCCATGTATTCATATCTTCATCTCAAGGTAGCTGTCAAAGATAGTTGAAATGGTTCCAGTCTAAATAGATTAGGTTTTTTTTCAATCCTGAAGAGAGACAGCTAAGGGAAGTATAAAAATATCCATAAAATCAGGAGTGGCATGGAGAAAGGGAACAGGTACAGACTGCACATGCGCTCTCGCCAAACCAGAACTAAGGGCTATCAGACAAAACCATAAAAACAGGTTCAAAACAACCTAAAGGAGGTGGCTCTTCATAAATCTGTACTGAACCCAAGGAAATCCTTGTTCTGGATGTTGTGGATGACAGAAGTTGAGACAGGCTAAAACCTGGAAAATTTCACAGAAGAAAAATGTACAAAGCAGACACTGCCTTTGTTTTATGAAAGCCCTGCACCACAAACTGCTGGAGGCAAGAATATTTGGAAAACTACCACTATGCTTGCCTCTGTGCTGCCGTAAATGAGACACTGGGCTAGATCCAGCATATTTATTCTTACATTCTTATAAGATTTTTTGGACAAGACAGAAGATCGCTGGCAGGAAAAACAAGGTTAGGAAATAATGTTACTGAATGCTTTCAGTATTCTGATAAAAACAGAAGAGAAAGAAGTACTACTGTTCCAAAAACTTCAATTGAAAGCAGTGTTTACAATGTCTTTCCCAAAATGTAGTCATACTTCTTGTTCCAGTAGTTACTTTGGTGTCATGCCATGTACTCCTCACTACATTTTTGAGTGAAGCTTGCTCTGAAATGTTATTAAGCCATACAATACGTGCTTGTTCTTTATGTGTCTCCTCAAACAAATCTGCTGGCTTGAGCAACTGAACATGTTTCTGCTCCTTTTAACTCCTGCTTGCCCTGAAAAATGAAGAGCTTTGCCCTCTCCTGTGTGTCACCAAGAAAACTGATTGCAAAGACTCAGTCAAGTATCTGAGGAAAGCGTTCCTGAAGGCGTCGGGGGTTGTATGAGGAGTTTGTACTCAGCTTGCAAGAGTTTTCTTGATAAGTCAAGGGAAGGAGGAGACCCAGAATGGCTCTCAAAGCCCTGATACCTCTTCAGGATAATAAGCTAACACATAGCTTGTAAGGAAACCACTTCTAGTTAAAAGATCAGGCATCACTAAGAGCTTGTTTGTGCATGGGAAGCTCTTACTGATTTAAAAGCACAGCAATCAAATGAACATACCTTCAGACTTGCAATGAGACGTACAAACCCTGTTGAAACTGAAGTGTGCCTGCTGCTATTGTCCCTACAACAACCCGTCTCTGCGGGATGAGTGGGAACTACCACCTCTCCATCCCTCACCATTCAGCACTGGTGAATTACTCATCGCCTCTTACATACAAAGAGTGAGCTATTCACAGGACAGTAAAAACAAAGGGAAATAACACACATCTGATTCGGGGGAACAAAAATCAGGAGAAAAATCTCTCAATTTCATATGGAGGAAAGGATCTGTTACGTTTGGAGCTGCCTTTTGGCAACAAGTCAACATTCTGGCCCACGTTTCTCCATGGTATGGGAAGATGGAAAAGGTGAAATAATCCACGGGACTTCAAACCATATTAAATTTCTGTAAATACAATGGGATTTGAAGAGCTTAACCCAAACCTAAGGTGTCCAAATAATGTTTCATTTCTAGCCACATTTCCCTGATGTAGATGACACTCACAACCCTGTAAAAACGCTCTCAACTCTTCGTCTTCCGATTTACAAATTTATTCCTAGGAAAACACTTCAGTCATCACTGAGCTGTGATTGCCTCTTGGGTGGCAGGCAGCACTTGTTTAACTGCTTAGTGCTTGAGGATGCAACAAGAAGAGACACAGCCAAAAGAATTATACCTGGGCAAACCAGCCCAAATCCTCAGGGGTACTTTGGCTCTAACTCTCACTGACACCCATGGCAGCTCGGCCCTAAATAACTGCAGGGAGCTGTGACAATGCAGTTAATCCAGCCAGAGTTTGGTCAGCATATGGCAGTAAATGCTCTGTCTTCACCAAGAGTGACGGTCTGTAATGGGAAGTTGAGACATACTCACTTTTACCCCTCCTGCCAGTGACAGCCTCCAGACAGAGCTATCAAGACAACTATAAGACAGTTACTGGTCTCATCGCTACTTTGCTGGGCGGATTATAATGCAGAAGGCTACCTAGTGTCCATAGCAAGTCTAAGCATTAGCATTTAGATGTCTGTATCAGCACACTCCAGATCTGAGCAATTCACAGCAAGCTACGAGCCCACAGAGTACTGAGCTTCTGCAAGACTGAAAAATTAAACTAACAGAAAAAAAGTGTATAGATAGATATTATGGGAAGCAAATTAACAGGATTACTATGGTAACAACACAGAGTGAATGATGGCTTCAAGGCCATGACAACATATGCATTTTATAGGAACAGCTAATTGTCTGACTCTGCTCACTGACACCACAACATATTTTTCACTAAATACCTTGGTATTTGAATTCTGCTGCCTCCAGCTACTATTACCATATTTGACATTCATGCTTTGTATAAATCCCCAGTAATGTTTCTAGTTAAAAGTTCCCAAACATACATTCAATTTATATTTAATGAGACAGTGTGAGTTAAGTAAATGAGTGCTAATTAATTAAAGCATATGTATAGTGGGCTGTGAGGATTAATTAGTTAATGTTTGCAGAGAGCTTTGAAAAATGTAAAGAACCATATAAACATGAACAGTGCTTTGGAAGAAAGAAAGAGAGTGAGGAGATGAAGAGATACAGTACATTATATCTAACCTTTAATGAACATCTGTTTAATATCACGCATGGTTTGTCATACAGTGTTAACTGCACCAAGAAAGCAACTATACATTAGTTAAAATCTGGTTTATCAGCTGTTACTCTTTTGTTAAAAGTAAATGGGCCAAATTTTCCAGTTCTGTCTCTGTCGGGACACTGTCACGTAACACAACTAGCCAGTTATCCAGAGTTACTGGGTAAGCACCAAGAGGTGACAGCAATGGACCAAGGGGAGGAACAGTGTTTGAAGAGTCCCCAGTGCTGTCTTGCTGAGTCGCAGTGGTCTCCAGCTAGATGCAGAAGCCAAACTTTTCCAATGCTCCCACCCATTTCAAGCAGCTCTATCCCCAGCTTTAGCACCCAGCGCCTCAAAGCCAGAGCTGCTGATTCCTCGAGGGCTGTGTGGACAAGGTCAAGCCCATGCTGGCACAGCCTGGCCAGGGCCAGTAGCATGCACAGCTTGACACAGGCTGAGTATTCAGAGTGTCCCATGGGGTCTGTAATCACCACAAAGGTCAGTGCTGCCATAGCTGGGGGCTGGCAGTACCTGAACGTGGCCCAGAGGGTGACGGCATGGTTGACCTGCCCTGGGAGAGGGATGTCTGTGTGCGTGGGGACATCTAGCAAAGCAGCCACTGTATAAAGAAGACCCTTAGCAGCTCTGCACCTCTGCTCCTCTGGGAAAGGGACATTTCTCTCTGCTCAGCTCTGTGGTGGAGATTTACTAGTTTCCTTCAAACAGAAAAGTTTCATTAATTGATGCTCTAGCTTTGTTAGTGTATAGACGGGGAGGAGAGGGGAAAAAAAAAAAAAAATCAAACTGGAAGAAGCTACCTGGGTTACCAAGTCCTGCGTGCTCCACTCAGACAGCAACACAGCAGATGTTTAACCCAGGGCACCTGGAGAGCACCCACTGAGCCCAGGCTACTTCCCTCCTCCTGTGGGGAACTGCAGTTTGCCATGCAGCAGTTCTCTCAGGCAGCTGCACACCAGAAACATTCCACTACTCATGAGACCTCACCTTGTGCTCACCTGACAAGGACACCCAACTGTTACATGCCCAGTCCCAGTACTCCTAGAGCAAATCATCTTTTTTCACCACTTATGTTCTCTGTTTGCTTTGAGCAAAGATCTGCATGGCCTGAAGAATAAATTCACACATGGACTTGAAGGCAAAGGCCAGCAGAGGAACAGCATAACTTCCAGCCTCCTCAGGACAGCAGCACTGGAGGAGGTGGGATGTCTCAGATGCCTTAAGGCACAGGTAGGTTTAGGCTGGGATTTGTCTTCTGAACACATCACTGCATGAAAACAGCAAGGCACATAAGCAACTGAGCCCTCTCTTGTGGCTCCTATTTCCCATGGCATCCAGCAAGTCCCTGAGCTCAGCATGGGAACTGCCAGCTCCTCTCTGGCCTCAGGGTAGAAATCTCCCACACTCACGTCTTGCTGCTGCAACCCATAAACACAGCTTCCCTCTCCTCCCTCCTTCTCTTAATTATTTCAATTCTTCTTGGGCCCTGTCTGGGTACTTGGAGACCTGCCTGGCAGCGTGAATGAAGAACAAGAGCACTAAGCTTTCTAGCACAGTCTGCCACTGGCAATGAGAAGCCAGCTTGGTTGGTGTTAACTCCATTGCTCCCTGGACTGCCTGCTGTGATAGCTCACACTCTGCAGCCTGGGAAACCACCATCCACACAACCCCATGGTTGAGAGCACTCTTCTGCAGGCAGCATCTCAGGGGAGTGCTGGACCTTTGAGCCAGACACAGCCAAAGCTACCCCGCATGCTTTCGCTAGCCCTCCTCAACACACACGGGATAACTAGGGAGTATTTGTGGGCAGACAGCCAGGAAGATTTCAGTGTGTTTCTTTGACTTTTGCCAAGTTAGTTTGTTTTACACAAAGCTGGAGAGAATAGGCAGAACAAAATAAGCCACCCAGGGAAGACTTCTTTAGACAGTATAACTGATGTAGGCTGCATATTAGCAGAGCTTTCCAGGACATCACACTGGTAAACCTTATGCTCCCGCAAAACAGCCCTAGAAATAAATTTGGCTATCCGCAAACATAGAGCCTGCCTGACCTCAGGGTGAGACTTTTGGCCAAAAAGGGATAAGAAATGTGCTTCCACCTTCACATCCTGAAGGCCTAATAAAATAGGCTGAAGCAAGTGAGCCTATATGTGATAGGCTGCACACCACTTTGGATGCACTGTGGCCTCAGCAGAGCCAAGGATTGAGTGACCAAAGTTCTTCCCACTTCCACATAAGGCACTGAATAAGTTGCCACACAGGCAACTGCGTGGATCCTAGTCTCATATGAGCCCCAAAACTCTCTCAAACCCCCTTTAAACAGCTCCTAAATTTGCAGCTGAATGCCAGGACTAGGGGAAGCACCACATCAGTGAGACATGTAAGGCTATATTCAGGGAGATTTCTTGTGGCTTTCCTAGAGCCTGATGGGGGGAAGATATCATGCTGGTGTCCCCAGTGTCCTTACACGCTGGCTGTGCTGGGTGTTGTTGCAGTGTCACCACGCAGCCCAGCATCCCACCAGTTGCCAGCCTCTGCTAACCCTCCCTCCCCTGCCTGATGCTCAGCCAGCCTGTGGCAGCCCCCAACAGAACGTGACTGAAAACCCATCTGATAGCCTGTGCTCTGAGCCACCAGAGCAGCCATCACCCACTCCATTTTCAGCCAGTTTCCCCACAGATGAAGGGTTATCAGTGACAGGGCCGATGCCAGGTAGGGATGGGTTTCCTGGACAGGGTTACCTATCCCAGCAGTCAGTGGCTGCAGCCTGCACATGTTCGCTGCAGGGTGAGCTCCATGACCAGCACACAAAATCCTGAACAAAAGACAATCATGTACCTATTTAGCCCCGAAGTCCATGGGAACCTCCCAGCTTTAACTGCCACAAGAGAGGACAGTCTATTTGAACAGGCTCTGGGCTGCTGGGATCCACCTTGAAAGCCCAGATACAAAGCAACACATCCCTGAAAGGATTTGGTTAGTTATAAACTCCAACTTATCACAGCCCCTGTGGCTGAAGATCGCTTGCACTTGAATCCCATTTCCATAGCTGCTACATGGCTGCTGCAGAGAAAGGCAGCTTATTGCAGTCCTCTTAGGGAGAGATCCTGGCTGCTGCCCCAGGAACAGCTCCCCACAAGTTAGGAGATGCTTCTGCAGCTTGTCTGGATACTGTTCTGCAGCAGTGCCAAGAAAGAGGAAAGCCCTTGGGTGGCAGGGGAAGGGAAAACAGAAAGCCCAATAGCCAGATGCAAGGATGCATGGGGAGCAAACCAGCACAGGACAGCTTAGTTTCCAGAAGTATCTGCCACTGGGCTTCGTTATCCCCCCAAAGGGGACAGTGACCTGCTTGTGTGATGTTTTTGTTAGCCCGTCAGCTACACTGCTAACTTGCAGGGCTATCTGGGCAGCGTTCCCTGAGAAAAACCTCAGCTGCTCACATGCCTCTGAGCAGCTGCTGCCAGCATGCCTGGTGTGGTGCTTGGAGGAGAAGCACTTCTCCTTTCAGGAAAATAATCTTCATTTGTACAATATACTTAGCAGGGTCCCGTTGGTAAGGAATGCTTGAGGATTTATTCGGCAGTGCTTTTCTCCTGGAAGGACATAAGCCATTCCCTTAGGAGACCTACAAAAATCACATTAACACTAACATGTTCTTTGATTAGAGACTTTCCCTGGCAACACTCCATGAGTGCAGGCTGGCAAAATGTATTGCCATAATTGGAGACAGACTTTTCCCCCTTTTGCATTACAAAGTAATCCAGCGCAAAGGGCTCCAAGTGGATTCTTTCGCATATGGTGCTATGGTATCAGTTAAAACTATCTCCTTTGAGATGATGGAAGGAGCACATTTTCAGGAATTTTCCCATACTAGCAATTGTGTGCTCATGTGGTTTCATTTAACACAAAGCAAGAACTGGATCCCCCATCTGTTGCTGACTTATGCACCATTTAGCAGAGTGTTTTGTATTAATGGTGGTCACCATTAATAAAACAGTTTGTAGATTAGGAATTTAGCCCACCTTTTACACTTAATAGGCAGCTCTTGCTAGTCTCCTCTATGGTACTTCCTGTCCTAAATTCTCAAAGCACTTTTCCTTCCTATCAAGATCTCACCACCAGGTGATAACCTACCATAGACAACTGCCTCAGATCCTAATCGGGGAAAAAAGGAGTCATGGCAGGGCACCAGCTTGTTCAGCTATTGCAAGAAATCACAACTATCAGACTTACTAAGAGATACCACAGCAACTATTAGAGTGGCTGTTGCATCAAACATCAGTCAAACTTCTTTATTCTAAGTAGGTAAGTGCAGTCAAGACCTCTAACATTTGCTAGAAGTACTGATCAAGTTTGCAAGTACCAGCACCCACTAGGGGAAGCCAAACTGGCCATACTTTTTTGTGTAACTAAGTCTCAACAGACATTTCCCTGGGAAAAGATAAGAGGCTTTAGAAATTGATACCTGCCAAGACCTGTTCCATATTCCCAGTCTGGCTCCTGAGAAAATTCAAACAGCTTCTAGCCTCAAAGATAACTCTTGAAGCAATCACTGGTGAAAAGACAAAGCCTTGATCTCTCCCAAGAAGTTGGACTCAAAGTCTAATAAAGGGTCCTGAAGAAACACAAAGCATAAGTTATTTCTGTTAAAAGTACAGAATGAAAGTTATGTTAATAGAAGTCATTTGGCCATGTGAGCAGTCTCCTAGCAATTGCATAAATTACTGACTGAACAAGGAGTTTCAACCAGAACATCATTTCATGGCCAGACCCTGACTGATTTCCAGGCAAGCAATAACAAGCAGTCTGGAGGGAGCTGCTGTATCCTCAGATGAATGGAATTTAAAAGTCACAGAGAGCTGTTTAATAAACAATTTCCCCCTTTTTCTCTTGCGAGCTGTACAGGAACAGAGTATGTGAACACAGAAGCCTTTGCTATTTCTGTGTATTTCCCAGACCATTTCCTCATCAAGCCCTTGCCCCTTACTTTAAGCCCATCGCTTCTGAGCCCCAAGCTGCTTTGATCTGCAGCGCAGACCCCATGGCGCTGCTGCTATTTCCTGAGAGAGCTTGTTGTCACCTCTATAAATCCATATGCTCCACTAAAAGGCAGTTAGTTTTTTCCACCCGTCTCTGCCTCCAGAGGCAGAGTGGTAGAGTTTTGGTTCGTATCTGTTATTCCCCTCTAAGACTCAGCCATTTGTAGCTCATAAATTGCAGCTTAGCAGATAGATTGAGATGTTTCAAGTTTATCTTCCCACACAAGTCACAGCAAATTGTAGCATGAGCCTTGTGTGCAATTTTGCTCAAGTGCCCTGAGGCTGGGAAGATGCTTAGGGAAGCTCTTCTGCTGGAGATGCACACTTCCCCAGTCACCACCTTCCCAACACAAAGCTCTCCTCCCTCTGAAGTGGCTCTGGGAAAGGTGATGGATACACTGCAGGCAGAAGCTTTATAAAAGTCCAAACTGAAAACCCATGCAGTGAGCTAAACCTGCTTGTTTGAGACAAACCATAGCAGAACTTTTTATTGGGTTGGAAAAAAGGTCATTCAACTTCTTTTAATTGTACCTGATTTATATATGGCTCTGTACATTCCTAGGGAACAGCAACAGTCCTGCTGAATCACCATGAGAAAAAGCCTGTATCTAGGCAGATCTTGCAGAAGCAAGATTTCAAATTCTTTAGGACTAGAAGGATTGGAAAGAAAATCTAAATGTGCACATGCACAGCATTTAACACAGGAGAGGGGGATCCTCCAGCTACTATCGCAGTGAAATTTAGCACCACCAGCAGAACTGACTATGGGAAACTTCTTTTCCTGAGGCATTCCCATGTGCAACTCTAGCTGTAATCACATCCAGTTTTTCTATACTGTGCCCAAAGCAATCTCAGCCCCAACCATCTCTCCACAACCTAAGGCACAGAGATATCACAGCCTGACTCCAGCAAAAGCTAATCTAGATTTTCAGCATGTATAAACAAAAGACTTGTGGCAAATACTATCTTTAGGGCTGTGATGGTGCCAGGCTGGAAGGAGCGTCTCTGTCCCATCTGAATCCTCAGTCTGTGTCTGAGTGTCACAGGGTGATCAGCCTCAGAGGACAGCCTGGCACACCTGCAAAGCCATGGCAATACCCCAGATCTCCTTATGACCCACCCCGACACAGAGCTGGGTTTCATGGTTTTGGCAGCACATGGCAATTCCCCTGTCCAGGACCCCACCAGGCAATGGTGAGGATTTTGATCTGACATTTGCTAAGCCTCATCTTCCCCTGCGTGGAGACACTGCAACAGGCTGGCTTCTTGGCCCCTTTCTGCCATTGGATTTTGCCTAGAGGGGAGGCAGACGGGGCTGTGGACTGGCCAGGACGCCTCATCTCACATTTCTGTGGCATGTTTTGTACCTGCAGCACTGATGGGTGCAGATCCCCAGCAGCTCCCTTTGGAAGGTGGTTACCCAAATCTTCCCGGCTTTCCAATTCTTTTGAAAATCTGAAGCTCATTAAAGAAACAAGCAGGGAAGGGGAATTGCCATGCTGCTCTATCAAACCTCGTCTCTGCGGAGCAAGCCTATTGCCACTGCTGCTTCCACCCAGCTTTGGTTCCAGCTTGACCTCTATTTACCCACGGCTCTCCACAACCCACAGAGACATCAAGTGGCCACGTAGTCTAACTGCATATATACAGAGTGCAGATTTTGCTGAGGAAGTTTTGCGAGGATAGTGGGGCGTCTCAGCTTAAGCAAAGTTGGGCCATTCACAGCCCAGCAAGAAGTTTTCTCTCCATGTCTTTACTGAATGTCATTTTATTCTTCCTTTCCCTCTTTGATGATAAGCCTAGTAAAAACAAGACAAAAAATACAAACAGAAAAGGAACTAGATGATCCCTGAAGACTGAATGGTTTGTACATATACCCCCCACTCCACATAGATCCTGCCCCTGCAGAGGAGTGTGTGACAAAGCCCCTGACCACCACAATCTGCTAAAGGAGGCCGAGGCACTGGAGCCTGTGTTCAGGGAAGAGAGACCTCAAAGTAAATAAACAGGTTGTGCAACTTTTATTTCCTTTATTTTGCCCTTTCTCTCCTCCCCATATAAAGTAAATCAGCATTGTTTTGTTTTGTTGTTGGGGTTTTTTTTCCCCCTGAATCCCTGCTGTAAGGTTATCAGCAACACAAAGCAGAATGGAAGAGAGCTGTAAAAGCTTAAAATCATTTGCTATTGTCAGTACCATGGGGACATGTCTTTCTCTCAGAGAGCTGAAAAAACATTTCAAAGCTAATCCTAGCCCAAAGCTCCCATCAGCTGCTCCTGCTTCCCACACCTGCCCCTCTGATAATGAGGGACTGTGGCTGGGGAGCTTGGCAGCAAGCCCAGGAGCCCCGGCGATGCTGGTAGCTACCATCCTCAGCTGAGAATGCTGTCAGGAGCCTGGCAGTACCTTGTGGGAATCAACTTACTAAATCTTGCATTAAATAAGTTGATTCAGAGGAGGTTTCTCTCACACCAGCAGCTAAGAAGTTGAGGAATTAGGAGACAAGTGTTGTGTGCAGGTGTAAGAGGTGAAGGACAGCTACAGCCTTTGTAAGCCAGGCTTACAGGTTTCCTGTGATTCAAATGTTAAACACTGCAGCAGGAAGCAGTCCCAAACCTCACTGCTCCCTGCAGTGCTATTCCAGAAAAGACCTTTGCTTTCCCACTCCCAAGCACTTCCCATCACAGTCTACACAAGAGCTGAGAGCGTGCCCAGAGGTCGACAGGTAGATGTGAAGACAAGGCCCTGTGCCTCCAGCTCTGCAGTTTCCCCAGGGATCATCTTAATTAGACACATGATCAGCCCCTCCTGCTTGGATTGAATAACCCTCTTCAAGTTTTCCATTTCCTAGATGGAACAAGAAGGAAGAGTCCTGGGACCAAGGCTACAGAGACCTGAATGGAGAGGCCAGGCTGAAGGCATGAAGAAATCCTGCCCCAGCCACGGAGCAGAGGACAGGCTGGGCACCAGGAGACACCAAGCACATGGCGAATTCACCTCTCAGTCACCCTGCTGTAAGTCTGCCACTACAAAAGGAAAGAACATGTGATGGGATACGGACAGGGGTTGTTAAAGAAAACCTGTATTAAACCTGCCAAGAGATCAATGTTTCACATAGAGGTTCAGGCACCCACTTGAACCAGCAGCCCTTGCGCTCTTGAACCATTGAATTGTGCCAAATTTAGCTCCTGACACCCAGCTTCTCTTCTTTTCCTTCTCCCAGCATCCCACTGCTGCCTGCAGAGGTTCAATATCCCACTCAAATTCAGCATGCTTCACAGAGCACCTTGGGACATTGGCTGCCCGGCTTCTGGGGGGACTCAAACAGGAGTTGCTTCCCGAGCAGCAGAACATGCAAAGCCCATTTTCCTTCAGCAACCACCAGCGTGGATTCTCTAGTGGCTAATTAGTTGAGCACCCACTGCAATACCTAGGATGCCTCTGGCTAATTTCACCAAAACTCACTTGTAGGTTCAAAGGTTAGAGGAGCACTGACAGAGTTTTAGCTCAAAGCACAGGAAGCCAGGCAAGGAAAAAGGTATATCCCAAAAGAATTTCGACCCAGAAGAGTTTCCCCAGCTCAAACCAACACATCCTCAGCAGGTAGACAATAACTGCGTGTTAGAGAGAGCAAAGCGTGTGTTACTACACTTCAAAAGTCCTCTGGGGAGAGCTGAGCTCCCCAGGGCTCTGAGCAATGCCCTTTCATACGCATTTGAAAATAACATCAAGATAAACTCTTCCAGCTAGCTTTGTCTTTCCAATGCAAGCTTAAAAGCTGTGCAGACTATACAGCACTGACACTGCTGCAGTTAGAGCTGCATGAGGAAATTCCACTTTCTAAATCCAAAGTTTGTTTGCTGTTACTCTCAGTCCAGCACAGGAACCCGGAGTGCAGCTAGGATAGACATCACCCGTGGTTATTCCCTTTCCGACAGCAGCACCCCTCTGAAACAGTCTTCCCCGTATCAGCTTTAAGTCAGGACAAAAAAGCATAGGGCTGCTCTAGCTCTGTGAATATCAAAGAGACAGCTCTATTAAACCCAAAGGACAATTGTCCTCTCTGTATTTCAGATTGGTCTAAAACTGTGCTACAGGGGACAATTAATCTTCAAAATCAATTTTTGTCAGGAGGCTAAATTTCAATTGTCTCAGGAATGGTGGTGCTGGGCTGGTAATTACTGTCTGATGAGACAACCTCTGAATTCACTGCCCAAGAGAACAATTTTTATTAATAAGTTTTGTCACAAACCCCAGGTCCTTTTTTGACTTTGAAAAAACATGTTGCCTTATTTACTGTGTTAAAAACCTCAAGCTGTCAGGAGTCAGATGATTTGCTTTGGGTTTTCATTGCATTGTGAGATAGGGAGTAGATATTCCCTTTTCCCCAGGAAGGCAAAGCAAAAACTCCAGTTTGTTCTAGAAGAAATAAAAATGCTAATTTGCTTTCCTTTGCATTTGTGTCCTTTTCCCCTATGCCCCACTCTACAATAATCCTGACTCCCCTGCGTCTCCCTCCAATTATTTTCCACACAGTTGCTTGTTGTCTGGCTGCTTTTTAGCCATTTGGCTCCCAGGCTCGCTGCTTGCCACCACCCAGATGGACACAGTGCCCAGAAGAGCCTTGGAAGCCACAGAAACACCAACTCCATCCAACTACTGAGGCTGCCCCAGGACTGTGCAACCTGCAAGTGCCAAGCTTGGCCCCCTACAGCAAGGATATTTCAGGATTTAATCCCATGTCAAATGCCTAAATCATTGCAGAAGCAGGGCTGATCCAAGGCTCCCCTCTTTCTGAGGGACACCTAAGGCTCCCCTCTTGCACCGTTCACTTCGCCCTGGGAGCTCAGTTCATCACAGAGCAGCGGAGCTAGAGCACCAGGGCTTGGAGAGCATACTCTTAGCAGACTAAGCTTGTGTAGCCAGCACACTCTCCTGGCACAGTGGAGACATGGCTTTGTATCTCAGAGAGCAGGTGGAATAAAACCCAGATTTTCGATTTGCTAACCACCTACATTTTGAATACAGAAAACTGATACGCTAGTGCAGTGGGTGCTGCCTGGAGAGTGTCCAAGTCTCCTGAAGCCACAAACGCAGATGTCAGCCTCAGCCAGGCCCACCCCCCCCCATGTCGCATTTCCTGGTGAATAGCCCAAAGTCCGTCAATATACTGATCTTCTAAATCATACTTCCAAAAACCCCCAGATTTCCCCAGGAGAGGTCTGATGCTGGCAAGGCGTTTCATATTCCTTGCTGGGCACCAGGCACCTCCCGCTGCAGAGCTCAAGTCCTTCGCTGGTACCCTCAACCCTGGTAACACTGCACTGGGAGTTTGCGTTGAACTGGAAGATGGACCCAACACTCCTGACTCCCAGTCTTGCATTTTCTGCCACAACTGTCCCTCGCAGTGGAGCAATCCCAAGTGTTTCAGAAAATCGGGCTCTGCAGGAGCTACTTTTTACTAACAAAGGGATTCTACTGAATTGAACTGCCTTTAAGTCCCTGCATGCTCTTTCGATTTTAAAGATAATCCAATAAGCATCAATTAAGAAAATTAATGTTGCAAGGATTGGATTTCCCCAGTGCATGAGACAGTGAGATTAAGGGACAGGCCAAAAGGGAACCAGAGCTGACATTTCTGTTATAAAAGGCATTTCTGTTAAATCCTGGACATTTTCCTTTGTCCAAATGTAGGTTCAAAGAACTCCTGCTCTGCAGAAGGCCAGGCCAACACTGTATGTAGGTGACTAGATCCCTCCCAGGCATTGAAATAGGCACTGCACAGGTCTTGGAAAACAAGCTTTGTCCAGGCTGATCTTGCAGGCCATGAGAAGCAGGAACGCTGCTGCAAGAGCGTTACAAGCAGCACAGACATGCCACGTCCCAGTTCACCATTGCAGGCTCTGCTGTCCCCAAGTTCACTCTGTGCCCTGGGCAGTCTACACAGGCTAGAGTTTGTCCATCATCAAAGCACATAGTGATGTTCCTGGGGAATGAAACAAATAGAAGGAAGGCTCCAGAAGAGAAAGGAATATGCACCACATGTTTGGAAGCGAGGGCAGCAGTGTTTAAAAGACCTATTGCCATGTTTCTTTGCAACCTGTAACATTTGTATTAATATTTGTATTAGCTGGTCACAGCTAGAGGAATTCATTCTCTGTTACTGAAGATCAAATTAAGCTTGCTAAAAGCCCAGAAAACTAAAAAGTTTGGTTAAAGCTCTCTGCTGTCTAAATATTCTGTTGAGAAGTTAGCACCAAATTAAGCTCTTTCAGTCTTAACCACAGAACCATTCTCTTACCACAGGCCAGTATGCTTGCGAGACAGCTTACGTGTATGTGGCTAAAGGCAAAACACATCACAAGGACTCTCCTCAGCTGCAGGTGTATTTTCTGAACAGGTTTCCTTCCTAGCACTGAAATGGGAGTGATCCATTTAGTGACCTCAATTACATTCTCAAGTACAAAACATACTCTGACACCTCAATTCATATATCATGAAAACACCATGTATGTCAAGTAAAAAAAAAAGGAATGATACTCTCTGTTACAAGGAAATGCCATTAACCAACGGGCTAGGGTTGCTGTAAGACACAGTTCAGCCCATGAAAAATTAAAGGCAACATAGACCTCTAATGCATCTTGTATCAGGAGAACCATTAAGTAATCAGTCAGCATCCAGTTTTATAGGGCATTTTTGGCATAATTCAGTCTCCATTCATTTTAGATCATTTCCTTAATGAAGTAATGCACTGGACATAAATATTTCAATGCAACTCTCTAATGCCCTTTAAGTAGAAAGCAGCCTTCAGTAACACAGAACCCAATTAAGCTGTAAAGGGTAAATACAGCAAAAAGGAAGAAGGACCAGACACAAGAATAGTGATGTAGTTAAGTCCATGGGATTCAGGCAGATAGATACAGCTGTGCTTCTGATGCCATAAAAACCGAAAAGACAGGAACAGCAGAAAAAGCTGGTATTAGTAAGATGCTGTTCCTAGAGCTAGACTGCCTCTCCCTTACATGTACACCTCAAGCAGTTTGGGGTAAGGATTGTTCTTCTGTTTCAGGGTTGTACAGCAGCAACATAGTGGGACATAACTCCTGCAATGGAAATTCCTAATTTTCTACACAGCAGTGATGCTGCTTCTGCCTTCATGCACAGCAAGAAGGGGAATGGTTTAGCAGGAGGAAGGTTTCCTTAAGTGCTTTTTCCCCTCTTTCACAGCGCTAAGTGGTAGTGTTGCTACAGAACACCTCTCTTCCACAGGTTATGGTGGCTCAATATGAGGTTTAAAATAGTTGCTGGCAGTTTACTACGGCAGCTTGGGTGCAGGCTCTGAGGCAGTGCTTTGTACCAGCCCATACCACATCCAGACCCTCCAGCACCACAGAAGCCACCTGCACCAGTTCCCTTTGGAGGGGATGCTGCAAAGCCAAGTTTTCAGACCGCTTGCTTGATACTTGGGTATCTAGTATAGCTTCCTAAAAGTGCTACACATCAAAAAATCACTGCAAGCTTCTTTGCAAAGCAACAGCCACAGCCACAGCTTCACTGGGGTTATACTCACACCACAATAAGAAGAGATTCTCCAAAACGCAACAAAGCACTGCAAGCCAGAGAAAACCATTTGCTCCCTTTGAACCACAGGCTGAAGTATTTCACACCAATAGCTAAAACAAACATGAATGGGAATAAGCTAAGGAATTAATTTCAGCATGCAAGAATCAATTTTTAATCCTCTAAGGAGAAAAAAGTAAACCAAGATACTCACAACAAAAGCAGAGGAAAGTTTAAATCCATCAGAAGGATGGGAAAAAAACATTTCTCCCAGTGTAAAAGGGCCTGTTCCCAGAAGAGCAAGCTGGGAAAGGCTGGCTATAAAAGGGAGGAGCCACTTGCTTCAGGGCATTAAGAGCTTATAAAAGAAGGTGGTGGAGACTTTGGTTCCTGGCTGGAGCTGTGGGTGGGTGGTTATGTTGTTTGTCAAGATGCAAAAGTCTGTGTTCTTTGAGGAGTTTTAGCTTTATTTAATGCTTCAAAAATTGTCTGGATTTTTTTTTTTTTAATGTCCTTGTAGGTGGTGTGTTGTATTGCTAGCAAATTCCTGTGGCTGCTACCTGAAGTTTGAGGTGGTGGCAGTAAGCAGCACTAGTCACAGCTCATCACCCAGTGAGTTTACCCTGGGGATGAGGTAAGAGTCCAGGGAAAAATACTGACCCTGATCTTATCTGGCTTACACTGTGTACTGGCAACGGGGCTAAATTAATATTATCTCTACTATTTCAATTCTGCTATTTCCTATATTTTTGAGTGTTTGGCTTAGCCGCATAAATGACACTATTTAAATCCATGTTTTTGGCACACAATTTCTGTAATGAAATGAATACAAGATGTGCAATACTGTCAATAAGAAAATTTCCCAAATATTATCCTGCAAGTGATCAGTAGTTTATGTGCCAATGGTTATTACCAACCATGCTGCCAAATGATATTAAAAAAAAAAAAAAAAAAAGAGGCTTCCAAAGACCCCTAGCCAACCTAGAGGAGGAATCCTCTCTGGTGTCAGTTCCCAGCTGCAGTGTGCTGAAAGGAGCAAGGCAAGATTACAGCTCTCAAACTGTGAGATCTGTCTGTAACCAATATGATACAGCTATATTATGAATAACTGACCCCATCTAATCGTGTAAAGTGATACTCAATCCATCAGGTGTTCTGACTTCTGGAGGGCTTCAAATGGCTTCATCCAATATAGCCCACTTGCACTTTTTCACCCTGAGGGCTTTGCAGGACTGAAGCACCGTCAATACACCCGTCTCCGGTTTGATTCCTCCATTGGCACACCTTGCAAGTAGGATTATAGATTGCATTTGCTTGTTGTTTCTGTGGCCTGACCAGTCCGTGCAGGAGGCACATCTGAGAGGGGAGCCTACAGCTTTGCTGCTCTCTGCTGTGGGGTGCCAGCACCCCAAAAGCCAGCTCCCTTGGGGCAGTTACAGGCGTCTGTCTGGAGGTGCAGCTGTAGCTCTGCCACTGAGCAGCTGTACAGTCGTCTTCTTTTCTGTGGTCTGGCCACTAGAGAGAGCCATGGTATAAAATGTGTTGCTCTGGAGCGTCCCGAGGCCCAGAACACACCATGCAAACTGTCATTGGGGGAAAAAAAAACCCCTCACTTAAAAGGAAAATAAAGCATTTCTCCACCTTCATTGTTTTTTTTTTTTTTTTTCCAAGATTATTATAACTTATGTTTATTAATCCAAGTTTATTTTCAAGCCTTTGGTTTTAATTTGCTCTTCATTTCTCAAGGGAGAGCTGGGTTGGGAGGAAAAGGGGTAGGCAAACTGACAAGTATTTCTCCCATCCCTTGTTAAGGATATTTGGGTGAGAAGATTTCTCACTGGAGACGACTGGATTGCACACCATGGCTGACACCAAAACTGAGTTCACTTATGTGAGGAACATGAAGAAAGTTGATAACACACCCAGTAAGTGTGGGGTAGAGGTATCAAAACCCTTCTGTGGGAGTTGGGTTTCCTTTTTCATAGTGCAGTGTTAGCTGCAATGGAGTTTTATCTGAAAGTAAAAGCAGTTTAGCACAACACAATATTTGAATCTATTTGCTTTGCTGACAGGCTGGGTTGCATTGTTCCAGCCCTGAGCCATGGTCATGCAGCTGAACTGCTTTGGGGAGTGATTAAAAATCTGCACAGAGGAATGTTTTGCACAGATTAAGGTCACAGGATGATCAGGGTTAACTTCAGTCTTTGTGCTGTGTGGTACCCAGGGAATAAGATTTAAGGAATAAGCCCCCTCTGATGCTTCCCTTCTTGCCCAGGTTCATACTGCCCTCAGAAATATCCCAGTAACCAACTAAAAAGGTGGTCATTTGTATTTAAATGATTTGTTCTTTTATTTCTGCAAGAGCTTCCAATCCTCTGTTAGGTTTAGGAGCCCATTTTGAGTGTTTTCTGTTCAAAATTCAGGTGGGTTGGTTTGGTAGCCCAGGTGGTGAAATCTTCCCTTGTTTCTGGGTATTTTATGTCATTCTCTCCCAGGGAATACATGCTCTATTTGCACACCTGCAATTCAGCAATTTGGAAAAATATTTAGAGAAAACAAAAAGTTTTCAGCTGAGCAGAAAGTGACTTCCAAATTACAGTGACTGGTTCTGGGGTCCTGTCAAGCAGCACATCCTGATTTCAAGCAGACATCTTTCTAAGACCAGCTACCCACATCTGTCCCACAGAGAAGAAAAGCCATCCCTTCTTGGCCTACCTGCTTCTGACGGAAGCCATCGCTGCCAGCCAGAACTCATGAGGGCACTGGTCTCTTACCAGCTAAAAGTGCAGAGACCAAGATCAGCAGGGCTAGGAGGGATCACCTTTGGTTGGCTGTTTCAGCATCCTTAGGGATGAGGCAATCTGGCATTAACTTGCCCCTTCGCACAGCTGAATTAACTCCTGGCATCAGGAGAGCTGGCTGAGGTTCCCAGAGGAGCAAGCTCCAGGAGGACCTGGTCTTCTGCTGCTGTTGGGACATTACAGTTCTCCCCGACAGAGACCTGCCCATCCCAGTTGCCTGTACTGGTCCCTCTTATCCCACAGGGCTGTCAACAAGACGCAGCTGCTGTCAGATCTGCAGTCATGGCCATACTCAGAGCAGTTGTGAGTCCTCTCTGCCCCAGGTGCTGCAACGATGCATCCCCTTCTCCCGTGGGATGCTCTGCACCAAGTCTCCCAGGCTGCTTGTGGCACCAGGGGCAGTCCTGTCTGTACACAGGACTTGTTTCCTACCGTTAAGGACTTTTCCAGCAGGATGAGCTGGCTGGGTTTGCTAGCCAACTAGAAAATTCATTGAGAAACCCTTGTTCTTGAAGCCTCCCTTTGCCTTTGGAGAGGAGACTGCAAGCAATCTCTTCCTCCAGACCTGCCTGCACACTTTATGGTTGGGATGTTCCTCGACATTAACATGCACCCTCAGGCTGGCCTTCAGAGGTTCATCAGTTGTGAGTAACTAACAAGTAAATAAAAATACACAAGTGAAGTTCTTGAGTGGGGTTTGTGTGCCCCTTGACAGGCTGAGCACAACTTCTCAGGACTGTGTGTGGTGTGGCAGCTGGCAGCCAGGGCCGGTGGTGGGAATAAACCTTGTGTGGCTGGACTTCTCATCGTCTCCCCAAACACCAACTTGCCCTGGTAAACCTCCAACTGTTAAAACTACAAACCAGCTCTTTTCCAGCCTCACTGAGACAACGTTCACGCTCCCCAAGTACCCTCTGGTGACATGCACATGCCTGGTCACGTCATTGCTCTCTGGACACTGCTTGTACCTGGGGAGGATGAAGAGGGGAGGAAGGCAGCAAGGTGGAGCACATTTTGGGTAAGTGCCCGTCCCAGCTCCATGCTCAGCCCAGGGATGGGGATGCTGGTGTGCTTCTGCACTGCTCACCTGGGCATAAACCCTATTAGTGAGACATGCACGTGTTCCTCTGGCTCATAATTAGGCACTGCACATGTCAATCATGTTTTAATAAAAATGAGACACCAACCAAATCTACAATAGCCAGGAAAAAAATTGTCCTGTGACATGGCCTTACACTGTTTATACATAAATAGAAAACGTGGTGGTCTGGGAGCCTCTGCACCAGCTAGGGGCTAGTTGTGTCTGTGTTTGAAGGCTAGCCTTGAAAGGCCATGAGGCGAGTCACCGAGGTGGAGTTAGGATGTCCGTTTTGGGGGAAAAGGGCAGGATGGGAGAGCTATTACTAAGGCAAAAGCAGTGCCAGGGGAAAGGAGACTTTGTGAAAACTGAGGTGTCAGTGCTCAGAGCTGCTGCTCACCATCAACAACATGAAACAGGAGCAGGTTTTGGCACAGCTGCTTGGGTGCTTGTCTCGGGCTCTCTGGGGTCAGAGAAGCACAGACATTCAACAAATACCCAGCTGCCAGACTCAAGTTCTGTACTCGTTTTAAACTTGGTTTGCAGTCTGATCCTAGGTCTCATTTACTAAATCTCTGTTTTGCCATTAACTGTGTCAGGAATTCTGACCAGGCTGAAGCAGGATAAAACTGATGGACTCAGGGTGCTGATCAAGGATCACTGCCTCTGAAAGAGCAAATCACAGTTATGGACATGTGTACCTGACCTGAGATAACTGACTGGTGCCACGAGCTGTCACTTGTTTGCTAGCAGGATAGTGCAAAGAATTGGGATGTAGGGGCTGGTTTTGCTCAATATTGAGATCGAGAAGGAATAGTTTCAGGCCTAAACCAGGGTTTCACATGGCAGAGGGGATGTTCTCCACCTCCAGTCATGCCATAACCCACCAGGTCTCCAGGAAACAAATTGGGAACGGTACATACATATCACATGTACTACACCAAGTCATTTGTATCTCAGATACCCCAGCTTGTTTAGGCTTTGGGTTGCTCCACAGCCATGGTTTGCTGAACAAGAGCAGCATCAGTTCCAGGTAAGAGTCACCCACCAGCATCTGCTCCCAGTGGAAAGCGTGAGCAGCACACAACAGCTCAGTTTAGCCCAGGCTGTCCTCCTGGATATGAAAAGCCATTGACCTGCTGCGTGTGAGCAACCCCAGCCCTGCAGTTCCTTCCACAGGCAGCCTGTAAGCAGGGCTCAGCCCTTGCAAGGCATGAGCAGCATACACTTAAGTCTTTGTGGGCAAGAGGACCCAGTTACACAGCATGGACATGGGTGGAAGATGAGCATCTGGACATGTGCACGGGTGGGAGATGGCAGCTGCCACCTGCAACTTCTACCTCGCAGTGCAGGATGGAGCAGCCAAGGGGGCAGCTAGGCTGATGGGCACTGAGCAATGCTGACTTCCAGCAGTCTCTGCCAGCTTACCTTCTCTCACAGGTGGAAGATCGATCCATCACCAACAGCACAATGGATCACCACCCACATCCATAGGGTTTGAGAGCTGTATGTGTCTTGGAAACCCAGACATCAGCAATTCCTCTGATACAGCACAAAAAGAAGAGAAAAAAAGGCCCCAGGGGCTCTTCAGTGTTCCTTTTGTGGTTCCCACATACAGTTCTCTTATGTGCACATCCTCGCAGCAGGTGAAAGATGCTACTCAGGACTCCAGCTGGTCTCCCTCCCACAACAGCCTAATGCTTCAAAAAGCACCAAGGCTGACATGAAAGAGGGCTTTCAAAGAAAACAGACCAACCCAGTCTCTTCAGACAAGAGGCTGCAGTAAGTTGTAAGCTGGAAGAGGTCTTGACACTTCCAAGCGCCCTGTTTTTACAACCAGGCTCTTCCACTGCTAACCATGTCCTAGTATTTTTAAGTTTCTGTTTTGCTGGCTCCACTCACTGCTAATACCTAGGGGACTCTGAGATGGAGTTGGGAGGACGTAAAGACTATGTAAAGGCATTTCAAAGCACTGGAGTAGTGCTGTGACAGCCCCTAACCAAGCCCAAAACTGAACTTGGCTGGAGTCAGAGCACTCACTCCTGCACAGACCCAAGCCCCTGACCCATGGAGGGACAGCCTGGTGCAGCCTGTGGTGGCGTGTGAAAGGGCTCTTCTGCTCCCCTGTGCAACGGTTATACTTGGCAAGCAGAGGGAAATGAGTAAATAAACATGTAAGAAAGGTTTACAGTTTGGACTCAAGATCCAGAGTTTATATTTAGTAACCTCCTCTTTATTTTAGCATGTTGTCACAAACCAAGTTTGTGACATGGAAATGGCTTCGTGTCTGCTCATGTTTGAGATGCATGCGGCTGCATCCTCAGCTGATGCTTTTGAAGACATCAGTCAGTCACAGGGCATTTGCCACATTTCCTTCTTGCCTTCTGTCCCACCACTGTAGGTGTGAGTTGTTCTTGGGAAGCTTCAAGCAGGCTTTGTGCAAACTAAAAAGCTATAGGAGGAAAAAAAAAAAAAGTATCCTACCCTTGCAAATAATTACACTGCTTTATTTTTCAGTATCACAGTCCCAGGAAATGAAACAGTCCAGATTCTTTCCAAGATATTACACAGCCTTTTTTCCATCTCTCTGGCCACAAAATAATCAAATTAAATACAAATTTGTTGTTTTGCTACATTTATTACATTGGAAGAACATAATTACTGGTAGAAGCAGCTGAGCTCCAGGAACCAAGGGTGGAACGAAGTGGTGTTTTCTCCTGTTCTTGTGTAACCCACGTCAGTGTTTCCAGATAAGGACACAGAGGAACAGAAGGATGTAGTGGGTAACAAAATACAGCGGTTTATTGACAAAATGGGGCAAGGCAATGTTCCCTTTACATTCAATGCGAATTCAGGAGTATGAAGCAAAACATGCTATACACACACAGACATGATACTTTGGTTAAATGTCATTCAGAAGTTCTATGCCAAACCTGGTAAAATTATAGAGTGAACAGTCAAAAAAAAATAGGCTTGCATAGACAGATTATTGTCAGTGCGCAATTTAAGGATTAGCTGTTGCAACACAGGGTACACTTGCACCTCTGAGGAATTTAAGCCTTCTGACTAATCCATCTCATCGCATGGCTAGTATCTAGATTCATCAGGCTGAAAGTTTACCCTGAAGAGCTAAATGAGACAACTGCAGTTATTTCTGAGGCAATTAACTATATTGCAGTGCACAGATGCAGCTGGAGACACACCGTGGAGTCTACTTAGAGTGAACACTGATACAGTGGAACTTGTTTACCGTGAAGTAGAAAACACTCATTTGTGTGTGCCACTGTCCTCTCTGGGACTCTCCTGAAAGAGCCCAAACTGCACAGCTAAGCCTTGCCCTGTGCTACTCGCAGGGAGGAGGTGGCGGCTGTGTCTCCAGCCCAGAACCCGAGAGCAGTACAGCTTCTCAGCACAAAACCTGTGTCCTGCAGCCTGTCCTGGGCATTGCAGTCCAAGTGGCACTTGTTTGCAGCACAGCCAGAGCCTCCACGGCAGTACTGCACAGCCAGAAATGTGCTACGGCACGTGTTTTAAAGAGTACAGTAAACTGGGATCTCTGTAAGTTTATGCCTGTCCTGTGCAACAAAAAAAAAAAAAAGACAAGCTGCCTATGGTATACTTCATGCGAGGGACACTGTTGTGCCTCAGCGCTATATCCCACACCCACCTCCCACAAAACTAAGCACTGAGCATCTTGAGAGAGTGGGGCAAAACCAACTGTCCATCAGCTAGGGACGAATATAGGGCAGAGTAAACCTCAAAGTCACCCCCAGATGGGAATTCCTGCTGCAGTACCCTCCCTGGCATCACTGCCAGGAGCAAGACAGCAGAGAGCTCGGTCACGCGTCCATCCATGCTATGAGCTGTGCTTCGTTCCCTATTGGATCTAACATAGCCTTGCAGTGCCAGTACTGCCGGGAGGAACAGCAGGAGCAATCTGCTCAGGGTGACAAAGGCCCAGAAGATCATTCTGTATAAGAAGCAATGGGTTTCATGGACTGGCTGTGCTCGATTACAAGAGTGTAAACTAAGTAGGGGAATCCTCACACTGTCTCCAAGTGCTCCCCTTTATATATAAATTAGCAATCCACAGTTAGTTTGCATACCGGTTAATATGAATTAAAATAAAAACCTTGATAATAAAAATATATATAATATACACATTGATCAATAGCAATAAACTGAATGAAAACACTAGAGTGTAACAGTGGCTGTAATTTGGCACAAAATAAAAACACACAAAGGTCTAGCACTGTAAAAATAAAAATCCTTTTTTTTTTTTCCCCTAAGTAAGAGAAGGTTGTTAATCCTGATTCAAATCCTGACAGGTGGGAATGCAGAGATATAAAAATACTGTACATACAAGATCCCTTTTACAGAGTGAAGCAGACTGCAGCATTTTTAACTTCTATCCTTCCTCCCCAAGAGGAGAAATTCAATGATGAGACTTCATCTATACCCTAACAGCTGATATTTTCCCATCCCACTAAGTTCAAAACCATGAAGTTCTTTAAAAAAAGATGAGATTAACCTGTTGGATCTCTCCACGTGACGACCACTGCTTCTCGCTGCAGGAAGCTGTACAGTCCGCATTAAGACAGTGTTTCATAGCAAGGTGACTCAGATCAGCCTGCTGAAGACATTGAGTATTCCTGCATGTAAGGCACGATCACTCCGGTTCACCCGACCTCTCTTCTGCAGACCATTGTGCTTCGGACAGAGGTGAGGAGGTGGCGAGAGCTCTTGCTGGTGAGGTGTGCCTACTATGGAGATTAGGAAGTGCCAGGATTTCACGGTGATGAATTTTCCACATGGTGCCTCTTGCCTTGTTAATGCAAAGTCAGAAAGGGATACAAGACCTGAATGACCTAGGCAGGGGTCCCAGCAAGGGCTCCGACATGCTACTAAATCCAGAGCAAAACCATAGGCAAAGCTACTAAAACTTGGCAAGAGAAGACAAGGAAAAAATAAAGTTACTTAAACATTTTTCTGTCATAGAAAGGAAATATTGCTCTGATTGTTTCTTTTTAAAAGATCAACTTCATTGTGCCTCTTTCCAGGGACACATGTGCAAGGTGCTGATTTTGCATCTCACCTACGCAAGCTGCATCTTCTTGACTCTCAGCAGAACCATGGCTGCTGAGCCCCAAGATGAGTTGGCTCCTTGTTCATCCATAATCTTAACTCAACTCTTGTTGACTTCAATGGGACCATGGAATCTCCTTCCAAAAGTGGTTACTAAACGCGCCAGTCCAGTTGCAACCTTTGCCTCAGGAAGTCTCTAACCTGCACGACTGCATGAGGCCCACAAGGTATATTAGATGAACAATTGCTCCGTTTGTTTATACCCCGTTTACTACATGCTTTCCTCAGCTGCCATTCCTAGCATTTCTCTCTCTCTTGATAGGTGTCAGCCCCTTCTAACAAAACCTTAGGGCCCCCCTTTTCACAACAGCTATGGAAAAATAAAACAGGAGAAACACTTAGAAGGGACAGCAAATGAATAAAGGCAGGGAGTAAGAATAAAAAGGACTAATGGAGGATATAGAGCAAAGCAGTCCCTAAAGCATTCAACACTCCCTGAAGGCGTCCAAGGAAGCAGCAGACGCTCCTGGGATCCTTCCCTTGGGCTCTCCTCTCTTGGTGCCATGGCTGCACAGCTTGGCCGGCCCGAGGAGGCCATCAAGGAGATCTGCACCTCCACTGAGTAGGCACCGAGGTGTTCCTCAGACTTTACCCAGCTTCCAAATAAAATCACCTGGAGTTTTCTCTCTCATGATTTCCACTCGCTCCCATTGAAGTCAAGAACTGGGACACTTCCAAGCATTCCTCCTGAATTAATAGGTTCTTCAAATGCCAGCAGGCTCAGGGCCTTCACAACTTTTCTGATTAGAGTAAGACAGAAGTTACATCAGCCAACTGCAGTGCAAGAAAGCCCGTCACAGTCAGCTACAGAGGCCCCGGGAGGGCTGAATTCCTAGTTGGTGATTTACCCTTGCCCTTTGCAGAGGGTCACCATTTTTCCCCACACGCAGTGAGTACAAAGCACAACCACTTTCTGATTGGCAGGAGTTTTCCCCATCCAGTTTTCACAAGTGCACCAGATGATACAAGCAGCAGGGCCTGGACTGGGGTGTTTGTAGAAAGTATTAGTTCATAAAACCCCACCAGGCATCCATTTCACAATAAATACTCTGACGGCAATGGAGGGGAAAAAACCCACATAAAAAAAAAAGGCATTTTCAGCAGTAGGGATTTTGACTGGTACATGAAATACAAAAATAAATTTTTACAAAATAAGATCTTTGCAGATGAGTTTGCCACATCGGCCCAAGTTATCAAATAACAAAAGAAAAAAATAGGGCCTATGTTGTCCTTTTTCCAGATTCTTTAAAACAACGTTAACACTTCTGAATGGACAGAGATGGAACAAGAAGAGGGAACAAGGCGAGGACAGTAAAATCTAGCTGCTGGCTGGGATATCTCCTGAGAAGAAGCAGCAAGCAAGCAAGACCTTGCAAGTCACTTAAGGGTTCATGCAGGTGAGCAAGCTCACAGTCTGGAAGCAAGGGCACACAGCCAGCAGGATGCTGCCGATGCACAAAGTCCTACGTTACAAGATTTTTTTGGCTAGTGTATGCCTGGAGCAGAGGTCTGTCAAGGGTTATCTGGTTCTTTATAGTGAACTGCTGCCAACAGACCAGCGGGGGTAGGAGATGGAAGTTTGAGTTAAGCAAGGCAAGGCATGGGCTTGTGCTGTCCTATTAAACTTGCCCCTGCAACTTATGTGAAAAAGGAGTTGCCTTATCTTCCTAGTGATCTTCCTCAGTAACTATCCCGACCAAGAACAACAGCCAAAGTGAAAGCCTTACAGCTGCCTTGGGGCTTGAATTGTGCATTAGTAAAAGAGCAGAGAGACAATCTCCTCCGATTTCTTATCGGTGCTCCACACCAGCGTGTGCTCTCCACAAAGCTCTACAGCGCTGTCAAGGCTCCTTTCCCAGGCAGATCGGTGGCGAGGGCAAGTACAGTCACGCCTCTGCTTCCCCTCCTCAGCAAAGCCAGCAGCAGAATTGCAGCTGCCAGCAGAAGACGAAGAGCATGGTGGGACAGACTCAGTGCTGGGCATTAAGGAAGCTGGGCTGCAGGGGCAAGGCAGCCAGGCTTGCTGCCGTGAACTGGACTGGCAAATGAATAACCAACTACACTGTACTGGCTGAAGAGACTCCAAGCCAGCATCCAGACGCTCAGGTTTGTAGTTTAAAAATAAAACTGAAAAAAACAAAAAAAGGCGGCAAAAAAAGTTATTAAAAAGACAAAAATTGAAATGAGAGGAGACCAAGGGAAAAGGCTACTTGTTTGCCCTCTGCTCTCTGAAAATGATTCTTCTCTTGTGCAAACAAGCCATTGAAAGGGAGGAAAAAAAAAAAAAAAAATCACTGCATGGGCAAATTTGTTCAGACAATTTGAACTTGAAAACCCTGCTATGCCCTAGAAAGCAACAGTTTTATTCTGACTGGAGTCTGCCTGGGGTGCTGGACGGAGCAGTGTAGAGGGGAAGCAGTCAGCACAGACATTGTGTGGACTGTTTAGGCACTCTCTGTCTAGCTCTAAGTTGCCTATAACTGTAGATTTGGGATTCAATGCTCAATACCCATACGGCCCTTCTTCAGCCCCATGTTTCCAAGACGTATGCAGGTTCAGACACAAGTCACTGTACTCAAGTGCATCAGCAACTGAGCTAGGAGTTACAGTAGTTCCTACTTGGTTTTAGTGAAATTCCTTGGCTTCTACCACAGTGAAGCTCAAAGCAGGTGACCACAGAGGTCCCTTCAGGCATTTAAATCTGTTTGTACGATTCTTCCCAATCCACAACTTGCAGCTTCATCAGCTCCCTGGCATGTCTTAAAAGTCATGCATACAAGGTCTAATTTCAATTGAAATTGTCTTTCCTTTTAACTGTTCTATCCTATATCCTGGAGCTAAACGCCTGGTTACACACTCTACCCAGATTGCTGGAAACCCTAGAAAGAAACACAGCAGTTAAGAAATTTTGTTCTATAGGCAATTTCTTCCTCACCAGTCCCAGGTTCTGGCTTTTGCTGATGTATATTATGAAGATGCTCTCTCCTTCCTGCAAGCTAGCATGACTGTCAGGTTGACTCAGCTGTCTTATCCAGCACGGGAAGAGACACATTTCCTCTTGTAACTCTCTTTGCTAAGTCATCCTAATACAGAAAGGACTTGTACTTCTGACATTCTGCTGCATTGCCATAACTCAACCCATTTCTTGGATTCTCCTCCCTGTTGTATGTGCATCTCTATTTGTCCTATTTGTCAAAGCTCCAGCCAAAGCTTAAAAATAAAAGGAAAGCCTCAAAAGAATGTAAGAGGGAGCTGTTAAGTCAGCTAGTTGATTCACACAGCTCAGTGGCAGCTAGATTATACTGCACTGCTTAAGTGATCACATATGAGTAAGAAATTGAAACAAACAATGTTCCTTATTAATATGATGACACTTAAAAAAAGAGATCCTGGGAGTGGAGGGTGGACATCCCATTGGGTAAGGAATTGAGAAAGTTGCCTGGCAATTCCAGTAATGTTTGCTACAGAAGAGTCAGTACCAAAGCAAAGGCTAGCACAGTTTACTGCTTCCTACGGGAACCTGGAAAGCCAAACAGAAAGAAAAAAAAAAAAAAATCTGTAAGAATAGATCCTGGTGAAGAAAATACTACCTGCAGTCATTTTTTACTTGTCCTGCCCTCTTGGATGTCTGTGTGACTTCCAGGGTAGTGGTAAAGTCCAATGCCAAAACGGGAACCGTATGTTACGCTACTCAGGCAAAAGGAAGAATAGGTCCACAAGACAGGTAGACATTTGCATTTATTCTGGGCTGTGAATGGCACTGCATCCACATTGTACAGTTTCACTAAAGAAAACAGAATGAATGCTGGGCTTACAGACTCTAGAAAGTGCCATCAACTTTCCAGCTTGTTTGATGAAGACAGAATGCAAAAGTTTCCCAACTTTAAATTTTGGGAAGTAAACTGTCCACATTTAAGTCACAATCAGTGGAGCTGGAAGAAATTTGAGCAATTGAGTTGAACTCTGGCTCTCCCCTTCCTCCCCCAGAGACTCTACAGATAATATAGCCAATTGGCATTCAGATTTAAAAAACTGGGGGGGAGACCCTAACCACATTGCTCTTGTGCCAAGTGAATTCAGGAAACAAGCCAACAAAGCAATGCTGAAATGCTATATGAACAAAACAAGCCTGTTCTCAGGACAAGCTTCTGTCTGATCATCCCATTCACCCGCCAGACAGGTGATACTGCAGGGTTTTGTCTTGTATTGGATTGTTTGATACTAGTGAGTCACCTAAAATCCATCATGTCATCGTCTTTATGTTATTTCTCCTTCATTTGCTGCCTGGATTTATAGTCATTCATCATTAAGAGATCACGGAGGACAAGCAGAGAGCAGTTTGACAAACTCAAGGCAAACAAATTCCGCTTTTCAGTCTCCCAGCCTGCAACGTGCTCAGCAAGTACAACTCGAACACTTGACTAGCATCACCTGCCTGCTGGGGCAATTAATATCCATTCCTTCTCTCTATTAGCATCCTCCTTTGAAACATCCTGTCCTTCAGGCTGGTTATTTGAGGAAAACAGCCCACAATAACCCAAGTGCTGGGCAACCATAGGTTTGATCCTACCTTTAGGAGAGTGCTCAGGTTTGGGGACGTGACGCAAGGGGCTGGGCTGGCTTGTGTAATATCGAGCATGTTCAAAGTCATCAAGGAGAGGCTGTGACCTGCCAACACAGGGGGGCAGGGAAAAAAAAAAGGCATTGGGAGAAAACCTGAAAAGCAGAACAGCATGGCAAAAGCAGTATCTCAGCTATCTGGTCTGTCCCTGTCAGTTTGATGCAAACTGTGTCTGGCCCAGACTTTCCACCAGCAGACAGCCCACTACTGTTTCTGTGGTGAGAAATGCACAGTATTCACTACACTTCTCATGGACCGCTTTCAATTAATAATGGTTTCAAGTTGTCAAGCATCAAAGAATTTCCGTTATGAAGTTTGATGCAAGCCTCTCTCAAAAGGAAAGCGCAACATTTCGAAGTGTTTAATGCTTGCTCAGTTTTAACCCCAGAGTATTTTAGCAAGATCTCTCTCAGTCTCCACCTGCACACCTTGTTTGTTGTTTCTTTTGCAATTCAACAAGAATTTCTAGGCTTGTATCAGGATTGGAAATCAAAGCCACCAGGGTCACTTCCAGGGTTCAGTCTCTCATCAGGAGCACCAGGCCAGGGTACCGAGTGATTCAGAAGGGCTACAGCACGTTCCCATCAGCCCTGGGATGAGGTACCCCAAAACACAACATACTTGCTTGCAGTGGGGTGTCCACACACAGCAGCGGGAACAGTGTAGAGGGCTTAACTGGGGAGCAGGGACCCGAGGCAGGAGCTGTGCAAATGCGTCGTGATTACTTCTTCCCGCCCGGGGATGCCAGTTGGTTTCACGTCCCCAGAAGCTCTTTAACCCTCTCAATGTTTCTCTGCCATTTAACAGATGTCACTGCACAAGCTCATCAATCTCTGTCAGTGCCAGGCAGGGAGACCAATAGGGACAAATGACACGAGCACAGCAAGTGATGCGTGTCACTGAACACCTCATGAGCTCTGTGCCCTCCACCTCTTTTCAGTGCTAAAACCTCTGCTCTCTACCAAGCCCCTTGTGGGTAGGTGTGGCTGGTCGCCCCACAACCCCTCCCTAGAACTCAGCTTCTGAGCAGCTTTCCGACTTCATTTCCCCATTTTCACCAGCCAGTTCAAGCTTACCTTGAAGACCTGTTGCCTTTGTGTCGCTGAGTTTCAGGCCCTTCTGTTGACCTTGAGCGCGTGGACTCGCTTGCATCTTGCTGATGGGAAGAAAGGAAAGCAGCTCATCTGCGTGCCTTGCAAGGCACCAGCCAGTGCCTTGAGGCCGCCACAGCTCCATGCAGTCCTTTCGTGCTCAGTTTATACATACAACTAACTTCAGCCAAACACGTGCAAATGACAGTATCAGGACTAGTTTCCAGTAAATGAAACTCAGCCTTGCTGAGCCAAACTCAATTTCTGCTCTAAATATGAGACACCGCTGAGGGACCCGTCCCAAAGCTGGGGTCAAATGCAGTCAGTGTGTAATGACTGTGCACATGGCTGGGCTAAGCACAAGGGATCAGCTGCACACAGCTGTGCTCCTGCAACCACTCAAACACAGCGAGGAGGCTGAAAACGTCAGAGCTACCTCCAGCTGGCCCCAAGATTAACACAACACTCCCTTTAGCACCTTACCAGTGCAGACCATGAAATCTGTTTCCTATCACCTTCCACATCAGCTAACCAAACCTCTGTAGTACTACTCATACAAAAACCTAGGCTTGAGTCACTCAATACTTTCATTATAGAGCCAATTTTATTATGAAGCAGAGTGACAACTGGAGCAGCTGCCTTGTCCTTGTACCTGCGGTGCACAAACAGAACCAACTACTGCTTTTATTGCTACAGTCAGGATTTCAGCAGAGGCAAGGTCCTGCACCAGGAGGACTGACAGTGCTTGAGGGAGGCCACAAGGTACTGTGACATCCAGCGCCAACCTCCAAGGGCACAGCCCAAGGCTTACCCTGCCTGAGGCTGAAGCCAAAGAGCATCTAACTAAGGAGGTGGCTCCAAAAGGCTTGGGAAGCAGCTAAATAACAGCAACAAGACCCTTTGGATGCAAGAGTCCACTTCATTCCTTTTCCTCCCACCACACACCACCACTGCCCTCTGGAAATAGGAACAACATTACAGCACTTCATCTGTGGCATCTCCTGAAGCTTGACATACCTTCCAGTCTTGATCATGCCTCCTCTTTTCAAAGGAAGACTTTTCTCTCTCCTTCTCTTTCTTGAAAGCCTTTTTCTCCTCAGCCATCAAGAGTCGAGCAATTTCCTAGAAGGGAAAATACCGAGAGTACGTCAGATGGTTTTACTGCTCTTGTGAGTTTGAGTGTCTTTCCTATCAACAGCTGCTGAATGGGAAGGGTGCAAAGCCAGGATTTCACCCATCCGTGATCAGAAATCAAGTGACAGAGCAGAATTAAGACTGACTACATGCAGCATGCCCAGAGGATCCCTGATTTGCCAGAACTGTGTTTGCAGAGCCTTTCTGCCCTTCATTCCTTTTCCTTCGGGGCGGGGTGGTGGGGTGTCATGTCGCAGCATCTCTGGTAGTCTCTCCCTTGGGGCTCAGTTACAAGAGATGCTCCTGCACAGCCACAAACTTCCTTCCTCTGCCATGGTCGCAACAGGCAGCACAACGCCCTGCTTGGCCAGTGTGAGCATACACATGAAAAACAGCTAGGAGCAAATGTCACCGTAGCCCTGAGCTTCCTCTCCAAGGAGGGAAACAAACTAGAGGGTCAGAGGAGACAAGTGGGGTTTAGAAGTTTCCGCGAGTAAAGGAATGCCGCAAACATTTGACTTCTTGCTCACTTCATCTTGGGCTACTTGAGCTGCCTTCTGATCTGCCTCGTTAGCCTGGGGGCAGAAAAAAAAAAAAGAAACGGTAGGAAAAAGCAGAGACAAAAGAGTAACACCTCTGAATTATTCATACCCATTAACCTACTGGGCAGGGCAAGTAGGTGCCCATACAAATACACTACCACCCTCTCCGAATATACTTAGCTACCTCAATACTTGCCCCAGAACCCAACACCAAACTGTCATTTCAGCTTTTCAGATGAGTTTTGTCCTTTTCTATCTGCCAGGCCACACCACAACACATGGTCCACCCTGCTGCCCTCTCTCTCAAAGATGGGCACTGGCCTCTCTCACTTCTGGACTGACCACACTGACTACAGGCCATCTTTACCTGTCTGGAAATGTTCATTTAATATCACTCAGTCATTTAATTTTTAGGTGTCAGAAAATAGGGCTCTACTGGCTGGATACCAGCTGTCACTCCATATGTGTGTGTATGGGAGACAAAGGTAATTACCAGAATGAGCAGTAGCGAGACCTTAGGTCTTAAAGTCACTATCATATATAAAAGGTTTACAGATTCAAGTTGTCATCACTGGGTACCTTAGTTCCTTTGAGTTGACTAATGCATCCTCTCTACTTACCAGGAGCTCTTCCTCCTGCAGCTTCCGAGCAATCTCTGCATCAGACAACTCCTGTTCCCTTTGGGGTGTATCATACATGGCTTGCTGCGCCCCCCTCAACTTAGTGCCTACAGAATTGTGAGAGAAAACAATCAACTCGACCATTTTCCAAATGCTTTGGTAAGCAAATCCCCACCATCTCCTCACCCGCCTGCAAAAGCCCCACTCAAGGGAACCAGAGACCATAACAGCATACCTGCCAGACAGCTGGTTTGAGAGTACCTTTAGCTGAGGCACAGCACACACCTTAGGAAGGTTTCTCTATGCATATAGAAATATCTAATACACCATGACTTAAATGACAAATGCAACCACATGGCAGAAGAGACCATGCCCCTTGAAGCTGTCTTTGCTGACACAGCGATGCTAGCAAAGGAATCGTTATTTTTCACACTCTGCATTGATACAGATACACTGGCAAAACTGGGCAGCAGAGAGCAGCCCAACATCTGTTATGAGCACAGCAGAGTCTGTGAACACACCGCTGGAGCAGCACAGGCTGCAAAAGTTGCCTGAGACAGGCTCACATGAGGTTTCAGACAATTTCTTCCTTGGGCTGACCCAAGAATTTTACAAATCACGGTGAGAAAACAGCCAAGTAAACATTTTCGAAGTTCATACAGGGTTCAGCTCTTGCTTTGACTACAGAGTTTTATTTGTTTGTTTATTTTAAAGTTAAACCATCTCCAAGTGATTTAAAATGCTGCATTTTGAGAGCCTCTCCAGACTATTTGCACCAGGCCATCAAAGGAGTCTCATTGTATCCTTATTACAAAATGCATGACTTCACTCACATACAACAAATGCCTTCTCCTTCCATCTGCAGTCTGAACTGTATTGTTCAGACATCTCAGACATGTAAATGCACCTTCTGCTTTATGTCCGAAGTATACAAACACTCCAGATGTCTCTCTTCCACCTCAAACCCAGAAAGTTTCACTCAAAACTTTCATGCCTCCAGCTACACCATTTACACATTTATTATAAACGCCTGTTACATGTTACTGGGCCACCTACCAGTTTCCTTCCCATCTCGTAAGACCAAGGGAAAAAACATGAAGTAAGCAACTGACCTTGAAAAGTTTTCTGTGCATCTACCAACAAACTACCATCGTACTCCACCAAGCATCCTGAAGACTTCAAACTGCAGAGGGCCACACACCTCATGCATCAGCCCAGAATAAAACCATGGAATAGGAAACCACCTCTTCTACAGGTATTAGAAGAGCCATGGAGGGTTTTCTGCTTTTTGTTTTGTTTGAATCAACTGATCAATGACCTTAAGCAATTAACACCCCTCTTACAAGCCATCTTAGCACAAGAAGAAAACTTCAGCTCTGGCACGTTATGGTTAAGCGTATGACCTGGCCTTTCCCAGCACACTTTGATCAATCCAAGCTGTGAAGAGCTGCAATCTCTGGCCACCACCAAAACTCTGGCAAAAAGCACCAGCTTGGTCAGAGTTAAATTAT
Source organism: Haliaeetus albicilla (assembly GCF_947461875.1). Classification (NCBI taxonomy): domain Eukaryota; kingdom Metazoa; phylum Chordata; class Aves; order Accipitriformes; family Accipitridae; genus Haliaeetus; species Haliaeetus albicilla. The sequence goes on from NC_091491.1 coordinate 30,603,714, forward strand.
TCAGAATGCTTCCAAGGTCAAGGTAAACACAGTTTTACCATGCTGGAATGAACAACAGCGTGGCTGACAGGGTCCTGTACAGCATTACCTCTACAAAGAATAAAAAGTAAGTTTCCAGGAATTGTTTGCTGGCCAGCCCAAAACTGAGCTTTCTTCACACACTGATCAGTGCCAGGCTTCACTTGCTCAGAAGACAACAATAAACGTTACTTCCACATCACTTCTGCCCACACTCAGGGGAGCACAGAGCCCACCATGACCATGGCCCACAGGAAAAGGATGTGAGCTTCTGGCTATTTTGACTCAAGATGATGGGATACTGAGTCACTCGGATCCACATTGTATCAGGCCAAATCATGACCTACTAATTATATATAAAGACCTGATTAAAACCTTCCACTTTCCCAAAGAAAACGTTTGCATGATGAAGACAAAGAATAATTCTCTCAGCATCTCCAGAGTCAGACACACATTATCATCCCCACCTTATCCATGTGAAAACCAGTTAGATGGCTTAAAGCACAAGTTTCCCACACTGTGACAGACACAGATCCAAGTCTCTAAACTCCTGCTTTCACTAAGAGACAGGTCGCCCCCACCCTCAGTGTGGTTTTAAAAGCAGAAAGATGGATCTGGATCTTTAAAGCCCACTGGTTCCCAAGTATTACTGAACAACAAGAACTACACAGATACGCATTTCCCAGAAAAATCCACTTGTACAGAATTTGACAAGAACCCCATCTTACAAATGCGGCCCAGTCGGACACATAGTGCCACTACTGAACTTTGCCCAAAGTGAATTGATTATGTTGCCAGGAGGGTTTTCAGTAAGAAGTGAATGAAATTGCTGGCTTGTTAGTACTTAAGCAAACTGTCCTCACTTACAGCCCTGCATCCCAAATCAACAGAGTAAGAGTGTAATTGTAACATTTGGGGTGGATTTTTTTTTTTTCCCTCCTGTGCAAGGAGACCACAGCACAATACATATCACAAAAACAAAAGCTGGTTGTTGGCTGGTTGTTTTGGGTTTTTTTAGCGCTGTTGTTTTTTTCTCAAACACAGGATACCAAGGGCACCATTTCCAACAATACCATCTTACTCATCCTCTCTGATGCCACGGAACATGTCAGGAAATAAACAGAGGAAGAACATCAACGGATAAGAAGAATCTCACTAAATAAGGGAGAAACCTGGGCAGGATTCACTGTGTAAACACTGCAGGTAGATATTGGAGATAACCATCTTCAAAGGAAACAACATGTATTTTAGACACCAGGATGGGGTGTGCAAAGGTCCATCCCCACACGTATGTAACACCTTCCCCATCACTTGGTTACCTGAGTCTCGCTGGCAGTCTCCAACCTTCCCCTGGGTCACACTGTGGGGAGAGGGGGAACGTCTCCTGTGTCCTGCCCTTTTGCAGTCTCTCTCCTCACCCCTCCTACGATCATCTCTAGATTCGGCATCACGGAGCTGCTCGTCACGCACCACCCTGTGCGACGAGTGGCCCTGATGACGAGATTTGTGTTTTTGAGGACGCACCAGCTGGCTGCCGCCCTGACGCCAGGTCTCCTGCTCAGCCTCCAGTTCCATCTGAAGAAGGGGAAGGTGCTTTTCTCTGTCTTGCCTCGTCGGCTTTCTGCTGCGCCATGCCTCGTCTGCGAGCCCATGCTCCGACTCCAGGTCAAGACTGAGAGGTCTCCAAGCCTTCTCCCCGCCAGCCGCTCTCCTCTCCCGCAGCTCCCAGCTATTGCTGTAGTCGCAGGCACCGCGCTCGGCCTCTCTTTCCAGGTCTAGGCTGGGATGTCTCCCGGACCTTCCCTGGCTGGCTGATTTCCACTCCTGCCGATGGCCGTTGCCAGCCTCGCTCGGCCGAGGAGAGCTCCGACGATCCTCCGAGGTGGAACGCCCGCGTTCGGGGGCACCGCGGGACAAAGGCAAGGGGGCTTCTCGGTGGTCTCTCCGCTGGCGCGTGTGCCTGTCACCGCCGTGTGCCCTGCGAGGCTCAGAACCCTGCTCTCGGGGGTCACCCCAGGGGTGCTCTGAGCAACAGGGGGACAAACAACGAGCAGGTTAGTGGGGGGGGGGAGGTTAATGGTGGTTCAGCAAGGCCAGACTCGCAGCACGCGGGTGAGGGAGCTTAATGCAAGGAGAAGCTGGAAATGCAGGCAAAGCACGACAGGGGCAGAAAGAAGAATAACAGGGATATAACGCTTGCAGTATATAATGGGGGGGACAGAGTGAAAGGGCAGCCTGGCTAGCAGCAGGGCACCACGGGAGGCAATGGGGTTGGAGCGAAAAGCACAGGTCCAGCCCAAAAGCGTGTCCAAGCACCTCCTAAGACAAGCAACTGTGGAGGTGAAGGACTTTTAATGATGCCATTGGGGCTGAAAAAACAGCCAGCAGAGCAGCTCATCTCCCGGTGACACGTCACTGCAGCAGGATACTGAACCCACCAGAGAGAGGCTTGCAATGGAAGGCACAAGGTGCAGGCGAGGCTGGGAGGCAAGGTGGGGCCAGGGGGAGCGTAAAGCCAGGAGGGGCCAAGCAGAGGGTCAGGTTGGATCCTGGTTTAGGAGCACCAGTGCCTTGCCCTGGTTTCAGGCACAAAGTCTTTCATCAGAAAAAACAGGGGGAAAAGCCCACATAAAGCAGAAGAGAAAGAGACAAGTGGGATGGGTTTTTTTGTTTGTTTGGTTGGTTTTTTTTTTTAAAGCAAGAACAAGATGATTGATAGCTGCAGCATCCAAATATCTTCCACCACAGACTGTCACATAATCTCTTGCAGCAGACCCAGAAGTTTCAGGGCCCACACTTATTCATTGCCTAAATAAAAGTTTAGGTTCTGAGTGCAGAGAGGGCTACAGAAATTTAAGGGCAGGATAAAACTTCACAAAACCCAGGCTCCTGACCTCAGCAATGTAGCTGGAAAAGCCGCTTACTCAGCAGCTTGGCAAGGTTGTTTCCTCCGTGATTTCCAGAAAGCAGGTGGAAATTTTCTTTGCTTTTAGTTTCAGTAATAAACCTGACACAGCTATGAGGCTGCAACAGTCTGCCTGTATACAATCTGCTGATCAATTTATTTTCCAATCAACCTATTTGCTAAGAAAAATCATTGCACTGAGTGAACTATTATCTCTCTACAGCAGCTTTTCAGAATGAAGGTGTACTTCTGAAGAAAAAAAAAAGATTGCCTTGAAGCAGAGGTTGATTTGAAAGAGAACTACACACTACACGCCCCCCCCAGAAAACAACCCAAAACCCAGCAGAATATGACTTTCCTTCTCCACTGCTGAGAGGTTTTTTTTATAGTATCTAAAAATATTTAAAATAGATTTCACTGCACATGAACTGCATTCTATTTTAATAAATAGTTCTGCTTTCCTTACAATCACCTAGATTTCAGGGAGAAAAAATAAAAAAAACAGCAAACCACACACCAAAACTGAATGTTCCCTTTAAGTCATTCTATTCAGAAAAAACTTTTTCAGAGCCAGCAAAAATACAGCCTACAGAAAATCCACCTTGAAAACAAATCTGTGTGACTTTTATCCAGAAGAGGTATATTTTTAAAAATCCAAGAACTCAGAGTAACCACAGCAGTTCCTGTTAACTGGTTGGTTTTTCTGCTTAGTTTTAGATCATTCACATGATTTACAGAAAACAAATATCCAATAAAGCAATCTAAGTGACTTACTGAACAACACAGACCAGAGCCTGAAAGCAAGAATCAGTTTTTGAACAATACTAACAAGGGTCTAAGAATTAATTCAATTTTGTCATTAAGGAAAGCTCGATAAATACACCAGCAGAGAGCAGGAGATCATGGAAGAGCAAAGCGTGGCCACGCTGGGAAAGGATTGCTGCAGGTAACGCAACGATGCCAGACAGCCCAAGGAGATTTGCTTTTGGGGTATCTCAGGGTGATTAACTCCTCAGCAGGTGCTGGTTCCTGCAGCGCCTTCCACAGGGGCCGTATAAACACTCTTTAGGTCCTGGTGTTACTCGCTCAAGCAGCGAGTGACTGAGCGAATACAGAAATGTTTTTCATGGCACAGACACTTCTGGGAGAAACTCTTGCCTTTTTTTTCATGTTTATTTTTCCACTTTTTAAGAGCTCAGATTGCTTTGGAGCAATAGCCCTAATCCACATTCCTCCTGGATGTGTATAAATTTTTATTCAGTCTCAAGACAAACTAAAACCCAAACAAGGGCGCTTTTTTTGTTGTTGTCGTTGAAGTTCACAAGTAATGAGGACAAAACAAAGCGAGGATGCTGAAGCCTCATGAAATGGTGCCCAGGTATTTAAGAGCTTCCAGATCAACGGACTACATGATCCAGGCATCAAAATCTGCTCCAGTCCTTTCTAGTTTTTAAGGAGCGTGAATCAAGAGCAGCACTACTATGAACAGTCAGGCAAAACACCTTCTACCTTACCTCCGAGACTACACATAATTGCAGGAAGAAAAATTAGACCCACAAGATATCCTGCTCTCCAAATCCACACCACAGTCTCAGTTCAGAGAGTCACACGCTTTTGTCAGCTGATTTCTGTCATAAAAATCCATCCTGTCGTACAATCTGTGCATGGCAACGCTATTACCTATTTGTATTTTTTCAGGGACTTGTCCCATTTAATTCTGAAAAACTGAAGTGTGGGTTGGCCATAATAGTCCAAGATCAAAGTCGTTCCCAGCTCTGTACACATAGCAAGACTTGCGGTCATGAAGTTTCCACTTGGTTACTGTTTTGTGCTTTGTGTTTTCTTGGCCATTCTTGAACTTCCTTCCCAATTGAAACTAAAATACTTTGTATAAGTTCAAATAAAAGACATTTAAGACCACCAATGTCATTGATGTTAAAATGAGAAATAAGAGGTTTGATCTTCATCTTCACAATCTGTTAAACAAAAGGAGCCTGTGTCTTCCCCACAACATTTTTTTTTGGAAGAAAGAACACAAGAACCACCACCAGTGCACAGCAAAGCCATCCCCATATTGCTCCATAATTAAACACACCCTGATTCTCTCCTCCCAATTTAAAGAAGGTCTGTATTCAATCACAAAAGCCGACCAAGCAAAAGCAATACAGCGCTGTGGGTCGTATCTTTTCCACAACATACAGTCCCAGATGATAATCACAGCAGAGACATTCTGCAGACATGACCTTGTTATTCAGTAAGTCATTCAAAGCGGTTGTGCTAATTTTAATGCTTCGATACATACCTGCAAGGAGTTATTTTTGAAAGGCTGTTCCACGCATCATTTATTCCTTTATGCACGTAGCCATACGAGCATTGCAGATGAACACACAGAACTGTTACTCTTCAAATGCAAGCGTGGAATTGTGTCTGCATTTCTCCCCTGCACACTTGCGGTGTTACGCAGAAGTAACTGTCTTATCAGTACCATCAGCTACTGTCTTTTTCCACAAGCCCTTTTAAAACACGCATGCATGGGTGTGCTTGCACATTCACACACCACACACCCTATCCCTGTCCTTTAGGCCATATTCTAAGACATGAAAAGTTACAAAATTGTCTTCTCCACTTTTTTTTTTTTTTAATATTTCCTGATTCTAGAATGAAGTCTGATCCTGACCCTGGAAACTGATGCAATGCTACAGTGCCAAATGCAGGAATGTAGGATAAGGGAAATCTCCTAAATGCAGTTGCCAGATCACCTGGTTCACTTATACTGCCATGATCTTGATCCTTTATCTGGCAGAAACATACCTCCATTTTCCGCATAATAGCTATCTTCATAGACTGCATGTCCCTGGGATTCTGAGTAGTGCTTCTTGCGCTTTTTTTCTTCCTGCAGTTCTTTCTGTTGTAGGAGACGGGCAATGTCCTGAAGAGATGGAATAAAACAGACATTACCTTTCCCCCTTAAAAAAATATCTCCAGATTCTTTTATTCAAATTCTTTATTCCATTATAAAAATCTGATAGTTTAACTTTTCAGACATGGCAACAACAGGGTTACTCTCAAATTCAACCCCTGGGCTGGACAGGGCTTCCAAATTAGTGGTTGATAGAAGGCACCACCTCAGCAACCAGCATCCAACCTCACCCAGGCCCACAGCTAAGCTTCCAGCCCCATAGCAGACTCGCAGGTTCCTGTTCCACCTGCACACAAGCCTGCAAAGCCCTTACGGCCAAAGCGTGGCAGAAGGGGCTGCGTGTGCAACCTCAGGCTTTCAGCAAGGATTTGGAAGTCACACAAGCGCGCACTCACTCACACAAGTAGGCTGGACCTCACCCTGGACTCCACCAGGGAAAGAAAAACAGGCAAAAAGACTTGTCTCCAGCTGAAGGCACTTCTGACTGGAAGGAGTTCCCAGAGCAAGTCATGAACTCACTTCATACTAGGTGTAATTTACAGGGACTGCAAGATGCCAGGCAGGGAAATGCATCAATTTGACAGACAGAGGCTGAAGGAAAAGAAAATCGAAAGGGACATTAGGAAAAGAGTACTAGGCACAAGGCAGGAGCGCTGTGGGGACTGCAGCTGTTTATCTTCTGTCGCAGTTTTGGTAGATATGCCATCAAAGAGAATAGCGCTCCATTTTCCTAATTGGTTTTCCTTCGAGATGACTAATGGATCAACAAGGCCTAGCAACAGCAAACAGCTCCCTGGGGCTTGCTCATTTGGGGCCCAGAAGCTTGCGAGTCAGAGGAGCTAGTCTGAAGCTAGGAAGAGAAGCTGGAAGATACCAGCAGGGCATGCTAGCCCTTTGGATGCTATTCATTTAAGCCTCCCTAATCCTCAGGACCTTTACAGAGCCATGCGTGTAAAGTGTACGTTGCAGGCAGGAAAGGCATCACTGAAATGCAAACAAAGAGCCAACACCCTCCAGAGCAAAGCCAGCACTGGAGGACCTTGGATGGGTGTTCAAGTACAAACTATTATTTCAGGATTCAGATCGGATCTGCTCAGTAACCAGCTCTGTGGAGGACCTGGGGATGCCACAGGCTCTTCACAAAAAAAAAATTTTAAAAAAAAATTAATTCCTTCCCCTGACAAGGTTAACCTCTTCTAGCAAGCACAGTAAGTCTATAAATATATGGGCTTAAGCACATTATCTCCAGGACTGAGACAGCTCAGGACTTGCAAATCCACACAAACCATTTCTTACAAACTGGACTTGTAAGCAGGTAGGCTTAGCGCTTCATTTAAAAACCCTGCACTCCACACTGGATCTGCCTCACGCAGAGCACTGGCATAAAACATCTAGCCACTGCTGATACCAGAGAACTATCACATACGCTGGGCAGCTACCACACCCTCATGTGTGACAAATACAAGACTGGCTCGGCACGTGGCCAGTACCAGCGTAATACAGCATATCCTGCGGGGTATGTGCATAGATGCTGTGCCGAGGGTTACAGCAGGGGCTCTGATGTTTGTCCCTCTGCCAGCTGACAACCCTCTGGGGCACTGGCAGCCTCACTCACATTGCTCAGGCTCTGCCTCAGCACAGGAGCCCACCCAAAAGAAATAATGCTGGGGGCACCCTGGAGGGGAAGCAGGATCAATTCAAGCTCTCCAGAAGTCCTGTTGCAAGGATGGGCAGTAGTGCCAGACCCTGGTACCCAGCTGCAGCCTAACTCCAGCTATTCAGCCACCCTTGGAAACTTCCCATGTACCAGCAGGAAGAGAAAGAATGTTTATGACATTCTCCTCATGGCTTTGAGTCACATTCATTTGAACATTGCTCCCAACAGCACAAGATGGTCAGCACGCTGGTTTGACAGATTGCAGGGACCTGTTGTCAAACTGCTGACATCCCAGCAACTCTCTACATAGAACAGGAAGGAACGGTGCAATTCCCACAGACAACATGAGTAGTATTGCATCCCCTTCGCCTTCCCGATAAAAATGAGACAGATGGTCACATTTATAGCACAAATCCTTTAGCCAGAGTGTTCCTCCTACCCTCCCACCTCGTTGCCACAAGCTCCTCTTGGAAGCCCTTCCACGCCTGCCTGGGCAGCCTTTCAGTACTTGCTCGGACTTAATGGTGTAAGAAGGAAATGAGGTCTTGCACAAGCAAACTGATGCCTTCAGGTTAGGACAGATTCTTATTTCAGTCTGTTCCAGGAAACACAGCCTTGTGTTCAAGCTCTTCCTACAGAGAAAATGCCAACAGGTGCATCTTGAGCATCTTAACCTTACTCAGACTTCTCAGGAAACTATCTGTAATCAAAAAATGGGGCCACGCTCCAGGCTCACCCAGGTGTTCCTCCACTCTGTCGCTTTCTCGAATATCCAGTCCCACAGGCTGACACAATAAAGTGATCAACAAGTCAAACCCTTTGAATACCATGGGCAAACCACACTGCCCACTCTGAAGCAACAGCAGCAGAGCAATATTCTGAAATCGCAGAAGGAATCTGCTAGCAAGAACAGAGTGTTCAGGCTGTGAAAGACTAAATTGAAAATGAAGGAAGGTAATGGAGAAGCCAGACATGGACGGCTGGGCTGAGGGTCCTGCTGAAGTCTTTGCACCTAAGGCCAAGAAATCATGAGCCAGGACTCTCCCAAAAGTTGTACCTGTCTTCTTGCATTTGAGAAACCAAGCAGATCTCAAACTGCGTAAGCAATTAAACTTTCCTACACCAGGGCAATGAACACCTCAACAAGACCCATCTATTACTTGCCCTCTTCGTTAGCAAAGCCATTGGCATCAACAACCCTTGTGACCCTTGAGCATGAGGACTATGACTGTATCTTATTCCTGTAACAGGACTCCCTGAAATCTCTCTGCATATCGAGATCTGCAAGGACCAGGACTGACACCATGCAAGCCAACTCCTGTGGCTAATGACAGAGAAATTCCTGCACTGAAAGGGCTGCTGCAAATAGCCCTGCCGTGCCTGTAACTTTAAAGGTTACCTCGTCTTTTTCCTCTTGCCTGCGGCGCTGCTCCGCTTCAAATACCAGCTTCACTTGGATTTCCTGAGCGATTTCACAGTCCTGTCGTTCTCTAGAAGGCAAGGAGACAAGGATTATAGGCAGCTAAAGTCACAGGCATCAATCAGCCTGGAGAAAGGGATAAAAGAGCTAAAAGAACCATCTGATTTACACAGAAGAATTATTACTCAGTATTAGTGCAGAGCCTATGAAATCTCACCAGGGACCAGGACTCCCTGTACTTACTGCTGGCCAAATTTAGAAAATAGGTCCCAAAACATTCACAATCAGAGCATAAAGCAAGAGAAAACAGATTTATAGGCAGTTTGCTAAGAAAGGAGGTAGGTACCATAGGATAGGGCAGGCCAAGGCAGCCCATACGAGTCTCTGCAAACACTCTAATCCTGCTGAGGAGTTTTTGTACGCATGGTGCCAAAGGAGGGGTTTAGGGGTCACGTTAATGCAGACATTTCTGGGAAGTGGTTTTCACCTGAAAGCCAAGAAGGAGAAAGTGCAGAAAAGCTGATAGCAAAATGCAGTACGTAGGCCAAGCAGACGCTGGAGGTGGCAGTTCAGTAATGAATGAGAAATGCCACTGAGGTGGGACGAGACACAAAAGCAGAACCGGTGCCAAGAGGCAAGAGAGCAATGTGCGTCAAAACAAGGGGCGAGGGAGCAATCATCTATTGCGGATGCAGGAGCAACACAATATTGCAGTAACTGGAGACAGAAAAAGAGATACTGGAGTAATTCAGACATGGAACAGAGTTTCGTCTGTGCGGATAGACGGGGAAGGCCATATTGCAGGGATGTCATACAGAAAGCATCGGCAAGAATTGTGCCATACTCAGCTGCAGGCTCTGATGCCCAGCAAACAGGCTGGAATGATGGCCAGGGGTATCTTAGGGCAAGCCAGAAAAGGGCTGGGGGATTTGAGAAGAAAGATTAAGAGCTCTCTCTTTCAGCACTGTTGAAATTGAGCCAAAGAGTAGGTCTAAAGAGGTCAGAAAAAAATCAATCGAAGCTATCTCTGCAACTGAGACTACTGAAAGGCAAGGCATAGGAGGAGATAAGAATGGGAACAGCAACAGGCAGATCTTGCTTTATTAGAAAACAAACTTTTGAAGAATATGCTGGCAACGATCAGACGGGTGATGGGAGGACTACCAAGAACACGTTATGGAAGTCAAGCAAGTATTTCAAGAGAAGCAGCTATTGTCAACGTTGGGCCATGTGGGCTGCAACAACTAGCTTTAGACTTGAGCAACGATCAGGGCACAAGCAACCTAGCAAACTTGGAGGCAAAGGACAGGAAGGAAGTCTAGGATGTGAGCGGAAGAAATTAAAATAGTAAGTGTAGACTTTCAGTAGCAAAGCAGACAGAAGTGGCATGGCTGGAGCAGTCAGTAATACCACAGAGCCTGCTTTTATAGAAAGTGAAGAATGAGAGAAGCAGAAAGAGTGGATATGTGGCTTAGGGTGGGAGGAAGGACACTGCAACAAGAAGAGGGTTTAGAGGACAAGCACCACCAGAAACAACTAATCTGTCTTTTCTGGAAGGAGAAGGAACATGCAGCAAGAGGAAAAAGAAGCTTCTTTATTTCTGGCAACTGCTCCTTGGAAGCAGACCTGCAATTGAGTACTGCATGTTATTTATATCCCCTTTCCCACGCACATATGAACCCCAAGTCAATTCCCAGACCACCACACTCGCAAACACTTGTGCATATCCATAAACTGACCCACATCTAAAGACACCCCGGAAGACACTCACTAATTTCAGTGTTTGCAGGGCTGGAGTTATCAATAGGTCAAACCTCTTCAGACATCAGTTTCTTTCATCCAGGTAATAAAACCTGGCATTCTGTGTGTGTGTGCCTGTGTGCGTTTCACTTGACTCCAGGGAGGGACCTGTTCAAAGGCACACAAGCTCACACAGCAGCAAATCTAGTTCTTGAACCTGCCATGTAAAAAGGGACCTTGGCAAACCTGGCACCCAGCAGGGAACCACAGTCCCCAGCAAAACAATAGCTGAATATGCAAATCATGGGGAGCAGGCTGTCAGTGGGCCTAAGATAGTGGATCCCTTATGACCCCAGACTCAGAGGACACGAATCCAGGTAGAAAGTAAGTTAGAAAGGTCAGACATATCAAGGCATTGCACGTCTCCAGTTCCCCTGGCACCTGTGAACAGAGCTAAGGTGCCAAGTTCATCAGCACCAACTGACTTGCTAAATGCTTAAAATACATCTTATTGCAGACAAACAAGAGACAGAAACAGCTAATCGTCTTTCAAAGCCAAGGCAACAAGGTCATTGCCTCTCCATTTGCAGCAAAGAACACTAGAAAGAATGCAAAAGCAGAAGCATTTTCTTGTTCCTGATGACACGCATCTTGGAATACACCGTATCAATCTCTAAGAAGCACTGAACAGCAACAGAGGATTAGATTCGGGGTTTTATTGCTCAGTGGTAATTAAATACTGAGACTTGATTAGTTAATCAACATAAGGTAGTGTTTCAACTTGACTGAGCATAAGAAAATAGGCTGAAGAACTTTGACAGCTCTTTTGGTCCTTCAGTTTCATTAGTGTGAGTTCAAGTGCCCATCAGTCCCCAGAAATCAGCCAGAGCAACATAAATGTCACCATCCCTGAACATCACACCTATGTGTCCTCCATTCCTGGGCAGCCAGGAGTGTTAAGAGAGTCAGGGAATCTCTACATCAGTTTAGCAAAAAGGGGGGGGGGACGGGAGGGGGACAAAAAGTCGGTGTGATCAGAAAGCTCCCATTCATGTTGGCTGTAGAAACTAATTGTTGCCAGATGAGGAGGAGGGAAAAAAAAAAAAAAGAAAAAGGTTTAAGGGAACCATTCAAAGGAACTGTTCACATTAGTGTAACAGAACCATCACAGCACTGGGAGCAAAATGAGGAAACAGCGTATTTTCACGGTATTTCCAACAGTTACTTTAGCAACCTTGCTAGTATGCTTGGCAGTGTGCAGGCTGCTCAGCTAGATGTGAGAGATGCTTTTAAAGAAGCATGAAAATAAGGTTTGATGCTCCCTCGAATTCTTAAAAGGAGAAGAAAAGTTATTTCTATTCTCTCATTTATCTTCACAAAGTCTGTCTGAGAGAATCTAGGATTTGAAAGACAGAAGAAAGCCCATAAATGTGAAGAGCTTTTTTATGTTCCCTGTTTCTAAAGTCCACCCAGTTCTGCCCCTTTACTCCTCCCATCACCTTGCAGTGTCAAACTGTCCTAGATGATACAGAAAGCAATGGCAGCGAGAATCATTTTGTTGCCAGAACACACTGATCTTGCACAAGGAGACAGTGGGAACGTACAAAGAATTAAGGAAGAAAAATATCCAATTACAAAAGGATGCCTCCAACTTTTTTACCATTCTTGCAGAAGAGCTCATGCTCTCAGGAGCAGAACTGCTGCTGACACAACACTTTGCATCGGTTCTGCCTGTAACTTGGCTCACAAAGTTCGTAAATCCCATTTTACAGAGTCCTACAACAAGAAAATTGTTTGCAGTTCCCAGCAAGTAACAAGAAGGAATCCTCTCTGCCATACAAAATTAATTTTTATGTTGTCATTTACATGCTCACATCTCTAATTGGTAATGAAGACAAAACTATTGAAAGAAAGCCCAGACTTGAGCAGTAACACATGTATCCACCCAGTGCTGCCTGAGTATGCTGGGAACATTGAAAACAGTGGCTGATTTGTCACGCCCCAGCTTCAAATCTTTTATGAACAGCTCCTTTGAAGCTAGTCCTGCATCTCACACATCTGCAATACAGAGCTCTCCTACTCCATGGCTGTCTCTGCCAGATGAGCCACCCAGGGCCTGTGATCCCACCACCAACTGCACCTGGGGGGTGGCATCACAGAGCACGACACAGGCCAGGAGGCAGCACAGCCGCCCAGATGTATTCCTGCCTTGCAGACCCCGCATTTGGGGGGAGCCCCGTCCTGCTGCCTCTCCTCATCGGGATCGGAGTGAGCCCAGTCACACGACCCATTTGTTACATCTCACATATTGCAAGAGGCTAAAGGGGGAGGGGGGGATGGGACAAAAACAAACAAACAAAAAACAACACACCACCAAAAAATGAAAGCATCAGTGTCAACTCTGCATTGGAAAGTACCTCTTGCTTTATATATATGTTTTTGAAATATAACATGGCCCAGCACTGCCATGTTATATTCCTACACCAGCTCCACAGCCTAAGAGCCATGGCACACAGAAAGCCAAATCACAGGCCACAGCGTTAGATCTGGAGTGTATCACTCAAACAGCCTCCCACAGCTGCTGCAGAAGTCAGTGACTGCAAGAAAAGGCCTGTCCCCCAACAACCATCTCCACCAATTGACCGTGGGGCAGCAGCTCCTCTTCCCAGGTCGCTTCACGCTGGAGTACCTGCAAGCGCAAGCGGGGGCTTTGAACCGTTCAGTGCAACAGTACACGAAAAAGCATTGTGCCCAGCTCCTCAAAAGCACTCATCCAGCACAATACAAACATGTGAATATCTGCAATTTCCACAGGAGAGAGAATTCACTGTAACACTGTGTATTTCTGTGGTGTGGTTTCTTCCTTCTCAGGCTTTAGCCAGGGACAAGGTCAATGCAAGTGGCCAAGTTACCCCACTTTGTCAACAGGCAGCAGAACAGGAAGGCTCCTTCCCACGGTCAGGCAACAGAATCTAAGCCAGGATGGGCCCCAGGACCACCTACTCCAACCCTGTCCTCATTACTCTGCGTCAGAGCCTAATATCAATACTTTTACTGCAATGGATAGCCAAAGGAAAAGGGAAACAAAAGCAAAAGGCTTATCAACCTGAATCCCATGTACTGTCAATCAACTCAAATCAAAGCAGCTGATTTCAGTGCTCTGACCCACATGGGACTAGTATTTCAAGAGCTCCATCCCAAACTCACAAGTCTTTTCGGTGTTTCTGGATTTGAGCACGTGCTTTCAGATCCTCCTCTTCTTGCAGTTGCTTGGCCACCTGCAAATCATGTTGCACCAGACGATTACGCTGAACATTTGTTGCCAAGTGATGCTCAACTGGAAATAAACACAGACAAGAACCCCCAAATCAGCCTGCAGAACTTCAGGGTGTGAACAAGAAAAAACAAGTGGGAGGGAGATTCCAGGCCAGAAATGAAGACAGTTCTTGGTAGGGAAACATCTTTAAAGGTGGGGAAGTCCTGAACTGAAATTACACTAGCAGCTTGAGATTGTCTCGTTTCAGCACTGAAGAGGACTGTATATGTTTGTCTGTTACCAAAACAAGATCTGCATATCTTGATCACATCCAGGTTCATGGGGAATGCTTTTCAGGCTTTGAATTTCATTTTCTGGCCATGGGAAGTTACCCTAGATGAATAAAGTGGGTCTGGAAGGGACCACCAGAGACCAGTGAGGATGAGCTGAACCTAAGCCACTTTGATGGATGCTTCCCTAATTTGTTCTCAAGAACCTCTAGAGAAGGAAACTCATCTCGCTCTCAACATATCAGTTCCAGAATCTCACTACCTTTATATTTAGCAACAGAGCAACTGTGTACTACAGTAAGTCCGTTACCATACATGGATACTGCCTGCAAGAAAAGATGGCTACGTGAGCTGCAGCTGAGCCATCTTTAATTCAGTGGTCTCAGGTTCCAGCTGCAAGGGCACAACTTCAGCACAAGTTGCATGCTTGGCAGAGTAGCTGGAATGGTATTAGCACCTAGTACTGGTAGATACCAATGGTCCTGGCACCCAGCAAAGCAGATTAGAGAAGCCAACACACCTGAAACTGCAATGCAAAAATACACAAAGTAACAGACAAACATGTTAAAAAAAATTAAAAGAAAAAAATAATCACCAGTTACTTTGAAGTTTCTGGCTCTACTTTTTTTTCCTCTTTTTTTAAACCCTTGTGGTGTACAGCTGTCCTCCCTCAAAATGTCTTAAAATGAAGCCGCCTTTCAAAAGGCAGGCACTAGCGATTCTGAAATAAGTAAACAGACAGACCTCTTCTGGTTGCACCTCAGGTCAGCCTATAAAACTTGAAACTTCAAAAATTGCTAGTCATTTCTAAAAAACTTGCACAGCAACAAAACCTCAAATGCGCTCCTACATGCAATTTTATTATAAATGGCATAAACTCAACTCTAAAGGAGAGCACAAAACTGAAACACGAAATGCAACTATCTCTAGGGTACAACGTGAGCTGGGGCAGAATGCGGAGTAGTGTTACAGGACAGTGAAGACAGTAATAATAATCTGTATTCCATTAAAAAGAATAGAAATAAAATAAAAGCAGGGAGGATTTTTCTTAGCAAAACCAAAGCCAGGTATCTGTTGGGACAAATTTGCTTCAGTTTGTTCCAAAGATCATTGCTACTTACTCTCTTGCTCCTGCAAGTTATGGGCCAAGGTATGATCTTCCAGAACAGCGAAGTCTCGACACACTGGACAGGGAAACAAAGCCAAGAGAATCAGCATCAGGAGCAAAAAAAACCCCAAAACCAAAACCAACATCAAAAGAGCTATGGGGGTCAGGGGAGCATACACACACAAGACTTCTGACACACTTTCTACCAGCCAAGGTCTGGACTTGTGGTCTTTTTCCCCCCTCCTACACTTGTGGCTATTTTTGCACACACTTGCTTCTTTGTCCCTGTTTGCATAAAAAGCCTTCTCCACTCTCCCTTCCATTTCCGCTTCTTTAGTTTACAACCAGAACTGCCCACGCCACCAGTGGATCAGACCTTGTGTACAAAACCCTGTATTCTACCCACATTTATACCAATGCCCACGCTGACTGTGTTCAGCTAAAACCAAGGGCGAGTGTTTGTGCTTACTATGACTCTTTGCCAGGTTAAAGGGTCCGAGAATAGTATTTTCTCCGCACAAAGGCACATGCACACTGTCACCTCTGCGGAGCTCAGCAGACTGAGCTCCGTGGCTCTCACTGCAAGGCATTTCTACCAGCTCAGGCATCATTTTACAATTGTCTCTTGTAAGCTTCATTGACTTTTTCAAGTGCAGATGCTGGATTTGCACCTAGAACCCAGATACGGGATCAACCACAGCGTTACTGGCAGCGATAAGCACAGCCTCTTAAGAGGAGGCTTAAAATGACCCAGAGACAATCTAAATGGGAAGGGCACAAGCTCCCTTTGGCACCAGTCTGAAAGCCGCATTTTTGCCAATGCCTATCACTTTCACACTTGAACTTTCAAAGGAATGCTCTACCCACACTGTAGAAAAACACCAGTGTTTATTTTTAACTTGCTATGATAGGCAGCGGGGCAGCAAAACACAAGCCACATACATATTGGGACAGGGACACACACACAGCATCTGCTTCAGCCTTTTGGTGGTAGGTACGCATCAGCTTCTTGGTGAACCAAGGACAAACTGTGACCTGTGCCCCCAAACTGCAGGATGGGGTCCTACTCTGCACATCTGCCATAACGTTGGGTTCCTGCCTGCTTCAAGGGGAGTTTAAGGCAGGGGCGCTGAAAAATTTACACTGGA
The DNA here is from genome assembly GCF_947461875.1 of Haliaeetus albicilla. Taxonomy (NCBI): domain Eukaryota; kingdom Metazoa; phylum Chordata; class Aves; order Accipitriformes; family Accipitridae; genus Haliaeetus; species Haliaeetus albicilla. The sequence continues at coordinate 30,620,176 of NC_091491.1, forward strand.
GAGGTCTGTCGCTTGTTTTTCCCCCTCAATGTGACAAGCTAAGCAGCTTAACAGGACCTGAAAGGCAGATATCTCCCATGTGAAACACACGGCACAAAGCAGAGAACTACAAAGTGCTTCCGAAGCTGCAGAAGGAGGTACAAACCGCTGCCGCTGTGCTCCACAGGCAAAACCTCTGGAAAAGACCAAGGTTTCTCTTTAGCAGAGCACAGCGACAGCCTAGAAGAGAAAGTGAAAGTAACCCCCAGAACACACCAAAACTACAAGGGGAATTTATGAGGAACCTGTTTATGAAAGGGTTCAGAGTCAGATAAGATAAAACATTTCCATCACTGCAAAGGGTAGAAAATACAAGGAAACAAGCAGGTAGCCACATCTTCCTGAGCCACAGTCTCACAAGCCTTCCCTCTTCTTGCATTGACTCACATGCTCTGCTAGAGAAGCATTCAGATGTTTGTCTGCACCCAAGTATCTTCACAAAATATCTAGAAGAGTTTCAAGTTGTGTGTACTATGAGGTCAGATAAATACTTTATCCTTTATCATATTCAACAGAATTTTTGGTTGAGCCTTTCTGCATTGGAGGGTATTTTACAGATGACAAAAAGCTCCTAACAGCTAGACCAGCGCTTCAGGGAAGGAGAGTGACAAGCAGCAGGGTGGAGATGAGGACGAAGATTATGGTTATATGATCCCATAGTGACTCACTTTAAGCATGTACAGTTCTGGATGGTACAATTAAGGTTTTGTTGTTGCTTTTTTTTATTGCAACCTCTTTTAAAAAAGGAAAGAGGATAGAAAACACTAAATAGCACTGAAACACTTCCAGTGGGCATTTGTGTATAAATAAAGAAACACTGCCTTCAGCCACAGATCTGGAAAAGCCACAGCTGAGTTGCAGGCAGCAGTGCTGTTCACAGGTGACATACCCAGGGTGCTCGGTGGTCATGAACACATTTTTTTATGGGATAGGGCAAGGGGATCTTGCCTAGAGAGACTTTTTTTCTGTGGTCCCTAATACTACTTCAACTTCATAGCACGATTATGGAACAACCTCCTTCTGCTTACAACAAGCATCGTCTGGCCTGCTGGAAGGGCACATCTAGCTTGGAGGTTTGAGCCCTACTATCAGTTCAGAGCTAAGCAAAGACACCTCAATACAGAAACACAAACAGTCTGCCCAAATCTAGGGCTGTGCCTTTACCACCACGTATTCAAGAAGCAGCACTTGCTCCTGACAGTTTAAAAAAAAAAAAAATGGGGGAGGGAAGTGTTATTTTTAACTGCAATAGGTCTCTGAGCAAGTCCACGGCACAGCTGCCTGAACAGCTGTACTAGGAAGACAAGGCGGGCACAGCACAGGAGCAAGGATGAACATTTCAGAGCTGCTTATTTTTTGCATAAAGATTGCTGCTGTAAGAAATGCTTATGAAACTGCATCCCAGCCTTCCCACCTCCTTTCTGCACAGACTCATACACTGCTCTGATTGCTGTGGTCTTCTAGCTCTGCCTTGTTGGTCACGGTGCTCATGGTGCTGGCAAGACCTTTGCTCCATCCTCCCCAGAGAGGCAAACCAGCAGAAGAGGACTTTAGGGTTTTTTTACTCCATTCTACCCACACCCAGACACACTTCTCTGAGAAAAAAAACATGTTGACAGAAACATGCTCAGCGTACAGGCAATAAAGTGGGAGGGCCGTGGTAGAACACTGCTGCTCTTCTCTTGACGAGTCTTGCACCAACCCCAAAAAAGTCTAATTTTCTCCAGTGAGCTTCATTCCTACAATATAGCAATATTGTTTAACCCTTTTGGATTGATGGGCCAATAAAAACTTTCTAAAGAAACCATGGACTCAAAATAAAAAGGCCAAGTGCCTATACTGTTGTGTTGTATACGTGGGCCTGCTGCTTCTAGCTGCTCCTCCAGAGATCTGGTGGAAGTAGTCCATGGGTCTCCAAAGTTAAACAAACAAGAAAAAAACAAAGAAAACAAACTCCTCAGGTCCTCACTTCCTACGGGCCACAGCTGAAAGCTGCTGGATGCCAGAGACATAAAGCAGGGACCAAGGCTCCCGTCTGGGTTGTTTTGGCTCTTCAGTACAGGTCTGTGCCACTTGGAGCTCAGTGCCGGGGCCAGGAAGCACCCACAGCCCAGGGTACCACCACACACGCTTCCCAGCTCATGACCTGAAGCAGCCTAGCTCAGATCCAGCACCACCACTAACGAGGCCACACAGCACCCAGACCTGAGGCTGTGCCCAGCCACCGCCTGCCCTGTCTCTGTGCACAGGGACACAGCAAGTGGGGACAATGCCCTGGGACGAGCCACCAAGTTGCAGGTGGCCTAGACATGGGGCTGAGTCTTAAAACAGTGATGATTAATAACCATCCAGCTTCCCTCTCTCTGTCCTGGATCTGGATGGGATAATGATAAGCATGCTGGAAGCTCCCAAGTGTCTGGGCTCCACGGTGCCCCCACCTCACAGCGGACACAGCAAGGTGCAGGCTGGTGGGGCAGCAGCAAGCCTTAGGGTTGCTCACACATTGGGATTCATTCATGCACTGCTGAAGAAGCCACTTGGCCACATATACAAACTCGTTAAGCTGCTCTTACAAACCCACGAACTGACGGCTCGAGCACACAGCCCTTGCTTTGTGCTGCTGAAGCCGCTGGCAGGGCAGGCGGCACAAGACCTTTCGTCACTGTCAGAAACTTGGCTGGGCTGGCCGCCTCCAACTCATCTGAGCACATTATTCCCAAGTCCCATCAGCCTGAGGATAACATGCAAAGGAAGATGAGAACATCCCATTACGAACACAACGAAGCACTGTCAGCCAGCCAGGTGGCAAGAGATGGGGACACCTGCAACTCCCTAGCAAGTCTGGGGGCAACAGCAAGTGCAGAGCACTCCCTCAAGACTAGACCCAGCACCCATGGCACTGAGTCAAGCATGACCGCAGCTACAAGTGACACCAAGGAAACCAACCCTCGGTTCTCGAAGACATGCATCCAACAATGAGGCAACTACAAAATAAGTGGAGATGTGGACCAGCCAGGCATGGTCTGAAATAAAGCTTCATCAGCGCTAGTCCTCATCCCGTGCTCAGTCTCAGCATGGCACCAGCATGCTCATTACTAGGTATTATGGGCGCTGGGCTTGTGCTGAGAAATAGGATGGCCCCAATGACAACGCAGAGACTCACAATTTCTCCTCTCTGAAAGGCTTCGTATTTAAGGGGAAAGAAATCTATTTCATTATTCCCTAACTGTATGCCTCAAAAATGAAAGGTAAGATTAACGTTACATTTATTGCTGCCAATGAACTTGACTTCCCATCCCCATGCCCTGGCTGCATGCCATCAGACAGTCAAAGAACCAGCAGGGGTGCAATCAGAGCAGCTACAATTGGCAAGTCCAGTGAAGTGCGAAACATTAACACCAGGTATACCATAGTCTGATTAAGTCAATCTGCCTTGGCACAGCAGGGAGCAGGTCTGAGATACGTGCTTCTGGCACAGCTGTCAATAAAAGAAATGCCAGCCCAGGAATCCCAGCCACTGTCACAGCCAACAGGGGAGGACAAGGGCAGAAGCATGGCTGGAAGCCTCATCCTCTGCAGCAGTGGTGGGCTCCAAAATCCAGGCAGCGGCATGAAAGAGGGAGCTCACTTGCTTGATGGAACCTGAAGAGCCTCTCTGCAAGCTCCAAGCACAGGTTTTCTCCACTGGTATGAGTTCACCCCGAAAACAGGCCTTTCTAAGCATCACTGAAGCAGTGCATCTGAGGCACAATTGCAAGCCTTGCCTTTACGGCCATAAGCCAACAGCAAGCCGAACAACAACTTGGCAAATTTTCATGAAATAACCTCTTCTTTTTGCCTCACTAGCTTTCTCCAGCATTACCTCAGCTCCATAGCTCAGCATTTCTAACACCAAACTGCTTCAAAGAGAGTGGGGTAACCACAACAGAGGAGCAAAGGCAGCCTTAGATGTTGCTAGCGATATTTAGGTGTGCGACAAAGAGGTAGGTAACGTCCAGGAATAGGCAGTGTGAGTGCGCACTGTCTCTACAAGAGGTCAAACCCGACAGGCTTCTCAAGCGTGGCTTAGAGCAAAAAACCCCCCCCACACTTCTGCCTGAAGTCTTAGACCGTGTTTCAACATCACTGAAGAGCCCAAGGGCCCCTTTGGTTCATGTGGCCCATATGACATGCCCTGGGATACTAGCCAGTTCAATGACCCAGGGACCACACAAACACACTCCAAGCATTTCCTTTTGGGCCTTAAAAACCATCTTTTGCTCCCCACCCCCTCCACTCCCAACATTTTCTCATCAGCATCATGTGCTGGATAATTCACAAAATAAACTAGAAGGTGTGAGTCATGCTTAGTTTAGAGCATCTGCAGTTTTTGAATCCTGAACTGGAGGACAGGAGGGAGAGGAAAGACAAAAGTGACACAGGAAAAAAGTTTCATCAGCTAAAAATCACTTTTCAGGGCCTACAGAGCTGGCAAGTTAAGTGCCAAGCAGCGAGTGCAGCCTGTTACAAGCCAGCAGTCTGAGGAATGTGCTGAGCTATGAAGATCCCTGCAGACTGGAAAGCAAGCTGGGACCTCATAGACTCTTACCAGCAGGGACTGGCCAGGCCACTCCAAGCTAGATAAGCCCTCCGAAATCTGCAGATCATTTCCTTAAAATAAAGCCAGCATGACCAAGCAGCCACCCAACTGGAGGTGAGAGGCTACCCAGAAGGCAGTTTCCAGAGGAAACATGCAACTGGGACCTTTCCTTCTCACCCCCAGCAAAGCTGCTCTGTGAGATACATGGCCTGACCTCACCGTTTCTCATTTCCATCCTGCGTCTCCCATTGCACCAGGAGATTCCTGAGCTCCTGCGACCACACGTGGGTGCCGACGGAGGCTGGCTGGGACACGTCTTGGCTGCTGCAGCTGCAGTTAACAGACGGCATTCCTAAGACCTTGGTCACCAGGCACTGCCAGTGCCAAGAACGTCCAAAAACTCACGCAGGGAGGTGGTGGCTCCCAGGCTAGAGGGCAGGGCTGGGCAGCCTGGGGAAGGGAACCATTTCTGCTCCTCAGCCACAGCACCAGAGCATCTCATGTAGCCAGGAGCTATGAGGCAGCACAAGGAGACCAGGCGGCCCCATGGGGAACCAAACTGAGGGGTCTTAGCCTAATTCTTAAAAGCATAAATGTGCAAAGTAAAAAAAAAAAAAAAAAAAAAAAAAGAATTGCCACAGAACCATGGCGGGGATCTTTGGCAGTCTTGGCCTGGAAGCTAAGAACAGCTTGGGATTTGTGAAAGAGGTTATCCTCTCTGCTCTACGCTAACGCCTTGAGGTCAAGGCCACGAGAGGTTTGCTCTGTCTGCACTGCTCTCCAACAATAAACTCTCACCTGCCCAACAATGCTTTAAAAAGGAAGACTATATATATATTTTTGAGCCAAATCCTCAGAACATGAGTCTGTTTTTTAAACTGCCTTGAAATAGAAATCAGCAGCATTCGCAAAATGCCTTCTCTGAGGCTACTAATTTGGCATTCTCACTTATGTAGACCTGCCTGCAAACTGTACTGTAGAGGAGTCCTCAAGCTGAGAGAGCATCTGCTGAACACCCCAAAGCAGAAGGTGATGTGCTTGTACAGTATAAACAGAAAGCTGGACATACCCAAGATCACAAAAAAATAGCACTGCAAGGGAGCTCAGAAGGTCATCCTAGAGCATGCCCCAGCCACAAAATTTGATAAAATTTATCATTCTGCCTTTATTACAGAAGGCTGCCATCTTTTTCATCATTGGATAATCGCACTCTACATCACTTCATCTGCAATCTTTCTAAGTAAGAGCAACTATTCTTATCCCCCAAGCTTAAAACACAACCCATAGGTGAAGAATGTTAAAGACCATGTCTTTGACTTCCAGAAGAAAATGTTGAGTTGAAGCACTCCAGGCTGGGACAGACAGATGTACTTGAAAATGGCATTGAACCTTAAGGAGTACTGGCACCCATGCTTTGAAAATTCAGCCTGTTCAGCCAGGTCCAGCTGGGTCCCCAGATATGAAGTACCCTGAGTCACAAGCACTTTCTAAAACCCTCAGTCCTGTAGCCAACTTTGCCACTACAGCTGCTGCCTCCTATTCCAGCAATGTCTGTGCATTGAGGGGCTGAATACATACAGTATTTTGCCACTTTAAAGCAGAGAGCAGATATATAAGCCACAATATGTTAATGTCTGCAATCCATTACCTGCCAGGGTCAGGACTCTATTATCTCTGTAGCTCTTTCTTGAGTGCCCCAGTGTCCATTGGCCTGTACAGGACTGCCTAAACCCAAAAGGTCAGCGGTGAGCTCAGCCATCGCACTGTGGACCCATCAGTAACATCTAGGTGGACAGGTATAAAAACCTCAAGGTAGATATATTGGTCAGGGATGGCTTGGCTAGTTTGACACCACAGCCAAGCAGTAGAGCCCAGGCAGCCAAACACACACTTCACTGACAACATATGTGAGGCATAACTGGGTCTGTGTATGGAAGAAGTTAATCTTAATTATCAATAAGAACAAAAGTTGCTTCTGTAGTCATCCTTTCCAGCATCTGATACAGCTTCAGTTGACTCAGCTAACACCACATGTGCAAAATGATCAACAGTAAAGACAGGGAGAAGTTTTCCTAGCAGTCAACTTTCACCACTGCCTCCCAGCCACGGATCACAGTAAAACAACATTGCCTCCCACAGCTGTGTTCTACCCTCACCTTGCCCAAGGGCAAACCACCACACACATCAGTGGAGAGCAGGGCAGGAGTTACCTTCACCAGGAGAGGTCAAAATCCCTGGCTTACACAGCCATCCCCATGAGCACTACTGTACCTGTAAAACGTGCCTTCAAGCAGTGTCCCATGGATCATATGACACTGTCCTTTTCTGGAGTCTTTTTTTGTTTCTTTTGCAGACAGGATGTCACAGCAGTTTTGGTTTCAAGCCCAACACCACTCATTTAAACTTGTGTAAGGGAGGGGGAAAAGAAAAACAGCCTCCTTTCATGCACAACTCAAAACAGCCACCCACTCAGAAAACTGCTCAGGCATGGAGCTTGCATCTCAAGAGATTTGCACTATATAAGCTCCCTTCCCCCAAACCCATCTCAGCAGTGATCACTGTATTTTGCCTTGATCTGTTTATTTCAGCATTTTAGGCAATTTTATACCACACACAACTCTTGGAGGGACACGCTGAATTTCCTAGATAGGTAAAACTTCTGCTGTCTGCTAAATGCAAGCCTAAATCCCTTGCTCAGTTCAGTAGTTTCTCTGCAGAGAGCTGGCAGGTTCGCCTTGTGGTTCAGGGTGCCCTTCAGGAACCATGGCACCCTGGGTGCTCCACTAGCATTTCTAAGCCCTCAGTTTCAGGCTGTGGTGAATAAGCTCACACAGCAGCTCCAGAGAGGCAGGCAGGCAGCTGAGAGCCAAGATAATTCAAAGTGTCAGCTCTCCCAGGCTTCTCCTCCAGCTTAATCCTAAAAGATAATGTAGCAAAATACAAGGGACACAGGATTCAGAAAGGGAGCTCTCAATGCCCCTCTGGTCCAAGTTCATGCACTGACTCAGTTTGCTGACTTCTGAAAGCCTGACATCCCCGCAGGAGGTGCCAAGTGCCAAAAAAAGGTTCCAGTTCCTCTCAAAACCCCACGGTGTGGTTTTACACCACAGGGACCTGCAGTCATTCAGAGGAACAAGCATCTCTGCAGAGAACAAGCAGAAGACAGACTCCCTCAGAGAGGCCACTTTTCAGCCTTCAGGTGACTAGAGCCAAGCCTGAGACTGCTCCGAGGCTCGTAGCTAAACAAGAGCTGCAGCTGGAAGGATGGACCGCAGCATCAGTTCACATGCAAACAAGCCAGGTTTTATTCATCCAGATCAGATACCTAGAGAAGCTCCAGCAGGATGGGCCCCAGGGCAGCCTCCCAGGCTTGCTGGAAACCTGACCAGCTGCTGCATTCAAAGCTGTACGTGTCAACTGATCCTGCAATCCACTCTGATTCTTACACGGATTCCTATCAGCTTCCTTTTTCCTAGAAAGGCGGCTGCTAGGCTGCGAGGACTCCTGTCTGCCACCCGTTCAGCTGCTGCCAGCACTGCAAATCTGCTCCACGAGAACAACCTTCCTCCACCTAACCAACCAAGGATGCTCTGCTTAGTTTCATAACCTCTTTCCTTTGTTCCACCAGCTCTTCACGGGTACTCTCTCCCCCCTCGCTTCCTGCATTTAAGTTCTCCAGGTTTATTAGTCAGCTCTGGAGAATACAAGTACCAAAGCTGGCCCCAGATAAGTCAAACCTTCACATCCATGTACAAGAGTCACAAATCAGTAAAGTTGCAGCACTAACAATACATGTCCCCCTTCCTGTCACAGCCTTGTGTTGGCATGCTGCTCTTAGAGCAACTACAGATTTAAAACAGTGGCATAAGAGGGTAAGAATAAGTCCCTGGCCTCTGGGGCCAGACAGGCAGGGAGGCAGAGCTCCCAGCATCAACCTGGAGCAAACCACTTTGTGGCACCTGTGTCCACAGCTCACGTGCACAGCAGAGCATGAGGAAGAAGCAGGCTGGCAGCCTTTTAAATGCCTCCTCTCCGAGAGCACAAAACGAGCTCCAAGTCAGATGTACAATTTTTGTTTTGGGAGCTAAATCACCTTAAAAAAGGACAATAAAAATCAGGACCTAACCAGTTCACCTGTTACATGGCCAGAGATGATGCTCTGGGCAATGCCAGCCACCTGGAGTACCACGTAACTGAGCACAGTAATCAGACCTGGAAGCAAACCTGCCTTTTCCACCTTGCATCAGGGATGTGAGGAATGCAGGCAGGGCTATGCAGCCCTAGCCAAGGACCCAGTCCCTCCAGCGCTGCAAATAAGGTCAGGAGAGCCCAGCCTCTTCCCGACACCAACTTCCTTCGGAAACCTGGCGCCGACCGAATCGCCTGCAGTAGAGTGCAGCCCTGTGAACAGCAGTGCTCTCTGCATGCCACAAAAACAGCCAACACCCTGGCGGCTTGGAAAATTCCCAGGTCTTTCCCTGCTGTCCTCCACTGCTTCACCCCAGCCCCCAGCAGCACTGCCAAAGGCTCCAGGAGGCACTGGTGAATTTAGGACATAAATCCTTCCCATCCCACCAGCCAGCACCCCAATAATAAAACTAACTTCAAAACAGAGTGAGAAAAAACTTCTTCCTACCAGGATCCCACAAGTAATGTTTGCCATATCCATAACAGACATATATGATAAGCTCAGGTGCTTTTGCAGTGCAAAGCCGTTCTGCCACGCAGAGGGGGAGAAGCTTTCCATCCCGAGCCAGGCCAGCACTTCCCCAGCCCATGTGCCAGGTCAGTGGTGACAGTCCCTCTGGGAGGAATATTCTCTGCCGGGACACGCTCCAGCATGTCCTGTCTGGCTGCAAAGGGCCAAAGCTATACACACCATGTCTTCTGGAGAGGTTTCTACAGAAAGAAAAAAAACAACCCACAAACAAAAACCCACCTCTCACTGGCAGGAAATATTCCTGTTCGCATAAACTTCCTTCCTCCCTTTTGTCCCATTACTTCTCAGGTCAGCCCCATCAGTGTCCTTAAGGTATGCCTGTCTCTCAGCACCTTCAAATATTTGTTCATTTATGTCCTCTTCCCCTTTGTCATCACTTACTGAACACCAGATACTGAGCCCACACAATATTTCCTCTTAAGCCGACTCCTCCAACCACCAAGTCCTGGTTCGGCAGAAGGGCTGGGAAAAGAACAAACCATACCTGTATGCACTCAGGAACTCAAATTTTTTACTGCACACAGCTTTTTACACCACCTTTGAAAAGAGAAGTGAAAAAGAGTGACTCAGTTGCAAACTCACTTCAACTTTCTGTCCTGAACAGCACTCGCCACAGGCAGGGTTGTCAAGAGTGCACAGACCAAACTGCTACCAACTCAGGCCTGAGTCGGAAAGATTTCACTATTTTTATTTGGCTGACAGAGCATCGTGGCGGTGGCACCGTGGGTTGGCGTGCAATTAAAATAATCATCAGTTGAGCTTCTGGAGCCTGACACAAAATCCTTGGGCAGGGGCAGAAGGGCCGTGCCGGGCTTCTGAGCAGGCTTTCATCCACACCTTTCTCCCCAGGGAAAGTAACACTTCCGGCAAGGTTAATTTACAAGGTGCCTGGGGTTACAGGGTAGATTTTATGAGCACCCAGGCCTACCTGGTCTCCTTTGCTCAATGCAATGTTCACAACAGCCCTGCCTTGCATTTCTTACACATACAGCGTGATGCTGCAGCCTCCTGCTGTCTTTCCAGCCCTGCTAAAGTCTCTCCCAGCTGCCATACAGTGCCAAGGCCATATAGCACTCACTCAACGAGCTGTGTGGTATCTTTTCACGTACTGAGAAAGAAAACAGTGGGAAGGCTCCAATTTCTATTTTTAAAAAGCAAGTATAAATGAAGTGTCAAGGGACTTCCACAAGGTCCCGTCATGTGTGCTGTGGAAAAGCCAGCACCATAAGGCAAACACAGAGCCTCCCTGACACACAGCAGCCTTCGTGCAGACGGCAGCCCTGCTGTCCCGGTGGAAATGCCCAGCAAAAATGGAAATGCCCCTTTTGTTCCTGCAATGCAAGCCACCAGCAGCAGAACAGCAAGTATCTTTATCACCTTTTTAAAGGCAAAAGGACAAGCCAGCAGCGAGTACCACACCAGAAACCGGACCTAAGTTTCTCGAGTTTTAAGGCAGTTTTAGGAGCAGACAAACCTCCTTCCTCAGTCCTTCAGCCTTCAAACCAGCACTAGGCAGCGGAGCGGCAGTGAGCGAGCGGGAAGCCAGCCAGCTGGGAACACTCTGGGAAGGGGACAAGGAAGCAGGGAGGGAACATGTCACTTCGTCCTATAGATCACCACATTCATGTGAACTGGGTGTCTCTGAGCAAGGAAAAGAAAGCTTATTCCAGCAAAACATGGAAGTTTCACACAGCCCCAAGGCACATCCCATTGCTTCTCTAAGCAGGGTTTTCCCTGTGCCCAGAGAGAGCAGGACTGGCCTCTCCTGCTCCTTGCAGCGGCCATCTCCAACTCCCGCCTGGCAGGCAGACGCCCTCTGACGTTGCTCATGGCCGCAGGAAATTAAAGATTAAAGAGAGGCCTGCGGTCACAGCAAACACAATGCTGTCTGCAACACACCGCTCAGCTGGGCTCATTACCCAGGCTGCAGCAATGGGTGATGGCCAATGTCCTAGTATCACAAATGGGGGAAGGCGCCCCACACACACCTCCCTGAATCCCCAGGAATCAGGGCAAAACAGACTGTGCCCCCTCTTATCCCAGTCCAAAAACTTGTCAGTAACTAAGGAAACATCTCTGCAGAAGGCATCAACGTGAGTCTGTAAGCTCCTCTCTGCCAAAGTCTGCTTTTTGAGCAATCTTTTTGCCTCGGTACAACCTCCACGGCAGCTCGCAGAGGACAAGTGCTAAGGATTTAAGGGATGGGAGGAGGCAGACCTGCCTGCTCAGTTGTGTTTTGGAGCCAAGAGCATGAAATATGCTAATCCTGCCCATCTCTTCTGCCAAGCGCTGCAGACCCAGAACAACTGAATGCATAATAAAACTTTCACCCAGTTTTAACCAGAAGTGAAATGAGTACCACAGCCTCAGCTACTGAATTCATGCATGCTGGAAAAAGAGACCTCCTATTACTCAGAAGAGCTGGACATGAACCAGTGACCTAGAAAAAAAAGCCTGAGTCTATGTCCCATCACTCTCCACCTCCTCATTGCCTTCGAGCCATCCAGCTTGTCTGAATTTTTCAGAGCCCTTCTCCAAGGAAGTCACAAAGCAGAAAACCATGACACTGCACATCATGCTGCAAGGAAAAATCTCAGCTGGAGCCAAAGGGCATGGGACAGGTGGCTTCACAGTGACCTGGCTGACCCTCAGCTGCTCTCAAAATTGTTGCTCTGATTAAACTAATCCAGTTAAAGGCCAACCCTTCCTTCACATGACTACAGCTGATACCTCATCTCTCAACACCAGCCTCCTGAAACATCCTGAAGCAGAATACCTCCTCACCAGACACCGGGCCAGGCATCAACACTTTCCGAACCCACTTCCACCTTTGAGAGACATCAAGTTTCTCTTGTCCACTGTCATGTTGCTTAGCTCACACAGGCACCAAAAGCCCTGATACAAGCCAATAACATCAGTCTGTTCCATAGGAGCCTGAGACACCGCACCTCAGAGCTGACTCCCTTCCCCGATCACTTAGAAAGTCAGCAGCCAGGAGGTTTTTATTGCAGGAGTCTCAGCGAAGGCCACATTAAGCTGCAGAGATCAGAGGGAAGGTGCCGTGGTTGGGAGGAAGTCTGATGCTTACAGCAAACTTTTATTCAATCTATGTTAAGGCAAAAGAGAGCCAGCCAGGCTGCCTGCCCTTGAGAATGCCTTGCCAAGATGGAAAATAAAGGTTCGAGCCCTTCCTGTTTCCCCGAGGCTGCAGTCAGAGGTGTACCTTTTACTACCATGTTTGGGAAACTGGCCTCCCTGGCAGCAGACTACAACTAGCAGCATTTGAATGTACAGCTCAGGAGTTTCAGAAAGTCAAATCAGATGCTTAATGAAGAGTAGAAACCACAGCGCGAGCATTGTTGCCAGGTCTCTCCAAGCACGAGTGGCACAATCAGCCTTTGTCAAGGCTGGAGCTCCAGAGACAGCAGTGTGGCAGGGTTGGTTCTAATGACTGCCACAGACATACTGCCCTTACGCTTCTTTATAGTATTACTAAAAATAAAATTAAAAACACTTAAGCCACTGCAATTTTCCACAGTTCCAAAGAGCTGTACCCTGCTGGGGCAGAGTTCAGGGTCACTCCCTCCCCCCCCGCCTTTTCTCTCCGCAGAGAGGATTCAAACGGGCAGGAAAATCGGGAGCTCCTGGCGAGGAAGACCATACCTGGGTTTTGCCTGCCACCACTAACAACTGATGGCTCTCCAAGCCTGCACTGGACAAGGGACTGAGCCTCAGTCTTAGCAGACAGGCATCCCCTTGCAAAGCCATTGCCCTAGACCTCAGCTCTTTGGCAAAGGCAGCAACGGCGGATGGGACCGCAGGTACATCCTCCAGAGAGGGGCAAGGTCTGCACAGCTCCAAAGTACCTCCCCAGAACAGCCCCGTGCAGCCCTGCCCGCCTGCATACGAGGCTGGGATGTCTCCCAGCTCCAAGAGGCAACGCACAGTGCGTTGAGATGGCATGGGGAGCTGCACCGAAGAGCTCACTTAAAACAGGCAGCCAAGGAGGGGGTGTAGCCCTTCCCCATTTTAGCTGCTAGTAATGTATCAGATCACAGGAGATGAGACAAACAGAGATCAAGCAGAGCCCAAGCCAGTTTCTTTTATCTGCTTTATATGTATCAGATCACAGGAGATGAGACAAACAGAGATCAAGCAGAGCCCAAGCCAGTTTCTTTTATCTGCTTTATAAGTAACTAATTAAAATAATATTTCCAGGATGCTTTTGTCCCCAAAAGGCTCACAAACGAGACCTCTAGTAAAAAAGATCTACACACACAGAGCTGAGGAATCCCCTGGGGTGGGTCAAAAGAGCACACAGCAAAAGCCGCTTTGTGAAAAGAGAAAATGTCACAGACACTTGAGAGGCGAATAGAAATACAGGCAGAGAAACTCAGCCCACAGATTGCAACTAACACCAAAACCTTCAGCAAATAACTTACAAGAGCTTTACTGACCACAATGGTCAGAACATCCACTTTACTGCCCATGGAAAAATGGCCCTGTAACACCAGGCTGCAGCACCAAGGTCTAGTTTATACTAGAAAAAGAGTGTTTTGAGGGTGTATTTTACACCAGTAAACCCCTGCCCACAAAATAACCTGGACCGGCTGAAGCGGTTTTCACCGGCAAAATGCCATCTATATCAGACCTTCAGCTAATATAAATACTTTTAAAGATAAAAAAGAAAGTAAACACAAGAAGCAAGGCTTCCTGCGGCACCCAGCTACAGTTATCAGATTTTCACTGCCATCACTGCACAGAAACGACCTCTTTTTTTTTTTGAGACCACACCAGAAGAGGAGGGTGATGCTGTCTCACAGCAGTCCCAGCTACCTGCAGCCAGGGAGAACCTGGACACACCACCTCCCCTCCCAAAGTAGGTCTGGTGAGGAACAAAGTACTCAAACCAAAACAATGTTCTTCTTTGTTAATGAACGACTAAGCTGACCTTTACCCGAAACGAAGAAAGGGAATGTTTTTCCAGAAGGATCAACAGTGATTTCTCTATCAGGAACAACAAATATTTCCCTAGGTATGGAAGGCAGTGCATTTTTTTTCCTTGGCTGGCATTAACACCGAGCATGAAAAGATCTAATCCAAAGCATAGCTCAGTTTCAACACTTTCCACAATAAAAACAAATGATGCTACTGAACTAAAAGCGTGAAACATGCCTGAGGCTTTGCAGAACATGGCTCAGGCCTCATCTACTTTGCAAGCTGGAGCTGCTCTGCGACGCTACTTTAATCCAGTTCCTATCAGGTAACAACAGATCGTTGTATCAGGACACTCTTGAAACCTAATCCACACTAACCACAGGTGCAAATTTACCAAGGGCTGGTTGAGCTACAATGCAACCCTGTAAACATACTTTCATTCAGCACGTAAGCGACTTTAACTCAGTCCAGTTAGTTCACTTCAAAGATGAATCAAGCTAAATCAAATCAAGGCTACTTCAATTCTGGATAGGAACATCTATACAGTGATTTAATTCACTTTAATCAACCCACTGGAAAGGTTAATTGGATTAATTTTCTTGAGTAACCCTGTGTGGACAGACTCTAAGGATGAGACCTTGGCCACACTAAAATGACCAATAACAATTTTGCTAACGACTTCATAGGACCAACATTAACCCCTAAAACTTCAGCACATGGATATTACTCTTCTTCCAGTAGCAATAAGAAGTGAAGCATTAGAGGATGACGAGAGGTCAAAAGGGACCTCCAGCTCCCTGCACAGACATACACCTTCTACTCTTGACTAGCTGAATCATCAAATTCACATTTGCTGTTTTGTAAGAATTGAAATTTAAAAAAAAAAAAGAAAAAGAAATGGCCAGTGGCAAGGAAAACAAGTTTAAGTAATTTTTGTTGTATTTAGACAGGCACACCGTGCTCTCCATTACTACAGTGTAAACCTCAATTAACTGGATTTTGACAGAGCTTATGCAGATTTATATCGCTGTCAGAAAGCACAGACTCTACCTCGCACAAAGCTTTTTAAACCCAAAGCAGCTCCAGAGCACCTTTAATTAACCTTAAAGGCACACGTGTGAAGCAGATACTCTGCTAACAGGGAAGCTGAGGCCAGGTCTGTGTACCGAGCACGGGCTAAAGCGGCAGCCGGGCACCCAAAAAGTCAGCGGGGCGCTTACAGCCCACCCTTCCCCTGCACCCCGGGAGGGCACGGGGGTTTTGCAGGGTGGCGGAGACTGCTTGGTGCTCCCACGTCCTCACAAAAACCCCGCAGGCTCCAGTATTTTTACCCGGGACCTCAACGTCGCCAGTCCCCCTCAAACCACCGCGTTTGTGGGTATTCACGGTTCTGCTCCCATTTTTCAAACGCCCCGAGCGGAGCCCCCAAGCCCAGCCGAGCCGTTAACTGCGAGGAACGCATTTGCATGTCAATACCCCCCCGCAGGATCTCCCCGCTATTCCACGGCAAGGCTGACCTCCCGCGGGAGCGGACCCCGGCCGGCCTCGCACCCCAGCCCCGCCGACCCCAGCCCCACCGGGGGGGGGGGGAGCGGAGCAGAAGCGCCGGCGGCGGCCTCGGCCCCGGCGCAGACAAAGGGCTGCCCCCCTCCCCCAGCCCCGCTCCTCGCCTTCTCCCGGGGAGAAGCGGCGCGTCCCCGCCCCGCGGAGGGGAGCCGAGAGCCGGGCTGGGAGGGCGGCTAACGCCGCTTCTCGCCGGCTGGCCCCGCCAGAGGAAAAAAAAAAAAAAAAAAAAAAAGCTTCTCTCCTTTCTTCCCCCAATTCCCCCCAAACCGCACCGTCCCATCCAGCTCCAGGCCCCCCCAGGGTGACCCCCTACCTTCTTTGACTCCGGGCAGCTTGGAGTGGTCGATGCCGATCCCGGCCATGGTGAGGGTTCGCTCGGCGGCCGGGGTCGGGCCCTCGCCACCCCCCCCCGCCCCGGGTGAGGGCAGAGCCGCGGCGGCGCCGCCCGCGCCCCGCGCTACAAAGTTGCCAGCGGATGGAGACGGACGGTGCGCCCGGCCGTACGGCGCGGGAGAGGGGACAGAAAGCGCCGGGGCGGGGCTGCCGCTCGCCGCCCCTCTCCCCCGGGGAGGTGGGCGGTCGGGCGGGGGACGGACGGGTTTTTTTTCCCCCTTCCTCCAGCGGCGCTCGGGCAGGGGCTGAGCGGGGCGGGCAGCCTCCGAGCGCGTTTATTTATAGTTGATTTTACTTTTTTTTTCCTTTTTTTTTTGTGGGTTTTATTGTCGGGGGGGGGGGGGAGGCTGGAGATCCCCCCGCTACTGCCGGAACGGCTTTTCGGACAGCCCAGGTCCCCCGGCGCTTTCCCGTGGCGGATCCCCCCCCCGCTCCTCCTTCCCGAGCCTCCCCGCGTCCCGCCGGCCGGGGAAACCACAAGACGCCCGGGGCGAGCCTCGAACGAGCCGGCGGCTCAGCGGCTGCCGCAGCCCCTGCCCGGTGCTCCTTGTCCTTCGGGGGGGGGACGACGTAAGGGGGATGCGATGAGCTTGTCCGTCGGGACGGGCACATCTCGGGGGGGCAGTGCGGAGGAGAGATTTCTGGCCAAGGAGCACCCCAGAGGCCTTTGAACCCCAGCAGCGCTCTCCTACAGGTTAGAGCCAGCCTTCAGCAGAGGTGGGGAGGTCCTACAGGTGCGGTCCACCTTTGTTTTCCAGCAGCAGCGTGAGAGGATGTCCCCTGGGCAAAGGGCAGGAGACAAGAGGAAGAAGATTTGGGGTTTAGGGATGTCTGAGCTTCTCTGGGCTGTGCTCGGCACCACCAAGCACTCGTGTCGCCTGTTGAGCGTTTTGATCCTAAAAAAAGTGTGTCTCTCAGGAGTACGCAAGCAGCAGATGAAGTCAATATTACCACGTTTGAAATGAGTGGCCTCCAGCTTCTATTCTAGTGTCCCATGGCCCCTGCGCCATTGGCGAGTACGGGGATGCAAGGGTGAGAGGGGGCTGAGCCCACCCCCTGCTCCCCCTCTCCAACAGGGAGCTCTGTGCCCTGGGCGACTGTGACGGGACCGGAGAGGGAGACATAGTGGGATGCCAGACCTCAGAAAAAATGGCAGAGGGAGTAATACCTCAATTTTATTAAAAAGTAAAAACATTAAAGACACTGACTGCAAAAAAAAGAATCGATATCCAGAGGGTTAGCCTTGTGCTACTCCAGAATTTTCCAGTCCTGTTTTCTGAAACTCAGGAACTGTCTGTCCTTAATTCTGCCCCTTTTGAATGTCACTTCATCATCCCCAAAGCAGGTATGCATAGACTTTGTCTTTAATCTGACTGCCTTTAGCTTTCCTTCAATCTCCCAGCCTTCTCCACAGAAAAGGTCAGGGAATTGTCTATATTTATGATCCCTTCTCACTTACGTGCACCTAGCGCACCTCTCCTGTGCACTGACACATGCTGAGAGCCGATGAGACTTGTGCCTAGAAGGCCGTCGTACCCATTTACCGAGAGGTGAGTGGTACACAGGATGACCCCTGCTACGCAGCCACTCCATATGATCCTACAGATGGGGATTAGTCACAGGGTCTTGTCCCTCCAAGGGGCAGCTCACACAGATTATCTCCTGTCACCGTCCCAGCTCTGCCCAGCTCCTCCCTCTAATCCCCCTGCCATTCACACAAGCAATACAACTGGACTGCTTGCAAATAATCCCTGTGGTCACAGCCAGCTCCATACTCAGGAAGGGTCTAAAAGTCCATTTCTAGTTTCTTCTAAATTTGAGGTTTTCTGAGCTCAGTATGTTCCTCTGGACATCCTTCACGTTTCCCTAATCAAGCTTTTTGATCGCTGAATAATCATTTACTATTGGACAAAAGTGAGGATGAAAGAAGAGGCCGAGCAACCAGGAATATACAGGAAAAGCGGCACAGAACGTACCGATCTGACACAGGTCACAGCTTTCCAAAACTGGAAAATGGTTTTCTCCTGCCCTTCTCTCGGTATAAGGTATTCAATACAAAGCAGCAGAAGCTGAAAGCCTGAAGCATTCACGTTTACACAGCAGCTTTAATGCAACAGAGCTACCTTTATGACCCTACATTTATGAACACAGCTTTTATGCTGTCCAGCCCAGTGATCATGCGTTTTACTCCATGCACACAGCTCTTTGCTCTAGTCTTCAGTAATTAATTTGTATCATATTAAGTTGTCTGGCTAGGGCCAAAACCAGCAACATAAATTAGTCATAATCTGCACTGCCCTCAAGAGATACCATGTTGGACTGATGTGACTTTGGCTGCTGCTAAGACAGAGCTGTGTTCCTGGCTACGTGTAGCTTCACTAAAGCAAGATCTGGTAACGATGCTCAGGATCACAGCAGAGTAGTTCCTGAGGTTCCTGTGCTCAGGTTTCTACTACACAAATTATGTGGCTCCTCACGCCTTCCTGGGGCTCCCTTAATCATGCAAATTTATTTGTTTTTGCAAGATCTGCGGAAGCTGAGTGATAGCAGTTGGAAGGTGAGCTCAAGGTGAGCCCAAGGAAACTAAAGGGAGACAACATAAGTGACATTATTTTCTTCGGTGCTGGAAATAAGGGGAGCATCTCTAGTTGTCAGAGCACAGAAAGGCTGGAACAGGCTCCGGGGAGGGGTAACACAAGCAAAACCAGAGAACAGCATTTGTCAACACTGTTCCCTAAGGCAGAGTCCTACACACCAAAGTGTTTTCTTTGCATTCTTGACATTGGACTTCCCTCTCATCTTCACTTGTTTTTTAAGCGATGTATTCAGATGAGATCTCCAAGATGGGAAGATGGCGTGAATCACTGGAAGATTATAGAACGTTTCAAACCCAGCTACAAAACCCCCAAATGACCACACCGGGATGGAGGATGAGAGGGGATTAAACAGGATCCAGGGAACAAGTTACTAATATAATGCTAACACTGCAGCAGCATCACATCTTATGGTCCCAAAGGGCTCCTTATTGTGGTAGATCTCAGATCACCCTCCAAACTCTCACTTGTGTCTAAAAGCTGCTCCTTCTAAGCAAAAAGCATGGAAGGTGTTTCTCTGTTCTGCTAGACTGACATCAGCTTTTCCTGTGCAAATTGTACAGCATCTAGCTTGACAAATGGTATAAGTTGCAGTGGGCAGATGAATCCCAATAAAGCTAGGAAGACTAACCACTTTCTTTTATTGAAGATAATAAGACGACACTTCAATCTTTTATAAAAGAAGGTACTTAATCTCACAGGAGCTTCTGTTGGAAGACAAGCCCATCTCATTGCCCAGGACAAAAGCAGCTGGGAAGCTGATGCAGAATTTGAGCTGAAGTGCACAGCACACACCTTTAACTCTTCTCTCATGGAGTAACTTCACTCCGAAGGGAATTTGCAGGGCTCTAGTCCAACCCCCTGCTCAAAGCAAGACTGGCTTCAAAATCCAATGAGGTTGCTCAGTGTCTCGCCAAGTTGAGTTTTGAAAATCTCCAAGGCTCGAGATCACCTCTCTGAGCTCTTGTTCCATTCTTTGCTCATGGTGATTTTTCTCCTTATATCCAGTTGGACTTCTCCTTACTGCAGCGTGCGCCCCTGGACGCTTGGCCTTGCACTGTGCACCTCGTTCAGCTCCGTGCTTTCCAGCAGCTACTCGCCATGGCAGACCCCACATACTGGGCACACCATGATCAGTGAGGAGTGTGCTCCAGCAGACAGCTGTGGGCAGGGGCTCAGAGATGGCACCGCAGCTGGGACTGTGCCACCACACAAGTCCTAAACCCCAGGTTGCCGCAGGACTGGGCACTTTCCCTACCTGCACCCAGGCATCCGATCTTGCCCCCAAACACATGTCAGTCCTGCAGTGTACCCAGATTGTCATGCTAGTGCACCACACAACACTTTCCCAGCTCTCACAGCACTGAAAACACTCCTGAAGGGATGTGCAAAGTAGACGCTGGAACTGTTAAAGACAGATAAAAGCAACACGATCTGGTCTGGCCCTTAGAAAAGCCGTAGTGAGCTTTTAGTGGCAGGAGCTGCCAGGCAGAGCATTGGGACCAGGTACTAGCAGTGCCTTACGCTGCTAAGCTCTTCCTGCAGACAGGGAGAGACAATTTTGTGCTTGCTTCTTAAATAAACTGGGCACTTCTCCAAGTGTCCTGCTGTCATTTTAGGTCAACAGGATAACAACAACTGTGAAATAAATTAGGCCTCATCAAGATGTTCACTTTCAACAGAACAGGCTTTGTTAAAGTTTCCTTTATGATGGCAAGGCTAACTTCCAACTGATGAGGCTGCTGTGGGAATAGACACAGAGCATAATGATCCTACTGGCTGGAATGTGTGCATCACTTAATGGTCAGTGCAAAGGGATGGAATAAAATGGTTCTAGGTATCTCATGATATCAGGTGCTGCACAAACCCATGTCCAAAACCTGTGGGTCCAGTGGTGACTGATGCCAGGAGACTGACCTTCCTTCTTACCTGAGCTGGGGACACGTGCTTTTGTTTTTCTCCTCTTTGACCCACTTCAGTCATTAACCTCCCTGCATTTCTAAGCTAAGACACTTCAAGAGAGGTTTGAAGTCCTGTGCCAGAAGGGGCCGATGAGAGGAAGCAAACATTACAGCATTGGCAAGGAGCACCAAGAAGCAGGTGTGCGATTTCTGTAGGTAGCTGAATGGTGCCTGTGGGAATTCAGGCTCCCTGAAGAACAAGGAGAGCAGGAGCCTGCAAGGATTAAAGTATTATAAAGCACACCAGGGGTAATGAATGGGATGATTGCAAAGAATGAACAAAGAGGAAACTAAACTTGTGCTTACATGTAACGTAATGAGGGGCACTAGGAAAATCATGAGCTGTGCATTTACAGAACAAGGGCTTTTGTTGACTTTCAAGTTGGAGAGAGAACCCGTGCAATCTGAAGTCAGGTATGATGCTGCTGCTGACAGCTCGGTTACTTGCACAGAGCAGATGTTTGTACAGGCTACCCTAGAAACTGCAAGGTGCAAATTAGCTCTGCATCTCTGCCCGCAATTTTACATATACGCTTGCAAAGGTTGTAGTTTTGGTGATTTTTTTTCTTTTTCCCCTCAAGTGAAACAGTGTTAAGTTTCACATCAGCAAAAGAGACCGAATGCCTTCCAAAAGATCTCCTTTACCAATGAAAGTGAGAAGTAATACTAAAAGTGGTACATTTGCTACTTTCTTCCCTCATCTGCTGTGCATCTTTCTGTAGACTTGTAAGTCAGAAGAACAGAACCCACCAGAACAGTATGTTATTCACTTAGCGCTCTGCAGAGCGGTGCCTGCAAGCCCACCCAACAGAGGCATAAGAAGCCTAATAAATGTGATAGGTAGTGGGTGAAGCACATTGGCCGTTCTCAGCTATTCACAGTCACTACTGCCTGGATGAAACATCAGCACACTGATGTTGTTAGGAGTTTGGTGGGGGCTGAAGTCAGTGCAGTTCTTGCCTAGCAAGGAGTTTGCTATATTCCACCCTCAAAAATTTCTAGATCTGCCTAAAAATCACCTCTTTTGATTTCCACCTGCCCATCATTTTATAGATTTAAAAAAAAAAAAAAATCCTGTGTTATCACTTCTGCCAGCCTTGTTTCCCAAGCTGCAGGGTGGTAAGCAGGCCAAAAGGTGAGGGATGGATGTGTTCTACAGTCTCAGTTGGATCCCTCATTTCAAGTCATGATTTTGTATACGAAAGTTTACATCCACAAAGCATTCTTGTTCACTCAACAAAACACTATTTTGCATGTGCAGAAGCTATCATGGAGTCTCAGCAGCCCTGAGTGCAAATGAAAAGCTAAGTAAAAAGACAGGCTCTCCAAAATGCAAGGATTATGGTTGTCTGTGCAAGTTTCCTCAAAACAAGACAGATCTGTGTACCCTCTAAGCCCTCCCTTGGGTGACCTGTAGTGAGAGTTTTCCAAAAAATGGGCAACATTTCTCAATAAACCAAAAGGCCAGATGATGAGAGCTGAGAGGAGGAAGAGCAAAAAAGGGGAACAGCAGTGTGAAAGTTGGCGCTGTTAGCACACAAGGTTGACCTCCACAACTTTAAAAGTGTCCCAACCAGCATTTTTAGCAGGAAATCACCCAACCTTGTCTATGCAGCCATGTTACACAAAGTGGTACATGTACAAGCTACATTCAATTTAGACTTACTGAGGGTGGCTGATTGAAGTAGAAGGAAGTGTGCAAAATTCAGGGGAAACATTCAGAGACAGGTGGATGCACACACTCGGTCCCATATGATGGTTGCTGACCACACCAAAGGATCCTTGCAGAGGTCCTTGATGCAGGTAGCACTGAGCATCTTCAGCCCAACATCTGCAACAGGAAAAATCAGGAGGCAGCTCATTCCTCTGCGGTCACACTGGGAGCTGCCAAGTTCACGTCAGCCTGTGCAGCAGCCAGTGAATTTTACCAGCTGATGACTGCAGCGTGGTCTGGAGGACACAGTGCCTCACCAACAGCAGCCTTGGAACTTTTGAGGGACTAGGGCTTTCCAAACACATAACCCCCTCCAGGCAGGTAGCACCCTGTGTGCTAGCTCTGCAGAAGCTATCCGAGAACCAGCCCAGCAACCTTGGCAATTTCACCCAGAAGCCAGACCAATTATCCCATCTCAAGTGCCACACTAATATGCACATATGGCTTTTTGGTGGCCAAGCTAGGCTCTCCACCTCATTGGAGAGATGCATCAGCTCCCTGGGGACAAGCTTAGGCAGCCTAGCCCAGCCTGATGCTACTCAGTAGGGATAACACATCTCATGCTTGGTTCCCTTTACTTTCCCCCTCTTTCCAGATAGTGGCAAGCTCCATCAGAAGCAACATGCCACACCACCACTTTGGGTCCTCCTGGCTTTACATGCTCACAGGATAAGTGATAGTGACCACTGAGACTGAATAAATGAGCTGAGGTCTGCCATTATTGGCAGGGTGATGGGCTTGTAACCATGTTTGGGGAGGGCAAGTCCCAGCTCTAGAAATTGCCTCTCGTTGGCCACATACTGCTTTGTTACCTCAGTTGCCATTTCCACAAGTGGCTGTTCTCTAATGTCCTATGAATGATGGAGAGGGAAGAGGTTCTCCAGAAAACTCGGCAGGCTTCAGCTCCAAATCACTCTCAACCTTCCTACTTCCACTGCCTTTACTGGGAGACTAGCTTCTGTAGGTGACGCTGCTCTTGCAAATACACCTCACAGCACTCGGTGTCTCTGCCAGGTTCACAGGCACTGCTCACACTCATCATCCAGGATGGACTCAGGACTTGCAGAAAATGAGTCGGAACATGGGGGGATCAAGCTCAGGGTAAATCTGATGGTATAACCAGGTCATTCCAGATCATGCCTCTTCAGGACATTGTCCTGGCACAGGGGTCAGATTAGTCCCTACACAGCCACACCAATATTTACCATTCACGAGCATCACTGGAAATTACTTTGAGATCAGCAGGTCACAGCACACTTCAAAGCAGAAGAGGTTTCTATATTGCCTTCATCACCTCAGCCAAGTAACCCCAGTCAGTAGGGATGGGAGACTGAGCCTGGAAGAGGTACTCCAGCTCAGGATTAAGACAGAGGCGAGAATCATACCACAACTGCCTCTGCTCCCTGCTTTCTCTCCATGGGCTGCCTCCTCCCACATCCAATGCTTTCACATTCCTGCATTACTCTTTCAGCCCCTCACTGCAGGAGGATACTTTGGAGCTGGCTTGTTCTCTGAGAAGTTGAATGGTTTTCTGACAGCCCCCAGCGTGGATGTGAAAGCCAGGCAGGCATCCTTACCCTCCACCACCTTAACCACGAGGAGCTGCTTCTTTTTAGTATGATGCCCATCTGATGGGAGCTGGTGATGCTTCCCTTTGCATGCTCCCTTGGTTGCTTGCAGTGAGGTGGCAACTTGAGCTGTTTTACACTCTGCCTTGGACCTTTCCCTTTTCTTTCTCTAAGCAAGGATAGTTAAACCGTAGCATCTAATTTTATGGCAGTAACAGGCCAAGCAACAGCTGGGTCCTGAAGACAATCACGTAGAAGGGGGAACAAATTGCATGAGTCAGACTAAAAGCTTCATAAATATTGACTGGTTTTAACAGTCCCCTAAGGAACAGAGAATCTCATTTTATAACTATATGTCCCTCCCCATTACGCACTCCCTCCTCTCGGGGAGATGCGAGGGTGGTTGCTCTGCTGGCTTATGTGCACAATATTTTAATTCCTTTCTGCAGTCAAGCTGCTCTGTCAGGGACTTTGCACCACACATCAGCAGAGTATCTGAGCGCCTTCCAGTGGTGCTTTAAATAACGGGACTAGGGTGGATTTTGTTCTCTCAAATTTGCCCCAGGGTAGGAGTGACACAGTCAGAGGAGAAATCAGATAATAAACATGTAAGGGATGAAGGCTGAAGAGGACAGGGTGGTTTTCAGTACCTTCTACTCTGATTCCTACCACGTAAAGCACAGTTGGAGACAGAGGAGCAGATAGATGCAATAGGAACACAGAAGAGACAGATGGTGTCAGGTCTACAACGGTGATACAGGCAAGAAAGGCAGACACTATGGAAGAGAGAGAAAGGACTTGGCTAAAGAAAGTGGAAACAGTTTGTTGGGCATGTGAATAGACAGAGGTCATAGAGGCACATGGTGGGACAGGGGGGGTACATTAAGTCACTGCCCAGGATGGGGAGCAAGATGACTCCTGCCTATCTGACATTGTGTATGAAGCTCACCTCATCCCTGCTGTGAGGGCAGCTCCCCTTTCTTGCCTACTAAAAGCTCACCAATGTCTCCCTGCTTTGTCAGGGCTGCCAAGCCCCTACCCTGCCTTTCCCTCTACAAGGCACGTCCTCTCCTCATTTCCAAACTTTTTTGTCATCCCCCCCCCCCATCTTATTCTTAGAAATACTCGAGGCAAGAAAACAGTGATACATGAGTCTCCCCATACGTACAGCACAGTATAAAATCCTGTCTCTACCAGCTAAGACTACCTGGTTGCAGCCAAGTCCCATCCTTGGTGCAGAGGTTGCAGGACAGTTCATATGCCCTTTCTCCCAGCCTTAAGTAAAGGCTGTTCCCTGACAAGGCCTCCCACAATGGGTTGTTTGCTTTGGAACCAAGCAAATTATGGTTAAATGAAGACCATAAAACCATGGCAAAGCCCACGGATGCTGTTGAGGCTCACCTGAAATACCTGATGCATGTGATGTTTTCATGTGTTCTCAGGAAGCTCTGGAAAATAAGAGAATATCCTCTCTCACTCCAAACCCCAAATGTACAGCATACAAAGTGGTCTGCAGACCTTACACTCCAACCTGGCTCTGGAAAGTAACCCTTTCATGTTCTCCTGCTTTCAGCAGCTCAACACTGCCTCCTGCATCTTACAACTCACTCAAAACCCAAACTGTATTCCCTTTGTCTAAGTCTTACTCTGAAACAGTAAGGGTTACTGCTTGGGGGTTAAACAAAATTAAGGTTATTGGGGGATTGCATCTCTTCTAGAGGCAGTCCTAGCTTCATTTCAGCTAACAGCAAAGCCTAAAGTGACTTCAGAGAAACTGGGATTTTGTATAACATACATGAAAGCCTTCACCACTCCAAGATCTACCAGTCTACCTGGCAGAGGAGTCTAAGCACAGAAAGAAGCTGAACATTTTGAGGAAGATGATGTCTGAGAGCAGCAAGGGCAGGCTGTTCCCTAGGGAACAGGAGGCCAAGTGCAGTGATGCTGCCAGCAGGACAGGGACCCATCCCAAGGTGTGCAAGCAGGGCAGGCCCTGAGACAGCAGCCAGATTCAGTCAAGAGTCCCAGGGATCAGGGAAGCCCTTGACAACGAGGCAGATCCAGGGTCAAGCTGGAAGTCAATCCACTAGTCAGAATCAAGCCTGATGATAGCAGCCAGGGTCAAACACAGCCCAGTGAACACCAGACAGGTCTACACTGATGGAACATGTCCAAGGTCAAGCAGGGAAGTCAACCTGCAGGTCTGGCTCCAGATCAGTAGGGACCACAGGCAGGCTGAGCTGCAGACCAGCATTCTTCCGACACAGCTCAGGCAAAACCAGAAGGAGCCCAGGGCTGAGCTTAAATGGGGCTCCTCAGCCTGTGGGCAGAGATGGTGGTGGAGGCCCCAGCTGAGGCTGCTCAGGACTGTTAACACCCTCAGGGCCC
Organism: Haliaeetus albicilla; assembly: GCF_947461875.1. Lineage (NCBI taxonomy): Eukaryota > Metazoa > Chordata > Aves > Accipitriformes > Accipitridae > Haliaeetus > Haliaeetus albicilla. Next base: position 30,646,636 of record NC_091491.1, read on the forward strand.
TGACACATGTACTCATCTCTCTCACACTCAGAGCTGGTGCAGCTGAGTTTAGTGGCATCTGCTTGGGCCAAGTTTTCTCCATTACTGCCCTCTGGACTGGTCGGCTTTGTCCACCCTTGCCAATTTTCCAGTTTGATTGTGTTTGATTACCTGAAGTCTGTATAGCTTTATGAAAAGAGAAACTTCTGCACAAAGAGGCTTAGACAGACTAGGACTATGGGAGGTAGAGATGGAGCTCGCATCTTCGTGTTCTCACTATCTTTGAGTTCTAGACACAAGTGCTCGGTGGATGATGTGGAAGACATTATCACTGAGTGAAGTAATAGGGAGAATATGGAGACTTATGTTGTTTTCCTATTGAGAATAAAATAGGTAAGAACAATAAAATGTAATAGTATTTCCAGCACCTGGACAAATGGGCTAAAAGCAAAGGAATTTTCCAGGTGGGAAACTTACAGAAGCCCAACAACTGCGAATCAACCATCTTGTAACTGCAACAAATGCAAAAAGTCCACTAGCATCTGGCAGTGGCTCTTGGGCATCTATCCACCCACCCACCCACCCACTCACTGAGAGCATCCAACCCCCGCAGCATCCAGTAATCTCCCTTCTAGTATGTAAATGGAGAATGGCAGTCCCTCACCTTCACCAGGGCCCTCACTTGAAAGGACTGGCACACTCTATATGTGAGTTGCTTTGGGGGCTGAACAGTTGCAGTGACGCAGAACTGAAGTTTCTCCACAGTGAAAGAGGAAATCCCAGGGAATAACTCATCTTCCTGAAACAGCCTGCCAATAACCCATGATGCCTTATAGCCAAGGGTAGGAAAAAATAGTCAGAGATCTGTAGATTCTGCATAAACTTATATGAGATGGAGAAATCCACCTTCTGTATCAAGGCAAAACAATTTCACAGCAGATCTCAAGACAGACTGGTAGGGACCTGGAAAGCCAATTAATACCAAGTAAAAATGGACCTGACCTTCCCTTAAGAATATAGTTTTAAGTCAGAGCTACTCTTGCCCACCTGGGACTCCTGTGCAAGGTGGTGCTCATCAAGTTATGGCCTCTGCTTCATGGGGCTGCTCACCTCTGACCAGTTTGAAACAGGCAGCTTAGGGAGACAGAGGTGGCTGTAAAAGTGTTCCCAGTAGGACATAGGTGTCCTTCAGTCCAAACAGAACTTTGTGAAGACGGGGAGTTGACCACTGGTTCACAAGACTGAGGGAAAAGATAAGTTTGGTTTATTTGTACGTATTATATCTGCAGGGAAAATTTTGGAATATTTCCTCAGTAGAGAAGTATTCCTTAATGGAAGCATCACACTCATTTTCATAGGCACTTCTTGCAAAAAATCTGAGCCTCTCCTCCCCCATTTTTTAGTAAAAAGTAAATATTAAAAGGGATATTAAAAGGCTAGTAATTCTATAGTTATCCAAGGTGCACAGCAAGTTGTAGGGAGGGCTGGGGACCAGAAGCCAAATGCCCAAACATGGAAATGATATTGTCTTTTAGTTAAGATGAAGTGCAGGTACCGTCAGCTGAAGCTACGTTGGGTAATCTGGCGTGATGTGGTGTCAAAGAAGCACACAAAGTGAGTCACTAGGAGTGTATGTACAAGTCAGAACTTGACCAAAGTGTAGTACAGATGATTCAGTTCTGCAGAAGAAGCAGAAGTGAAGAACGAAGTTTAGCACTGTTACTATTACACTAATTTTCTTGGTAAGGTTGTAACAGAAGACTAGTAGCAGGTCCCTGATCAATAGTGATGGACAGGCAGCAAACAGAAGCCAAACCAAGCTGTAGTCATGACCTGAGAAGACATGGAATGTGTGTGATGTGCCTCAGTACTTCACTCTCAACTAATAAAATATGGCTGTGTAGCCAGAACCAGCATCTGACCTTCCACTTCTTTTTTTCGCCAAGAAAAAAACTGAAGACAGTTGCCCATCCTTGATGTATTCCATAGCTGCTGCCAAATCTGCACTCCCCCACTCAGACATAATCCCAAAATAGGGTGTGATGCCTTTCCCGTTGACAAAGGCATAAGTCACGGTGAGCAAGACACACTCAACATACTCCAATCAGTCAAATGAAAAGAGCTCTCCCCCTCTGTTTCCCACCACTTCAGCACTCATTATATCTCACATTAATTAATATAGGCACTAGGAAGTGAGATGATAAATTACGAAAACCCATTAACCTGATTCTGTCCAAACTGATGACATACGGCAACTTGAACGTTAGACAAATCTTCCTTGCTAATGTGGGAGTCCTCATGTCTGAACATCATTAAAGCAGCAGCCCCGAAAAAATATTTTTAATGTATGTACGTATGGAATGTATATCAATGTGCGTGGACAGTGCATGCATGTGGGAACATCAGAATTCATTAGATCAGTCTGATATGAGATGTATTGAACAGGTTCCATCTGACATCCGTTACTGGCTTGTTCTGTCCACTCCCAAAGGAGTGAATCATATTGACAGGTTGAATTATATCTCAAGAGATATTTTTCTCCCCTCCTCCAAAGGCCATTTGCAATCACAGCACATCCACTGCCTCTTAAAAGTGAGCTCATCTGGCACTGGGTTGCATTGAAGTCCTCCACCGTGCCTGAAGGAAGAATGCTTTTGGGTGGTGGGAACGTGGAGAAGATGTGGTCTGTCCAGCTGTTCCTTGGAGTGCTAACCATCTTGACCATCGCTGTGTATGTCCCGTCTACACATGGAGAGCCTTTTTTACTACAAGGTAAGCTGCAAAACAGACTAGATGACACAGGTAGGTAGCTATCTTTTTGCTTTGCTTTGCTGCTTGTCATGGCCAATGCAACCCTCGCTTATCTGTGAAAGAAAATAAAATGAACCTTGAGCTATACTAAGCAATCAATTAACATGGGTGCTACCCAGAGACCTGTTCATATTGGCATGAGCTAAAGCTGTCCTGGTCTGCAGCTGGTCGTATGACACATTCTGCTAATCAGTAAAAATATCAGATCTGGTGAAATCTGGTAAGGGTAGCTCTTTCTCTCCCAAAAAGAAAATTTCCAAAGAAAAACATTAAAATATCAGAGAGTAGCAATTCCAGTATGTACCATATGAGATTTGACAGCTCATAAATGTCAGTAGTAGGGTGCTGCTGAACTTTTTTTATTCACAAAACTTCTTTTTATATGTTCTTCTCCCATAATTTAAATTAATCTTAGCTTGAATTTATTCTGCAGGGAGATGTCAATCATTAATCTTCTTTCTTAAAGAGACTTAGCAATGGAGAAAAAAAAAAAGAGCAGCTAAATATAGGCTTGAAAATAACATTGCTTTTCAAATGATTTTTTCTCTTATATCACCTATTTATTTTTCTAATGACAACCAAAACATTCCTGAGGCCACTCTATCTAAATACTGCTTCTGTCTAGTTTTTACTCAAGTGTTTATAGTGGTTTTTTTCTGTAGCAAATCCCCCAAATGACTAAAAGTAGCTATTATAAAATCATAACTGTCTTTCAGACTTAGGAATGAGGTTTATAGCACTCCACGCTAACTACAAGTTTTATACACTGTGTAGCTCTGCTAACTCCCTCGGGTTTATTTCTAGAGATCACAATCAGGACCAGCGGCTTCAGCCGCAGTGTGAGGCAGGGTTGAGTCTGGCCAAATACTTGGAGCATCACTTTGGCCAGGGCCCCTCTGCTTCTGCAGATTTATGTGACTTGAGCTAATGGAGCTGATTCCCACATACTCTTGAACGCCCTTACGGCTCATCTGGTACAATGTTTTGTCTCACATGTATAAAAAATAATTGCATTCGTCCCATCACAGCTATGTAGGGCTGATGGCTATATGACACCATTTTCTCCTTTCTCACCTCCTTGAAAGGAGTGAGCAGAAGTCCTAAAGATCCTGGAAGAAGAGAAAATAAGACTTTCTGCATAATTTCTTAGTATTTTCCATGGATTCTGTAGGCATGTTATAGGGCTTTGTAGGGTGTGGGGCAGGGATGTTCAGACCAAAGATTTTGGGGAATGGCCATTCTTCCTGTCAAGTCTGGCATCCATTCTGTAATTCTCAAAAAAGAATGCAGCATTCAAGTTTCAGATGATTCTGGAAATCTGTTCAGCAGTGCTGGGAGGGTCTCAGAGCCTTCAGGGCTCTGATTAGTTCCATCCCATGCATCCATCGGTTTCTGCTGAACCCTTGCCCTTCACAACCATTCATTTGAGGGCATAGCCACAACCACTAAAGCAAAACCACTGAGAAAGTTCCCTAAAGGGACCTCATAGAGAGGTCCAAATTGCTTTAGGACAGCAGCTTGGGGAGGTTTTTCCTGGAAGACAGAAAAATTCTGCATGGCCTACAGCTACTGTAAAAGTCTTCCTCAGGAATAAAGAGGCTTGCTTTAAACTCCCCCACACTTTGGCTCTGTTCAGGAAGAATCCTTTAATACCACTGGCAAGCAGACAGAGCAGCCCCAAGGCTGAGTGAGTGCTAGAATAGACTGCGAGGCTGCAGGGCTTTTCAGCTGCGGTACCCACACGTCAGCCCTCACGAGGAGTGGGTTCCCACCTCTGTCAGCCCCGGGAAAGTGGGTGGTGTGAGTGGGGGGAACACCTGCAGTTTTGAGAAGAGAATATCTCGTGGGCTGCTGTCTGGCTTTGCGGAGGCAGCCGCTACATCTGCCTTGCAGAAGAGGTCGGGACTGTCTAAATCAAGGTGATGTCTCCAGCTCTCTGCAGCCAGCCATGCCAATGAGGCTGCAGTGAGACTGGCCAGCAGCCTGGAGCTGGCAGGGAGGGCTTTCCCATCCTGCACCTTTTCACTGCGCAGCCCTCGCTGCCTGGACATTTTATTCTGTGCTCACACATCTTCCTCTTCCCTCGAGCTCCTTCCACCCTGACGAAGTGCTGACAGGAGACGTTTTCCTTCCACTTCTTAACCTTCTTAATTTTTCTTTTAATGTTGGGGGCTGGACAGTCCATCCTGTTGTCATTAGAGATCGAGAAAGGTGTGTTTTATGTGCTGCAGAGAACCGGGTGCTTCCGGAGAGAGAAGACACAAATCATGAGGACACACTGCTGACTCTGCTTCTTAATAAGAAACTTGCATGGCGGAGACCGGAAAATATTGGTAAGTGAAGGGGATGGGAGATCTCAGCTGCTTGAACCTGTGTTTGCATGAATGCAAGGAACCTGCTCCTCAGGTTCCTCAGAAATATCAACTGCTCAGAAAGTGGAAGCACCCGGTATGGTGCCTACATGTGATTAGTGTTAGATGTTCTCCATCATGGGGCTCCTGGACCTGCTTTTCCAATGCGATGTAAAGCTGCCCCAAACCACACACCCTAGATTCTCAGACACTCGACACTGAGCTGGTGAGGGAGCATGTACGTGTACATAAGTTATAACAGGAAGAGATGCTGCTGAGTCCCCGTGCCCCCGCTATCCCTGAGACATTGTGTACTATGCCTGGGGCATGGGCCAGCCTTGGGAGTCACCTCTCCACCCCCACCCCATACAGCCCCACGTGCTTTTGCGAGACAGCTCAGTGTCTTGCCGGTACGCTAAAACCAGCAGCATCTTGTGAGCACACGGGGCAGTGGGGCAGCATCAAGATTTTGCAGAGAGAATACAGCTGAGATCCCTTGGGGTCAGGTGTAGGTTGGGACAAGGGTAGTGGGACCTCCTCTCTGAGCCTAAGCCCCTGCTGCTGCTGGAAGAGGTTGAGACAACAAGGTTTTCCCACACGGTGGAGAGGCCAAGGACAGGCCATGTGGAAGCTTTTCCTGTCCGTGCTCTGTGAACAGACACCAAATTTCAAGCCACCCGCATGTGACTAAACTCAGACCTGCTGAAGATAAGCTTGGGCTTTCCATAACACTACGCACAGCGATCACAAGCGCCATATAGATTACAGGGGTCAGCTATTCCCACGGCCACTGCAGCCGGGGGAGGGTTTGGGCTGTATGTGGTGGTCTCAGAGCAGGAAGCTGCCCTTCCCTGTGAAAACAGCCGAGAACGGGGCCAGGCAAAAATTCTGTTATGAAAATCCATTCATCAAAATCACTCAGTGCTCTTCCCCAGCCCCTTGTTAATGCAGTGAGGCAGTGGTTAAACAATCCTGGGACAAATAAACAAACACAAATAAATCAAGTCCTTATACTAACAAAGGCATTCTTCTTGCAAAGGGGATGCATTCGAGAAATAACATTTTTATGATTGGTTTACGGATTATTGCACTTATTACTCCTAGAGGAAAGGCTGCATTTTATGCCAGACAATTGAATATAATGAATCTCTGAGCAGAGCACAGACAGAGGATTTACAGCAGGCAGTTTCTCAAGGCTTCATCCATAAATTAACTTCCTTCCCCCTGCCTGAGATAATCTGTTCCAAATTTCAACCACTGTTAATTTTCTATTCATAGCAGTCATTGGCCAAGCTTACGGTTTGCGGAAAGTCAAGCCAAAACAGGCACTTGAAACTCTGAAAGAGGTAAAAATGTGTATAGTGGCACTTTTGACTTGTAGATATGCAGGCCTGGCTGTCTTTACCTTGTGGATATGTAAAGACACGCTTAAGAGGAATCTACCTGAGGTCATGGCTGGCAGTGCCAGCAAGAGAGCCCCCACGTCCTGACTCTCAGCCCATCCCCATCCACAGACCATCTCTCAAACCCAGCCCTGATGTAATGGATTTACTTAGGAACTGCTGCTTTTTCTGTTGGATGAATATCTGTCAAAAAATATTCAGGATTTTTCAACTGAATTGTTTCCTTCTCGAAGGAGAAACTGAGAAGGCAGTCATCTCTTTCTTGGCACCCTCCTGCTTGGTTTCAAACGTTTTAAAAAAAAGCCCAAGTCTGGCGATGTGTCTGTAGGCTGAAGTCATATCTGAAATCAGGGGGAAATATGTCCTAAATCCCCTTGGAAATGCAGACCAACGCCTGTGGCCATGTTAGGAGCAGACAAAGGAGGCAGCTCCGGGGCTGGTTTTTGGCTTTCTTGTGGGGCCCAGCAGAGACACTTTTTAGCTCTTTCCTGGCTCCTCTACTTATTTTAGTGCATTTTTTCCCAAACTGGCACTTAAAACCAGCTGATCACTTTGCGTTCCCCTGCCAGGAGAACTGCTGTAGTCCAGTCACTCAGCTTTGACTGAACTCATTCTGTCATGGTGCTGTCCATTGTTTCATCTATTTTATTAAAAAAAATTAACTGATTTTGACATCAGTTTGAGTCTGGAATAAGACACCTCAGTCCTCAAGAGGAGTGAGATTAAAATCCCCCATCACTTCCTTCAGCTTTCCCTATTGCTAGTCCAGGACTTTCCCAACTCAGCTGGAGGTTTTAGATCCCATGCATAGGCACCTAACTCTCCCCTTGTCCTGGATGGGATATCTCGGGGCAGTTCATTCATCCATCTGCATTCATCCAACAGTCTAGTACAGTACTGCTCAGCCTTGAGATCTCTCAGTCTGACCTGTGAAGCTGGTCCTCAGGTCCCTGTGCTCCCCTAACATTTAGAATTGTGGAATCCATGCACTCGCTGCTATGTTACTTTTCCTGTTGAACCACTCTGCCAACCCTGATGTTTGCTGACTTATAAAGCAGTAAGTTATGCTAGGCTAAATCTGTGTCCTCTGACTTCTGCCTGCATGGGTGATGTGAGGATAAAGAAGTCTTAAAGGAAGCAATGGGCGTTCATGTAAAGGGCCAGTGACAGAAAAGCCAGCATTAGAGATTTACTGTTATCAGGATAAAAATTAAAAAATAGCAAAGAATTTCACCCGAGTTGGTGTCACACAGTATGTGACCTTGTTGGGCCAATTCCCCTAGAGCCTGGTGAACGATAAAGAAGCCTCCCTCATAATGGAGAATTAGGGTAAAGTCCCATAGAATTCAGCAGCAAAAGCCTGCTTTTCTGTCACTGATTCTGCTACCATAGATTTGGAGATCACTAACAGGAATTAAATGATAACTAGGTCTTTTCTTGTCAACCCGTGAAGAGGTTAAATTAAGAAACTGTTTTTGATTTGGGCTTTGGGAAGCAATGCAGATACTGATGTTACTCTCTCCCTTCTCACAGACTGGGAGCTGGCAAAGAAATTTGAAGAGCTTGAACAGGTGAGAGGAGCAAATGCACAGACACATATATACATACGGTTGTATGGATAGCTAAACAATTGTGCATACCGTCTTTATGCCCTATTCTTCTATTTTTGCGTGCTGCTACTCTTCATCCTGCTGCTATAATGTAAGCATGTATCACACAAAGAGAGAAGCAGAACCTGGGCTAAATGGCTGCACAAGCTGGAAAAGATAAAAAAAAAAAGAGCAAGGCTATAGACTAGTGCAATAAAAGCTGAGGCAGCTCCGAGTGAAAGGCCAGCAAAGGCCAAGCCAGGAAAAAAATAAACGCCAAAGGAAATCTCCATGGAAGAAAAGGGAGGGCGAAGAGGCGGTCATGCTGCCTTCCTAGGCATTATATCAGCTGGCTGCACTAGGTAATGGGTTGAAGTTAGAGGGATAGCCACTGCACACTTAATTCAGAATGATTTTTGTCTGGGCTCTTTAGTAGTAAAGGCGGCCCTGCCCAGGGTCAGAGCCCTGCTGTGCTGAGCAGAGTGTGCACGCACACAGATAGCAAGAGGAAGACCCATACTACACCCAGTGCCCAGGAACAGGGAAAGGTGTGCAGCAACCTTGATATGCTCCCACTGTGCCCCAAACCCCGCAAGCAATGGAAGCCCTTTTTCATCTTTCTCAGGCCAGGTCCAGTGGTACGCATGGATCCGGGAGATCCTGCTGGGTTCCACTTGGCCCTTTTCACTTCAGACTGAAAAATCACAGTGTGGCATGCCAGATGGGAGGCTGCCAGCTCCTACCCTAGCCCCTCAGTCCAGTGCTGAGGGACATTAAGCTCTGGCTTCCTGGGAGCAGCGTTGCCAGAGCAGAAGTATAGATGATGGCTGTAGATGTTCCCAGTCTACTAGAAAAGAGCAGCTACAGATGGAAGAGAAATACCATGGACTTTCCACATTAGAACCAAGGGAAGTTAGCAAGAATGGGGGGTGTGTGTGTGTGTCAACGCAGAGCAATGGAGAAGCGATGCTCTCTGCTGCAGTGGCTGGATGCCTAGAGACCTCTGACTCGTAGTGGTGCAATATCCTTCTACACAGCTTCCTCTCCACAGGGGTTTGCACCCTGGGGCGTGGGGGGGAAGAGCAGAGAGTGTCTTCACTGCTGCCACCAAACAAGCAGCTTAATAGAGGAGGACATGAAGAGGTGTGAGTGCTCCAAAGGCAGCTCCTCCTGGAACGGTCCCACTCCAGAGAAGACCCTGTCCTCCCCAGTGATGCTGTCAGCCAGGCTGCCTGTACCTCCTGCCTCTAAGCCGCCCTGTGCTTGCCAGCATGCTGTGGAGCTCCTCACGATGGGGCATTTCTTTACTGCTGTGTTTGTTTTTAAACAGCTGGAGAAGTTGAAGGATCAGCTCTCAACTGAGGAAGGGTCAGAGGTGGCCTATGCCTTGGAAAGTCTCTCAGCATCCCAGCCCAAAAAACGTGGTAGGTTTTGGGTTAGAGCCCTGCAGCCATCCTGTCCAGCTCTCATCTCCATGGCTTCCTTTCTGCAACAAAGGCAGTGACAGTAAGCATGCCCCAAATATGCTGAAAAACAGGTTGGCAGCTTTTCTAGCAGTCCTGGCCCTCTTCTGTTAATGGCTGGCTGGTGTAGCAGCTCTTGAGAAGGACTGTGTACCTAACCCTGCCTGCCGTCAGGGCAGATACCTGGGTCTGCACACCCAGGACCTCACTGGAGGCAGTCAGTGTTGCATCCCTCTTTTCACAGAGGAACACGGGGTTATATGAGCAACGAGTGCCTGTCCTGGAGGGGGTGAGTTCTGTATGAACACATCACCACAGCGCACCCGTCGCTTTGCTCTGGGCACAAAGCTAGTGCTGAAGGCATAATGAGGCATGTGGGCTGCATGTGTTCCCCTCTGCCAAGGTCACTGCCTCCCTACAGAGAAAAAACGAGCACTTGTTTGTGCTGCTGAAAAGCAGCTAAAAAGGATGTGGAAATCAACCAAGAATGCAGAGAACTAAGATCTGATAGGTCCCCTAGTTGGTCTCCAAGCTTTGTCCAGTCTGTATCCAGTGAGTCAAGAGCATATCGCACCAGTGGTCCTGCAAGACAGCCCCGACAAGCACATGGACAATGCCCTTCACGCTGGCTTTCAGTGGATTCCTCCACAAAGCAGGGGCACCTGTAAACCAGAAGTCACCGATGACAGATTGGGCCTAAAAACAAAAGAGCTAGTTCTGCCTTTATCCCACATGCTCTGTGCATGTGCAAGCTGACAACCTGCCAGACGGGCAAGAGAAAATCCCTTTGTGCAAGGCTTGCTTAAGTACTTAGGTGATCCTTAGACAATCTGCAATTTATAAGCAACCCTGGAGGCTGTCATTAACTTGGCTAATCTAATTCATGCCCCCACCATTCTGGAAGGTTCAAATGTAGATAAAACTACTTCCCCCTGCCAGGTTTAAATCAGATTCTGCCAGAAATTAAAACAGAGAATCTTTGCCTTCATCTAAAGTCCTTCCAGTCTGGGAGGAGCTCGTGTTTCAGCATGAGCACTGCTGATTCAGTAGAAACTTTTCCCAAGATCCTGCTTTCAAAAACCAGGTAGAAATCTCTTCTCATATTTGAGAATAGGAGACCTACGCAGGATTCAAAGAACAGGGCATGCTGGTGATACAGCTATTTTTTCCAACACCAAAATGTGCATACTTCCCTAACCTAGTCTCCTTAGGAGATCTCACAGAGATCAATGTTGTTTGCAGGACAGTTAGCAGCAGAGTGACAGAGTGACTGGGTTTTAAAAAAAATTGTAAGGACCAGATTCGGTCTCTCCAAGTCAGTATCCTGCTCTTCCAGTCAGCCAGAGGTGAAAAACCCTGCACACACCTCTTGAGGCAGCAAAACTGCTGGCCAGTAGACAAGAAAAAGCAGATTCCTGATATTGCTGAAGTAGAGCAAAAGGAAAAGCAAACCCTTATAAATCAAGCAAAACGGAAACAACTTTTAGACCCCTTATTTACATTATATGCGGCTAAAAGAAACACCTTCTAGAGGTGTTATATGAAGTCAAAGCTGGTTATTGAGATGTGCCCAGAAACCACAATGCTGGCCTCACCCCCTAACTCTCTCGAGACATGGAGCTTTTGAAACCCACTCCAGGGCTAGAGCAGGAAGCTGGAAAAAGTCCCTTGGGTGCTAACATCCTTCTCTTGTATCTCTTCCCAGCCTGCTTTTGGAAATACTGCATCTGAAGGCTTGCCAGGACTGGAGGATGAAGATGAGCCCTTCCCCAAACTTACTTGCTGGGTATTGATGTGTTAAGAGTTTGTTCTGTTCTCTCATCGTGCTGCTAACTTGGATGCCATCCTCCACAACCGCACCGCAACCAAGTCTAACAGGGACCGTGACAGGAGCTGGTAGCCCACTACCACTCTTCACTGTTCCTTCCTTCCAGGTTTAACCTACTGTCATCTTCTACTTGGAAGATGCTTCCCCACTTTCCTTGCTGTCCTGCGCGTGCCACTCAGTCTGCTGCTGCTGTACACTCTTCCCCTTCTCACCAGATCCCCCGAGGCACCAAACACTCACTCAGTTCCCCTGAGCTTGGGCCTCTGCCCACATCTGCAGACGTTGTTCACGGTGGTGTCTGGGTTCCCCGTCGCCTCCTACGAGCAGGTCTGCGGTGACCTAACACCCGCTGTTGGGACAGGAAGGCGGACTGGGTGTAATGGGAAGGGCTCAGGGCTGCCTGCCTCGGCTTGCTGAGCCAGAGCTGTTCCTCACCGTGGCCCGTCAGCGTACACAGTAGGTTTGGGGGAGGACAGGCACAGAAGTCTGGATCCTTTGGATGTCATTCCAATAAAGATTTTCTGTTGCACAGAAGCACGTGCTGTTTTCTTTCTCACCTCCTGAAGAGGCCCAAAGGGCAGCACATTTGCCTTGATGTAGGGTCTCGTTACCTTAATGTTCATGTGAAGCTTACAATGGGAAAAAGGCTCCCAATAACCACCTAGTATAGCAACACTGGCCTGTTTTAATGTGCCCGAGGAAGAGGCCCTTCCTTTTGAGCAGAATTAGGAATGAGAGTTGGGTCTTCCTCATGGGTATGTGTGAGCTGCTATCCTCATAGGACTGGACCAGACTCGCTGATTTTTGCCTACTCACCTCAAAGAGATGTTTTGGCAGAGATTTTTGGCTCATCTGGCTGGTCAGTGCAGATGCTGGCTGGCTTTTTCTACTGCAGAATTATGTCTGCTCCTGTCCAAAAGGAAGAGATCACAATCCATCAGTGGTTCCTACATATATTCATCTTAAGTCGTGTTATCCATGTTTATTTGCAAAAACAAAGGCCCATGTTCCCAAGGGTGCAGAATAAATCCTGATGTTACCTTTGAGGTTTCCAACAGTGTAAATAAGAGCAGAATCTGGTAGCCACTGTGAATGTGTGGACTGATTTTGACTAGAATTGAACTGTCTCTCCAGCCCAGTCGAGTCATGCTATTTAACTGTAGCTTGCATACTACATATTCTTCAAAACTTTACCTCTCCCAAAGCTGTAATTACCATGCTACATTCATTGCCTTGGGCTCTGGCAAGAGGCACACGCTTACCACAGCAGTACCTTGTATGTACTTCATTAACAGGAGATCTATTCATCCTATTACAGGCCAAAGCCAGCATCTATGGAATAAAACCAGCTTGATTATATCAGTGAGGTCTAATGACATGCAAAATACAGTTTGCTGTTAACATTAATTCTTTGTTATTTCCTTGGTAGTGATTCAGAACACGTTTCCCATTTTTTGTTGCTTTTGTGTAAGTGAAAAGGTATGTGGGAGCATACTTTCCCATACCCTGACAACCCCACCAAATCCAGCAAATAATTATAGCCTATTGCCAAGAGAAGGGTCCCTCTTTCCTTAAGAGTTTGGTGCTCCAGTTGAAAGGGAGGTGTATTACAAGAGCTGCACTGGGTGCCCCAAGCTGGTGTTCAGCTCAGATGCTTTCAGCTTGCAGGAAATCCCAGTGCAATGAAAGGCCAGAGCAGCAGGCTCCATCTGTTACCTGCTAGCTGTAGCCGTGCCTTGCCGACCCGGTCTGACAGCTCATAGGCAAGTCAGGAAAAGGAATACAGCGTCTGTGGCTATTTAACAGCTTGCTCTAATCCTACACACAGGAATTTCCTGGAGTGCAATGCACCATGCTGCATAGCAGTGATCTGTAGCCCACATGGTGTGCTACATCCTATCAGCACAGTTACTCAAGTGCTCATGGTACCCAGACTACCCCACTATTTCCTCACAGGCACTATATGTTGCTGTGTTAGCTGCTTCTGCTGGAGTGACGAATAAGTGTTGAATGCAATTCATTTACTAAATCAAAGCAAAGGTGGTGATGCTCTCCCACAACTCACCCTCAACACATCACTGTAGGGGTCCTGTCCTTTCTCCTAAACATGCAGAACAGAAACTCTTCTCTTCCTCAGGTGCCACCTCCACATCATGGCTGCTCACACCTTACCCATGCTTGGGCAGTTGCTCTTGCTAAAGTTAATGACCCACAGGCAATAATTAAAGGGATTTCCCTTAGACATTCTAGCAGACCATGTTGATTTATTAGCAGAAAATCCTCACAGGCATCTGAACAGATTTGCAAACAGGCAGCACAGGGCAAATCTAGCGTGCAACGGATGCTGCCGTATAGCCTCATTTCACATTTGTTGACCTCTATGCTATGCACAATGACTGAAGCTATCCAATATTGTCTACAAAAACAAATTGTGGTGTTCAGCCTTTCAGACATCATCATATTTTAAACAGCCTCTGCCAACTTATGGATTTGAAAGAGTGCTTTTTGAGCCACAGAAGGTCTCAGTGTGCTCTGTGGTGGATGGGGAAGAGGAACAGAAAGGCTGTTGCTTTCTCCCAAGTAATCCACGCAGTGAGGTGGGAGCCAAGAGCAGGACTGAAGCTTCCAGCTTCAGTTGTGTTCCACGCAACACCACCACAGACACCTCTGTCCTGCTTTGCTTTCACCTCACCCTTCAGATGGAGGGCATTTCTGCACACAACTTATAGGCTTTAAAACCCCTCTTTATTTGGAAGCCTAGGCTAATACCTGCCAACTGTTAAATACTTTTATGATCCAGCAGTGTCTTTGCAAAGCCTCTGTGTTAGCATTGGATTCCTCTGATCTGAGTCTCCCAAAATACATCACGCAATGACTCTGTCCATGCTGCTTTTGACAGACAGCTGTATGAGTGGTCAGGTCATCACTTCCATAATCTGCCCATGCCCCATACATATGGCTACCTTGCAAGCAGATTATCTGCAGGCTGTCTGCATGAGCTCAGTGCAAGAAGACAACTGTTTACTAAACCGCAGGGTGGGCTCAGGGTAGGTGATGGCAGTGCACTGCAGAGGACAGGGTCTGGGCTTGCCTGGGACTGCATTTGCAGACTCGCTTCTAGCACGGACAGAAGATCCTGTCTCAAGTCACCTAGTCTACATGCACCCACTCGATCCAGCTCTCAGAGCCTTCACCTGCGAGCTTAAAGGCAGAAAACAGGGAGTGGGATCAGGGGAAAAGCAGGGACCAAAACCCCACGATGACCACATATGGGTTTACAGCCCTTCTTTCTTTCTATGGCTTTCAAGAACTTGGCCTGGAAAGCATCTGCGGTGCTTCACCTCACACACAAGTACTGACAACTCACCCACCGAAGGAGGAACGATCACCTAACTCAGCTAGAGAGTGCTCTGCTTGATGGGAAAGATGGGGGCACCTCTTGATGTGACTCACTGGTTTGTGCAGCTGCTCTCAGCAGCATTAGCCTATGTTGGGGATGTCAAGAAAAGCAAAGTTTCTTGCAGACTTTCTGTGACTGGGCCAGCCCTGGTCTCAAGGCAGGGCTGTAAGCAAGAAGGAAAATGGGAAAGGCCCATGCTCTGGCTGAGCACTGGCCCCTCTCAGACAGGAATTGGATGCTACCTGCCCTTCTGAGTGGGAGCCTCATCTCCCACCATGGCCTGATCTGGGGCAATTGCCCCAAAGTCCCCATCCTCACAATAGCTTTAACTTCGAAGACTCATTGACTTTCCAACTCCTTTCCTGTAGCTGACCCAGACGCCAACTGTATTTTTCCCCATTTTGCTAGCTAATGGCCAGGTGCTTGGTGCCTCATGTAACATTAGGAAATTAACGCTTAATTCCCATCTCCAGCCTTACTCTCTGCCTAACACAGGGGGTTTGGGAAGAATAATTTTTTTTTTCCTTAGTCCTGCATAATCCCTTTCTCAGTGGATCTTCCTTTGCAATGCTAAGGATGATTTATACCCAAGAAGAGCAATCCAAGGAATTTAGCTGACATGGACCAAAGCCCAAGAAGGAGCGTGTGAGTTTAGAAAATATCAGCTAGGAATCTGAGCGTTAAGATGTCAGCAAACAGCTCTTTTCAGCTATATTTTGTAGTCTGGAAAGAAGTGAAAAGCATGAAACAGGATTTAAGATAACCCGTTTTACTCTGAAATTAAGTGGAGAGGACATGTTTACATTTTACCAGAGTGAGAAATACTTGAACTTTTAGAGTTGGATGTCTGAGTATGCCCCATGCACACATCAAGAGGCTAAAATAAGGCATATGATGCAGATGGCCTAGGAAGTAGATGACTTCATATTTGGACGCTATCCTACGTTATGCATAGGGAGGAGTGAAATGTATTCATCAGCTTAGAGGAGGAAACTAGAAGTCTTACCACATTTCAGGATCTGCCATATGATGAAAACATGTCTAAATATGGTGCAGAGATAAGAGGAAGACTACTAAAACCATCATGACAAACACTAAAGTATTGTCACAGTTCTTATTCACGCTAACTCCTGGTGAAGTCAGTAGACATCTTCTCCTGAACAGCAGTTCAAATAAATTCTACGTTTGTCCCGTAACTGTTAAATCCTCCCTTCATCTACCAAACAAACACCCTCTTGAAAGAAATGTGCAAAGCAAACTGTCTGCTTTTCATGGACTGCTGTTGGCATCTCTGGAAGTTTATTTTCAATCAAAAAAAATCTAACAGTCCTTGCTAGGATAATGAACGTCTGCAAGTTTAAGAAATAAATGCCATGCAATTAAACTATATACATATTTTCTGTTCCCTCCTATCAGTGACACCGTGCACAACTGTGAGAGCATTCTGACCTGATGAATTGAATTTGTTATTATTTGTAAATGCAACATTTGTAAAATGCAATGTGAAACAGATTTTGCAGGAGGTCAGTTCCTTGAGTGTTGTATCATTAGTCAATGACAAAACATGCTGTGATGCATCTTCCGTATTTCTGTAATATTTCCAATACAGCATCAATCATTCAGAACAGAAGCACCTGTAGGCAGAAAAGCAGTAAACATTACATTTTCCCATGTCAGAAATGCAAGGCTTGGACAAACACACTGTAAGGTGGTCTACAGGAGATGAAAATGTTAGGAATACTTGTTTTTTTTTGTAGGGGGGTACTAATTGACAGTCACAATCCACGTTATAAGAAGCCATCATTCCCCAAGCCGCTCTTTCCAAGCCTACAGGCATGACCTGAGTACCTCCAAGTAACTGAGAAGAGGTGGGGTTCTCCGAGCCTGCCCACACCCAGAGTACTTTGGCTTACTTGCAGGAACTGCTAACCCTTGGTGTTGCCAAGACGGCTCACTCCGATCCGGTCAAGAGGAACTCCAAACCGTCTCTTAGGCAGCTCAACCACTTTCCTGCATGGGGGAAAAAAAAAAAAGCAAAGAAGGAGGGAAAGAATTGGGGAAAGACATCATAGGAATAATCAAAGTGTTACTATATCTTTGATTCTCCACGCATCCCACTAACAACCTATTGTTCAAACAGAACAGCTGTTCTGTTCAAACAGGAGCAGCCAAAGATGTGAGTGTTTAAAAACAAGATGCTTCACTTGTCTTACAGAAGAATAGGCAGTAGTTGCATCTGTTTTACAGACTGGCTGATGCTGATCCACTCTCCCTGTTTTCATTTGGCAGCAAACAAATAACTTCACAGGTTAAGTGCTATTCATAAAAGGAAGGAGATACACTGCATGTATAAAGGGGAATTGTTTCATGCATAATATCACATACTTCAGGTGCCCCATTAGTCTGGATCTTTGAAATTTCCAGGGCCAACTGGGGCTAAGATAAGCAAGGAGGTAGAAAGTATTGCACAGTAACAGAGGGGACAAGTCAAAGGAGCCCTAGCACGATTTTCCTCTGGGGTCTCCTCCAATGCACTGTTCTTAAAATTGTATAGTAGTAACCCTTTGTTGAGATTGAAAATGGGAGGGTTTTAGTTTTGGGGTTTTTTCCTCCATATGGTACATTTCCTGATGATTTGATGAATGAGACCATGAGGAAAGCGTGAAAGAAGTTCTATGCAGGAATATTTTATTACCTTTTTTCTAATATCAAAAAGTTTTCCCATCTTAATTCAGCATTTCTGAGCATTTTTTCCACCAGCAGAAGTTTTATTTTAGTTAATGGGGGAAATGGTGAGATTTTCTGCAGCTGAGAATAACCTCAACTTTTGCCCTTGGAAATACTTGCCAGTGAAATGCAGGTCCAAGAGAAGCCCTGGAAGATGAACTCTTTTCTCTATCTGTCCTTGTCAAGGAACACAAATAAACAGAAATTTTGTTCTGTAAGTTGGCAAATGCAAAGTAACTGGCAGAAGAGCATGCTATGGTGCACTGGAGTCTAACTTTACGTGCTAGCACTGCCACACTCACTCAGGCTGGGGCTTTGGGGGCTTTGCACACCCCACCCAGGACTATCTGTCTAGTCCGTGGTCTCACGGAGCAGTCTCCCTTCCTCACACCTCTCGGGCGCAGGCTGAAGCCCAGAGGCATCGTTCCAGCATCGGCAGCCCATTTCATACTGCCTCTTTTCTAGCTACTTTTCAGACGAGGTCAAGAAATGGGAACTGGCAGTGCACCACATACGGAGGGAGCACCACAAATGTCACGCCGGGGCAGCCACAGAACATTGCGAATGAAGGGGAGCCGTCTGTATAGCCCTCGCTGTCCCTTCCTCAAACACCCATGTATCCCCGTTGCACTAAGCCATAGGGAGAGCAAAGGGAAAGAAAGATCCTCAGTCTGTTCCCTCAAGGGCAGTGGTCTTCTCCGCCCAAGGTGTGGGCACAAGCTGGTGGGGGGCAAGTGGGACACTTGGGCTGCTGGAGTCATCCTTAGCCGGGCTGGATACAAGGAGGAATCCAGGTGGGATTGGGGGGGTGGGGGTGCTCTGTAGTTACACAGAGAAGGAAAAGGTGAAGTCATGCCCACGGGAGAGGCTGAGCAGGCAGCAGGCAGGCAGCAGGCAGGCAGCAGGCAGCAGGCAGGCAGCGGAGCTTCCCCTCTTGTGGCCATCCCGAGCCACAGCAGGACAGCCCCCGCTCCCTCCCCTGCCGTTTCCATCTCCCAGACTGTGCATATTTCAGCACTTACTAGGGACAAAGTGATGTTTTCTGTTTAAAGCAGGCTTTTCTAAGATTCCCAGAGTCTCTTTCTCTCCACCTATCTATGGATCTTTCTACCTCTTTTGAAGACGCATGTCTTCTTGGATGCTTTTCCCGTGCTTTCAGAGCTTCATAAATTGATGTTGATGAGCGAGATTAGGATCTGGGCCCTCCTGTAACTGGTGGGTGCCAGAACAATCTGGTAAGTGGACTTATATGTGATCTGCTCTTTTCCAAAAGTTTCTGTTGTGTTGCCAGGCACTACGCACACTGTATTAATTCGGGGGGGGGCTGAATCTATTTAACAGCTTTCACACTTCAAAAATCATTACCTGGTCTCTAAAGGTAACCATTTCAGCTGGTACAGGAATGAATGGGCTGCTCTCTACTGTGAGCACAACAGTGATGGGGTGCTCAGCCCTCTGTTTTACTCCTCTAAGTGCAGCAGCCTCGGCCTGTTTCCACCTAAAGGCACAGCCTTACTACTGTTTCGTAGCACTCATCTGATCTGCAGTCCATGCTGATGGTAGTCTCTGACTACCAATGCAGTGATCAAGGCAGCTCAGATGGTTCTAATAAATGAGTCAATCCCAAACGTAAAAGCTAAGCAGCTCCCCCAAAGTGATAATCTCAACACAAAACTGCAAACTGTGCTATCGATGCTGGGAAAGGAGGAATTTTGTGCAGTGTATCACTCATTTGCATAAGCTCATTATTCAGAGACAAGCTGTTAGAAAACTTGGACAATTTTCACCACAATTTCCTTTTTTTGTGGGTTTTTTTTCCCTTGTACTGCATGTAGAATGAAACAAGATTTCCACCCAAAAAGCATGAGACAAATTGGGAATACCATGTACTTTTGCAAAAAAAGGTATGGCGGCTTCAAAAATGACCCTGTATTTCTTCCCTCGGAAAGGCAAAACATGCTAAAAAGCAAACAAAGAATGAGCTGGTTTTGATCGCTTGAAGAGATATACAGAACAGAATAGTTCTACTCAAGGTTTTAAGAATTTCATGTTTTATCACTTTTGGCTGCAGTCAAAAAGTCCGAGTAGCGGACTGGGTGGATAAATGGAAAAACAACAAGAAAATATTGCAAAACTCTGCTTGAAAAAAAATACTTGTCATGTCAACTGGCTCTTGTGAATACTTTCCACTTCCAGATTAAGCGTTAAGCATGTTATTAAATACTTTGCGGCATTGGGAATGCCATCCAAAAGAAGACAGTTACCAGAAGAAGGGAACAAGACAATTAAGCTCTTTCAGATATAGCTAACAGCCCCTTGAGCTTTGCCCCAAACTCACTGGCTCTCCCCGGCCATATCAAGCATCATTGCTTAGCCCTGTTATAAACATACTTATCTTCAAATGTGCACGGTGAATGTGTTGTTGTACTGCTGTATTGATTAAGCCCTGGCTTACCATAAGTTGATTGAGGTCCTGAAGCTCATTGTACTACCCGTCTGCCCATTTTCACAATGTGTTCTTCATCTTGCTATTTAAGATGTGCACACCACCATACCTTCTCTTCACCCCAGCCTCGGGAACACCTAGCCCTGCCCCTCTGCTTTTGAACCTCAGGCATATTTTTGCTTTAAATAATCTCATGATCAAAAAGGCAGTTTTAGACTGAATATTAGTTCACATCAGTGGAAAGAAGTGTACTAAAAAAATGCATATGCTTGAATGTTCTTTGTTAGCTGTACGGCACTGTAGGGGTAAATGCACTAGCGCATGTATTATTCATCGCAGCTGAAGGATTACACACCATGCAACCAGAACGGTTTCTGAAGAGATTCTAGTACCCTGATCAGAGGCCCCTCACAACTGACCAGTAAACCCGCTGGTGGTTAAAGCTAACCCACCTGTATCCAGGGCACCTACCAACAGCCTTCTTCCAACTTTATCACTGGTAGGAGCATCTAAGAATTTACCTCTGTTTGCCTTTAGCATCCACAGAGGTTGAAGAAATTCTGTCAATTGGGGAGCCAAATCCTGGGAAACTTCTTTTCTTCTTGGTCTCAGTCACCTCATTCTCCAAAGACACCAGCTCATCGAGAAGGAACAGTTTGGCTGCCAGGTTGGTGGGTGACTTCTCTTCACTGGCAATGGGATGTGCTCCCATGCCCAGAGCAGCAGAAGGCTCCAAAGGCTGCAAAAGAAAGCAGGGGTATTTGCTTACTGCTCAAGTTCCAGAAAAACCATTTCAACTAGCGTCACAGCAGCAGTCCTATAAATACATAATCTCTAGGATACTGAACCTGTGACAAAGTTTTAAAACAAAGTTCCTTCTGTGAAGTGTGGCCATTTTCCACCCACAGGAGTTTGCCATAAAAGGTTGGGATTTTTTTTTTTTAATAGACTGAACTCACCTTCATTATTATCACAAGAATTACCAAAATTTTTTACTTCACAAAGCCTGTTTTTGTAGGCCAGCCCACTACCCCTATCTCAGCAGTGTGATCAGTATCCCTTATAGCATGAGCTGAGTAATTTAATCCCTTTTAAAAATGCAATCACCATTACCAGACTCCAATATCCATCCTGATATTTTTCAGGAAACTGATTTTCATTTTTTAAATGAATGCTAATAAATAGTAATGAAAACTTATACAGAATTTTCCATCCAAAGCTAAAAAATTAATTAATTATTATGCAAAAAACTCAGCACTGACATTCAAAGAATTTATGCAATAACATTCTGTGGGGAGGAGGAAAGGAAAGAACAGTATGTTGAATCGACACAGCATTTTGAACCTTAGTTATGACATTAGGCTTAAACAGCTTTTCAAAAATCAAACTCTACTTTGCTATCCAGAATAACTGGGAATATTGTGGTCTATCAAGAAGGAAATGAAAGACACCAAAGTGAAATAGCTGCTCTGCAAATAACAGAAAAATATAGGGCAGCAGCTAGTCTACAAAAGCAGGTGTTAAGCTCAAATCATTCTCTCTTCAGATGAAATGTTTGCCTTCTTGCTCCACTTGATCTTCACAGAATTGGATAAAAATATCTAACCAAAAATTTTATTATATGCCTTGAAGCAGGTTTTCATCTATCTTTGGAAGCACGCCACTATCTTTCTTATTCATACACAGTGGGTTTAGTACAAATGTAAAGGAAGCTATCACATGGACGATGTAATAAGCCTGTCTCTACTGTGGTCCACACCATAGTTGTGGCGGTGACGTTGCCCACTACTGATGGGTGGCATAACCCATGATGGAGTGTATAAAACTGTGATCTCTATAGAAGGAGGAGCACAACGACCACAATGATCACACAAATGATGTAGCACTGTTAATACTTTTGTAAAGGATCTCGTACTGTCCTCTGACTTTACTTTTTATAAGCCTCAAGTGCACTGAGCAATCCTTCCTGTTCCCTTTCAGGGTTATAAAACTTTCATAGAGGTTTGCAACAAAATTATGCCTTTAAAAAAGACTGAACTCTTCCCTCTCGTTAATGGGGATAAATATCTACAATAATGCTTGAAACTAGAATGTCAAAAATAGCCTCTGCTCTTGAGTACTTTGTGCAGTCCCACTTACTTTGTCTTAAAAAGGATATAATACAATTCTAAGAAGTAAAGAGACAGCTAAACTGATAATCAGAAGTTTTCCTATGGTGAACCACTGAACAAAGTACAATTTCACAGCTAAGCAGAGGTAAGTGTGGGGTACAGGAGCACAGTGGAGGGTTTGTAAATTTATGAACAGCAAAGAGGTGAATAAAGACTAGTAATTTTTTCCTCAAGAAAAAAAAAACCTCCTCAGTCCACCCAGTGAAGTCTCCAGATGGTGATTTAAAGTAAATATAAGGAGCTACATTTTAAACACAGCACATAGATGAAGTGGAATGCATTGCCAAAGGATGTCATGGATACCAAGATTTTAAACTGTTTCGAAGACAAATTCAGGCCCATCAGCAGCTAAAACATGCCCTGGTCCAGTGCAAATCTCTGGATCAGGAGGTCTCTGAAGATATTCTGCTCTTATATTCTTTTCACAAAAATCTCTCACTGATAGAGACAGGGTACCAGGTCTCTGTGGCACCAGAACAGCAGCTGCTGCAGCATTGATGTGGGGAGTGGTTCCCCCAAGCTCTGTTTTCTATAACAAATATTATTTTGTATAATCAGAGCATGCTCATTTGAAGACAGAGAGCAAGGTAGAAGGATCCAGCAGTATTCTTCAGTACGCATCTAACTTCTAAGCTGATCTTAAAAACCTATGTAAAGACCCTACAGCCAAACAGTGCTACTTTGATCAAACTTTTAGATCCTTGATTTTTTATGGCATAAAACCGTTACATAAATACCTTTCCTGACAAATATGTTTTATGTCAAGATGACATAAAAAAAGAGAATGCAGTAGAGGTATTTTCAGGTGCAAACCCTGCATATTGTCCTGGATGAAACATGAGACAATTCTCCCATTTAATCTGCTGCTTTCCTTTCCAAGCTTAGGCAAGTTACTTTGCTGCCTCCCTCTCCTAGTCTATTCTGTCTCCTTTAATTTGTAAATTTTGTGCAGGTGGTCTTCTCTCAGGGATCTCCTTATGGCTTCTGAAAGCTGCAGACTTCTCATGCTATTATTTGTCTTTAAGAAGAAGATGAAACCTTCCCTTCAATGTTAGAGGAGTGTGCTTTGCTGCCTGCCCCCCTACCACCCCCCGCTTCCCCTCTTCAGGAAGTTCTCTACCTAAAGTCACTGTACAGTGCTTTAACACACAGAAAATCCCATGGTGTTTCAGGAGAGGTTGCATGAAACTGGGTGAGACTTCATTCTGTCTGTCCTCCCAGAGCCACGCAATTTGCATCACTCTTTTCACTAGGCTGCTCCTTTGCACTTGCAGAGTCAATATCAATTGTTCACCTTCCAACCCTGTTTGGATACTGTGGTGTCTTCCACGTTCTGTGGCCAGGAACAACCTGAGGAAGAGCAGGGTTACATGACAGCCACCAGAAACATTCACCTACCTCTGGAGCTGCCTCTGCAAGGAGCACTGAGCTAGAGTGCCACTGCAGCAGGGTAATCACGAGGGCCAAATGCACCACAACAAGCTGGAACTGCAGCATCTGCAAAGGAGAACAATCTGTTAATGACTTCACAGCTGCGTTCCCAAAGAAACCTTGCTCTAAAGGTCTTAAAGGAGTGAAAGCAAAGGGAACTTCTGTTCCTGTGGCTGTTAATATGTTTTATCTTACAGTCACTGCATAAAACCCAGGGACCAGATAGTGCTAGCTGAATGCTCTTCACCTTTGGATGCAGAATCAGCTCCCTCCTCTTTGCTCCTTTACAGCCTCGCAAATCTTTTAATTCCTTTCTGCACAATAGCCCAGCAGTCCTTGCAGTGGAAGCAGTAATGAATGCAAACTTGTGTTAAAACCAGATGAACTAGACACTCACTCGTAAGCAGGGACACTTTGGCTCATAGCCACCCAGGCTGACCCTGACCTCCCCACATGCTGGATAGGTACTTAAAGCTGCTACAGGAATCACAGACCTCTCCAAGAGCATTTTGAAAGTAACGCTGCATTTCACCGGTCCTCACCATGAGTTAATGGTAGCCACAACTTCCAGCATCTTCTTGGGATCCTGGAATAAAATTATCCAGCTCCCACACCTGGGAAAAGCTTACATGGAAATACATTGCTCAGGCTGGTGGTGTTCTGACCATGTGCCATAGCTGCAGAACTGCAGATACCTGCAGAGCCTTTAAATAACGCAGGGAGGGTCAAGTTTTGGGAGGTTCAGGATGAGGAAGCTGCTTGCTGCAGGGGTTATCTTTGGCTGTGGGTTTAGGCTACGTTGTTTAAGCCCTTGTTTGGATCTAGCTCTTAAAACCTTATGTGCCTCCAACTCACCCAGGTCAGAACATTTCAGCTGATGCGAATAAAAACTAGGCTAGGGCCTCTAGTGCCAAAGATATCTGCTAATTTGCTGATTACACTGTCTCCAGGTCCTGCCCCAGAGTATAATTCAAGCCTGATTCTGCCATTCTTTGCTGACTCTCCACTTGGCAAAAGTGGAGATAGAAAGGATGTATAAATACATTTCTATGATATACAATAGTTGTTTTATCCTCTGTGTAGAAAATTTCCCATTAGATCAGGCAGAAAACGCATGGTAAAAAAAATTTGGCTTTGTACTTTTCCCCCATACTACAAAGGAGAAAACCCAGAAGAGTGTTTGAAGTCCAGTTCTAAAAAATAAAGATATAACACTTGTAGTGTTGTTTCTTGAAACTCTGTTCATTGCTTGGCTTTTTCAATACATTTTACATGTGCTTCTGTTATTTGGTTACCCCACTGCGTATCTTCTTGTTTTTTTTTATGTTGTTCATGAGGGATCAGTAGCGAGGAAGAAAGCTGCTGGTTATCGCGTAGGGGTGAGGCAGACTTAGTTCCATGAAATCAAAGGACAAAGTCAAAGCAGTAAGCCAGGTGGTACCACTGTCTCTCAGTCCGATGGCAACAACCATTAAAGTCAGACAAGGGTCTGTCTGGGTGTTTTTAAAGCTGTAAACCTCTACAGTGTATATTTTTGTATGTGGGTGTGCATTGAAATTTGAAGTAGTAGTCTACTACCTTCACAGGTAACCACATCCTGATTATTTGGATACAGAGACATAAAAATAAATGGCAAGGTTAAAAACACATGTTTATTATGGTTTAATGTCTGTGCTGGTATTCATTCAACCCAAAGACCAAAGAGCTAAAAATAGCAACTGGTACACTAATCAAAATAAACATTAAGGCACCTGCAACACAAAAGACATTTGATTAACTGGTCTGAACTCGACGCCAGTGAAATTAGAAGCCGAGGAAATTGTAAGGACTTAAAGCTTGGCTCTAGTTCCCATGAAAATGAGTAGCTAAGAAGCAATGTTACTAGTTTAAAAGGGAGCAAAACTTAAGTACAGCAAGATCCTGGTGTGTTGATTTTTCACGCAGCAATAGGACGAGGCAGGAGAAAGCAGCAGGGTTGTTCTAGTGGAGCAGTTTAGCTCTAGAAAAGCATTTGCAAAATTAAGGGTGCAAAGAGGGCTACGTAAACATAATTAAAATCACACTGTCTTCTGCCAGTCTGGGACTTAGCTTTCTACATTCAGCCATGTCATAGGGTCTTAGCTGTTAAAAGCAGTTGTTGCTTTTTCTCCTTCGCTCATCTGTTGCAATTGGGTAAGCAGAGCCCTCCTACTAAAAGGGGCTTTCCCAGCCATGCACTGCTTATTGCTTCACCCCATCCACATTTTACCCTGACCCATTCCAAGAGGGACCTAAAGCGAGACTTGACAGTATTTGTTACTGAAGGACAATAAGCAATGCTCTGACAACCACACAAGCCTTTGCAAGACGCACCCTTACCACTTGTACTGAATTTCCATCCTTCCTCTGGAAAACTCCACCACCAGTTTCACAGAGGTAGGACAGGGGATTGAGGTATAATTACAGGTCTTTAGTATCTCAGGGTCTAGTCTGGTGTTATCTGACATAAAATATGGTTTACCCTCCACTAAATGTAATTGCAAGTCTGAAATTCAGACATATAAATATGTTTTAGTGACATTTCACCTTGAAATGTGTCAAAACTAGAATTCCTCATATAATTAGGTATCTTTGTTGCAGGTCCAGTTAAAATAAAATTAAAGATAAAAGAGAGAACGTTATTCAACCTTATCAAAGCAGGATAAACATTCAAAACTTTTTCTTAGGAGCCTGTGCAGAGCCATTTTCCAAGAAAAGATCACAAGAAAGCAAAATTCTTTACCAAACAGAAACTGTTAAGTCTCCAACATCAAACCAAAGGACTTAAAAGATGTTTTTCTTTTAAAGAAAAAAACAAAAAACAAAATGACATCCTGAAGATAAGTGGGCTGAACAAACCCCAGACAGCATACAATTCATCACCAAGCTCCAAACCCATTGCCTGTCAAAAATGGTAACAGCTGTCATTGTTCTTACCCATTTGAACTATCATATTTCACATTACTGTGGAGATTACTCCGCAAGTATAAATCACAAGAGCTTTATTTTTCTTGCTGGCCTGTTAGCAAGAGAACCGAGGCAAGACATCACGCCTTGCACTGTAATCTTTCACTGCAGCTGCCACTCTATATTGATGACTATGCTCTGCTTGTTATTGCAACACCAACATGGGACATGCCCAAGCTTACCTGCAAATGAAACGAGGACCTTGCTCTCACAACAAGCACGTTGTGTCTGAGCCCAGAAGCCCTTGAGGTTTTGTGCTGTATGCTCCCAAGCTGACCTGATACAGAGCCAAGGCATGAGTGTCCCGTAGGCACCGGGAAGCTCCTGACGGTGCCCATTAGGGCTCCAGTCCTTCTGCCACATGAGCACTGGGATGGTACTGGTAAGCCTCCCTCACCTGGTAGCCGTGAGGATCATCATACCATGCAGATTACAACCAGCCAGGGGAAATCACAGCTGTGTCTGCAAGCCAGTTACTGAGGTATTTTGTTGCTGCTCCAGCGCCATAAAATAGAACATTAACTGCTGCTACCTATCTTAATAAACGTACCATTGAGTCCTAATGTTGGCTTCATGAGTCTTGGATTGGACACCTGATGGGAATCTACCTTGGCCAAAAAAATTATGATGGATGAGTATCTTACCAAAAGAACAACTTACAAATTGCTTGTGTGCAGCTCTGAGAATAAGTCTGCTCCAGCTGAAACAAATTTGCCCTACTTTTAAAAGTTGTAGGATGGATCCTCTGAGCATATTCATTACCACAAAGCCAAAAATATGCCCATACCAAAAGTCCTAGTGATTTCAGAAACTCCTCAGGGACTGTGTATATCTTAAGTGTAATTTTCTAGTCATGTAAATATCAAAGAAAAGGAAGAAAAATCAAAACAAATCCCACCCTCAGAAAAAAAAGCAGAGTCCAAAAATAGGTTAAAGTGGTGTTTTTGTTCTCATCCCACAGATGAGATATGGAGCACTTCGTACATACTGCTTTCTAAAAAGATACTGAAGCAAGATATTGAAGCATGGGACTTTGTGGCAAAATAAAACATAAGCAGTCAGTGTCAGGCACTTCATGTCATTAATAACGTGTTTCCTGGAGCAGGTGTAGATTTTTAAACAATGCCATATGTTTTATTAGATATACAATATACGGTACAGACACTGTCAACTTCTACAATGTAAATTTCCCTGTATTTTCAGTTTCCCAACTATGTAGATAAATGGATGCAGGTAGGTTTCATCTGATGTAACCAGAGAGAACAGAAAATTCATGAACTTATGCAAGAGGCATACGACTAGTGATTTGAGATAATGCCTAGGTATTTCTGTGTCCCAAATGAAACATTTTGTCAGACAGTATTTCAAGGCCAAGGATGTTCCACTTTCTGAAAATGAAGTTCCTTAAAGATTTCTCAAGAAGGCACTTCAGGTTAGTCATTGCTTTTCAAAGTCATCACTCCAATAACTGCATTCACTGTAATAATATGATTTCCAGTGTTTGGCCCTGACATGTTTACATATCACCATGATAGTCATCTTTGCCTGTATTTTACTGAAGTATCTATTGTAAATGCTGACTCAGCTACTGATAGCTCCACTTTTGGTAGACGCAGATGCGGTCAGAGGATGCTCAGGTATACAACTGTTCCTACCATCTGTACTCAGATAAAACAGATTCAGCGATGGCTTAGTCCCTGCAGGGCTTGACTAGACTCTGCACTGACCCTGCCCACGGAAGATGCAACATTTGTGGGAGCAGCACACAAATTGCATGGCTCATATGAAGAAAGGCTGAAAACATGGCCCTCGAGTTCCCATGCGGAGTTCAGAAAGTGTACAAATGAACACAGCCTTGCTGGGGTACATTTGCTTAATGGACACAAGCATGAATCAGGAAAAAATTAATGGGCAAAGGTGGAAAAAGACTTGTGGAAGACCAGTCAGTCATGGTCCTCATCTCTGCGTTTGAATGAGGAGCATGAAACCAAGTGGCCATGCAGAACAAATGAGGACACTTTTTCTTAGAATGGACAGGAAGGAGACAAGTTGGACATCTTGCAAAACTGGCTATACTGTGTAATAAATCCATTTTTAGCAATAGATTTTAGAAATTAAAACCCCCAAACTCACATCAATACCATAAAAGTAGGAGACCATGAAGCAGAAGACACAAACAGAAGTGATAAAACCCATCCAGAAGCCTAGGGACTATTAAATAAGAAGGATGCTATGAAGTGTAAGAAAATATCTCTTAATGGGAAGAACCTATTTGCACCCTTCCTAAGTAAGATAATTGACGAAGCTGCAGTATTCCTGGTATGCACAATGGAAAACAAAACATTATTAGACTATTATTCATTGCCAACAAACTCTCAGCCCTACACTATTTATATATGTACTGACTGAATATGCCAACTTCTCTTAACGTTTCTAACAACTTTACATTTAACTTGCTTTCTTCCTTCATCTTTAGCATGAGAAATAAAAACTATTCATTGTTAGACTGCCATGTTCAGCATTTAAGAAACCTTTCTGTCAAAAAAATCTAGAAATAAATTGTGGTTTTCTATATTAGAAAAATTATGTCCTTTCCTAACAGTGTTGGAGTGATAAATGGAAGTTCATACCTCATATGAAGAGTATATTAGCAGAATATGTTATCAATATAAAAACATAGGCCATTTAAAGTCTAGTAAAAATATCCTTCAAGATATGCCTTCAAGATAAGCTTGAAGACAAACTTCAAGATAAGAGACAAGAATGGCATTGGAACTTCTTAATGAGACTCAAACACTGATGCTGATTTACTGGATAAACACTTAAATGTTCCGATCAAGCATATTACTTGAAGAAGAAAAGTCTTGGTGAAGATGCATTGCAAATGGAAATTAGAGAGTAATCTGCTTCTGTGGGCTGACTAAGAAGAAAAGGAAAGCTGCAATCACTTGCAATCTTTGTCAGGGTCAATCAAGAGAGCTATTACAACTGTTGTATGGTTCAAATTTTTTAATTTGCTTTTTAAGAAGCCCACAGAGGTACACTTGTCATTCATTCAAAGAGTGAAAAAGAATTCCTAATCTGCTGAAATCAGTGTGGCAGGTATTTATAAATACTGAAGAACACCTGGTCCAGCCAGATACATTTTGCAGTTTTCCCATCATTTACAATTTACACCACAGATGTTCTTGGTTGGATTTTGGGGTTTTGGGTTTTTTTCCTGTTATTTCTCATTAGATTCAAAGTATTTTACAAGAAAAGTAGGTTGAGCTGCATTTTGAATACAGGTGAGCAGAGACAGATAAATGTAATAATTTGCCCCAGGCTTCCTGAGTGAATCAGTGGGCAGGGGCACAAAATGTTCCCGCAGCTCCTCAGCTTTCAGCTCTGCATTCCCCATGAGAGGACAGTCATTCCAAATTGAAAAGCCAAGTAAGGAAAGCTGAAGGCACTGTGTGCTTGTGCTTCAAGAATTAGTGGATTCTGAACTTTGCTGTAGCCTCTAGACATCTAAACCAAAGGTTATTCACATGTATTTACTTGTACAACTCCAGTCTGGGAGGCAAAAAGAAAGAGTGAAATAGTTTTGAACTCAGAATGGAGAAATTGCAATGACTATCACTGAATCAGAGTCTGCCTTCATTTACAGTGGTACAAAGCTGAAGTAGTCAGATTACTGGATAATGATAATTACTCTGTTAGTGTAGGAATGTTTTTGCAGGGTTATTCTATTATTGCAGGAATGTGGCAGAATGGGCATCAACATTTATCTAATATGGGATATAATAAAACCCTTTTGCAGATCCATAAATTAAAGACTTTCCCTAAATCATTTATCTTGTGTTTTACAATATATTACATGCAGCAAACTTGTCTACCACATATGGTATTTAGTAATGCAAAGGAGTTATTCTGTCATAGCTCTTCAGCTTATTTTAAGAAGTAATATGTATTTGACAATAATATATACAGAGGAAAATCCATAACAATATAACCAGACAGCAGTTTACTGCAAAGCACTGCAAAAGCATGAAAGCAACTATTCACTGTTGTAAAATGCACTGACACATCTTGTTTAAATATTGGCTGATTAGCTGAAGGAAATAAGTTTCCACTGAATATTATTAGTTCAGTTTTAGTACCAAAAATACTAGGTGATAGGCACCTTATCTTAATCCCAAACTAGAACCTTTTCAGACATGGGCATATGTATACCTTGTGCATGCCTGTTAATACAAAAAAAACTTGAAAAAAATTAAAAGGAAGAAAGCACAGAAGGGAAGAAAGCTTCTGTAAACAGAGCAGAAGACACACAAAACATCCCCAACCCATCCCTGTCCTCACTCCTCTTACCTTGCATTGGATACAAGCAATTCCAACCTTAATGGTCCTGCTATGTTCTTCCCCCTAACTTATCCCTAATGTTCAGCTTTCTTTCAGAGTTTTTATAGTCTCTGCTGTAGGCTACAAACTCCAATCCCTGCCTTTGCTTTCTCTTACATCATTTCTAAAGATTTTCCACTGATCCTTGCCCTAAACCTTTCTCTGTCCTGCACTCTCACACGCATACTTGCCTCACATTTGTTTTATTTATTGCTCTGATCAAGATGATTAGGTTACAATTTAAGGTCTAGGGTTTTGTTGTTGTTTTTTTTCTTTTTTTCTTTCAAGATTCAGACAGTCGTGGGAGTGGAAAGATTTTCAGTAGCATCACCATTCCTCTAATCTCTTACTTTTGCAAACTGCGATACAGAAACCCAATGTCCTGAATTATTATTTTTTTAAATTTTATTTCTCAGGGACAACAGGAATAACCTTAGAAGGACTGCATTAACTTCAGGAAGAAATTAATTAGTGCATTTTTAGTAGACCAACGCTACTGTAAGATAAACATTAGAAAAGGAGGGTGTTTTGTAAAGCAAGTCACAAGAACTTAAGTCTTTCAGGCACTTCATTTCAATTACTGAAAAGATAGTAAAGTGTGAGCCATGAAGCTCTTTATCTTCTCTAGGCAGTACCAGAGGACCTATTTCTTTCCCTGTTTGCCTCACTAGAATAAGTCTACCTCTTTTGCCCCTTTTTTAAAATCTCAGTTTTTAATTGATTCACACAGCACTTGTAGACCTGGTTTTGGGTCTCAAATTCCAACCTGTGCAGACTCCTTAACAGTTAATTCATAGTGACTTTATTCTCTAAACAGATAGGCACAGTACTTTAAAAATAGTTTTTACTCTGACTTGCCAAAAACTCTTCCTACAAGCAATAAACAGTAAAAGGAAATTTCAAATGCAGCTTTGCCATAGGTGGGAAAAATTTGCCAGCCAGGGAGCAAAAGCTTTGATTTCATCATCTGTCTTGATCTGAGCGATGAGAGAAAGACAAGAGTTTAATCATATTGTAACACAGCTCATATCCCAGATGAAGATGGCCGCAGAATTTTGTAAAGCTGTCATAAAGTGGCAAATCAGGGTAGCTCATTGCAAAGCATGCTTTTGCCACACTCCCTGAGGCGTCGGGGGGGGGGGGAATTCAATGGAGAATGAGAGGCTGGGTTTAATCATGAGCACAACACAAATGTACAGCCTCAGAGAACAAGGAAAGGCCAAGCAAGTATTTCTATAGCATCCCTCAGTACAGGCAGATATGGCAATATGGCCTAGTGTAGTGCTGCAGAAATATGCATTAGCCACATGAGCACCCACAGCGAGGTCAGGCTGGAGCAGGCAGGTTGGGGCTGTTTTCGGCTGCAGGGCGTAACGGAACGGTGAAGGCAGCTGCAGAGGTCCAAATGGGCTCTGTGGATACTAGAGCAGCAGCAGAATCAAAAGGGCAGAGCCAAACAATGCCAGACTGCTGAAACACAGCTCAAAATGCTGCCACTGGAAGAGAACTGGACTACGTTCTGGTTTACGGTGCTACCTGCATTTATTGGTGGCT
Source organism: Haliaeetus albicilla (assembly GCF_947461875.1). Lineage (NCBI taxonomy): Eukaryota > Metazoa > Chordata > Aves > Accipitriformes > Accipitridae > Haliaeetus > Haliaeetus albicilla. The sequence goes on from NC_091491.1 coordinate 30,679,157, forward strand.
TGTTGCTGGAAGTCCAAGGACACAGCAGTACTTGACTGATGTCCGTAAAACATGTGAGCAGGATCTCAGGAAAAAAGATAACAATGATCTAACCACAAGATATTATTAGATTTATGGGGTACCTTTGCTACATAGGACCATGAGGCGTTGCTGACCAGCTACTACTGTTCTAGGCGCTGTTTTTTTCTCTTTTTTTTCTGTTATAAAGGCACAAGGCATTTACTCCTCTCAGGAGTTTTTACAGGTCCTACCTCAAGCTCTTTAAGCAGGGTGTCTCTAGGGCTCCATTCTGTCACCACGTTTGGTGCTGACGCGGCTGGTAGGAGACATGGACTGTGCCATTGTAAGCTGACGACAGACAACTGAATGCTGGTAATGTAGGCATTTCAGCATTTCAGAACACAGGGTGAAGCCTGGAGGATGGCCAAGACTCAGCCATCTGAAGCTTAACACCTGACAAGAGTGAGTGGGACAGTGGGCTCCAGATAAAGCAGGAGGAGAAATGCAGCCATATTGTCATCTCCTTTGACTCCAAGAGGATGTATAAGACCTGGTACTAAAATTTGCTTTTAGGCTCTCCACTGATTGGTGATCTTATAACAAAGCTCCAGCCACTTTTGTACCACCTGGACCTACTGTGAGGTTGTGGCTCTTCCTTTTAGATAAGTAATATGCACTTTTTCTATTTAAAAATAAATTTATCATTGTCCTCTTCCTACAAAAGCATACACTCTAAAAGATTTCAGAAATGGATGCTGGTACACACAACTATCATCATCTCTGACTGGGAGGTGTGAAAGACTCAGATCTGAGTAATTAGCCGTCTTCCTGGGCTGCTACTGACCTTAGGATAGGACATATGTTACCAGCACACAGTGTTTTTTTCCGAAAGAAAAAAAAAAAAACAAAACCAAAAAAAAGGCAAACAAAAACAAAAAGAAGAAAGAAAAAAGAGAATAGAGTGTTATGAGTGCTAACATTTAATTTCCTGCTCTAAATTAACTTAGATTTAGCAACAACTTACAGATACCTTTTTGACACCTTCTGGAGAAGGCTGATAAGGAAGCTTCCCAGATAATGAAAAAGGTATATGGTGGTTACTCAGCTGGAAGAGTGCCCAAGGAACAGACATCCTCAACACTACCATGGTTTAATTATACTTACAGTATAATTAAGTTAGGGCAACCAAGAGTTTGGAAGGAATCTTTATTGCCTTAACCATAAATGAATAAACAAACATAATGTGATTTTCTGAACTATGAAGACAAAAAAAGGGAAATTGGAGGAGGTAAGGACACAAGACATGAAGTTCTTTTTGTTACCATCCAAGAGAAAGACAAACTTGCCTCCCTGCTACCCTCATGGTCTCGCAAGTAATTTCTGTAATTCTTTCAACACTAGTTTGCAAATCAGTTGAGCTGGCTCAATGGTTTCCTTAATTCCTTTAGTAGAGAAGTTCTTATTCAGAGAGCAGGAGTTAGCTTACACAGGTTCACTTGTGTAAGCGTTGAGCAATCTTGCTCTTCATCAGCCTTGCCTGTGGAAACTATATTTTAGTCTGTCAGACCTCATCTTTAAAATCTTAGGAATGACACATGAATACACATGCTTGCTAGTTTTGCTGTATGGTACTTTCAGTCTTTTTCTTCTCCCACTAAAACATGTAGCAGTACTGTCACATCACTGTGGTCTAAGTCACAGAAGTCTCCCACTTCTGTCATTAAGTTGTCCCATGGGAACTCTACCTTCCAGTCTCTTCAAATAATGTCACCCTTTCCATTGACCACTGATTACACAAGATCACGTATTTGTCACTTACAAATCAACATGACGTGTGTGGGGTCCAGAAGGAGTTACAGCTAAAGCAGTAGACCTATCCTCAGGAATTTTTGATTGAGCTGGCATGGAGTAAAGGCACGTGACTTTATACATTCTGATTGCTAGGATTATTCACAGTTCCAGTAAACAGTGAGTGTGTCATTAGAAATAGTCTAGTTCTGGGGTTAGTATGGGAAATAAAGACAACATTGAGGTTAGAAAAAGTGGAAATTTTTTTCCAGTTTTGAAAGCTTTGCCCCAAAATTCTAAGAAATAATCCAAGAACTTTTTTCTTTTCAAATGAAAACTACAGTTTTCTTTTATGAGGAGCTGATCTCCACAAGTCAGGTGCTCAGCTGATACTGATTCATATGGCTCTGAGATAAACAACTGAGATATTCCAAATTATGGTCCCTTCAATCTATTTTTACTTCTTGAAACAATAAACTCTTCTGATAAAATTGGCCCAGTTCTGAGGCCAGTCTGAAAGTGGATTAGCATTCCACCAGATTAACCAACACCCAGCATTTTATAGCTACATCACTGGTTCAGGCAGAACATCCAACATTACTTTTGTTGCTCTATGTTCCTACCTTGTCTGGAGAAGGGGAAACATTTTAAAATAACCACCACAGATTTTCAGTCAATGTATAAGAGAGAATTTCAGAAACCAAGATGATTCCCACCTATTTTCATGCAGATATACAGAGCCAGAGAGCAGATGACTCACTTTAAGACAGAACTATGGAAAAGAGACCCTGCATTAATAATGTGCACACATGTTTTCCAACTGAAGGTACATTCTACCTTGGAAGCAAAAACTATGTTAAGACAGCTATTTTTAAATCTGCAGGCTATCAAAGTAGCTTTCGCTGTGTCACTTCCATTTAAGATGACTCCTTGCAGCCAGATAGATTTTGAGAAGCAAAACCCACAAAGTGAAGGTAGCATGTAAAACTGAAGAGAGTAACATTCTTCAGGAACGTTGGGCTTCCTACTAGCAGTTTCTATAAATATACTTTTTAAAAGTCCTTTGTGCTAGAATTAAGTGCTTGTGATAGGTGCTGGGTCATGACATATAAGCATCCATAAAAAGCACTTGCAAAACAAAGCAAAAATCCCAAACAAGGACAGTTTATTGAAATGCAAGCTTTTTCTGTAACAGTCATGCTACAATGCAGATGTGTTTGGAAATAAAAAAAGACAGTTTATCTTTTGTGCCCATGCCATTGGCTCCCAGCCCAAGATGGCCGTGAGGAGTGAAGATGGCCAAGAAGAGTGACGGGGCCTTTTGTGCTGTGGACACTGTGGTCCACAAGCTAATGGATGAGAGGCAACAAAACCATATCAAGAGGTCACAAAGTACTAAGCAAATAGTAATAAGGCTGGGCCAATATCAGCCTGGTCCTAATTCAAACTGGCAACACAGAAATGAAAATGAGTAGATTGTGTTTCCATCCCCTCTAGCTCACTACTTGGAGTAATGCTAAATATAAAGATAACAAACTGAGAACCAGCCCCATCTTTCTGTGCTAAGAGGGAAGAGAGGGAGTGGTGCTGACATTTTCACACTACTTCCCTTGTCAAAGACGTGAGTCCTGATGTCACCTGTCCCTGAAATAAACTCTTTTTGACCATGAACCCTTGTGGCATGGTACACAAAGCACAGAGCAGCAAAGTGTGCATCTTGGCTGCAGAGCACATATTTCAGCTTCAGAGCTAATTACAAATGTGGCAATATAGCACAGCACTGAATGCATAGCAGCAGCTTAAATTCAAAGACATGCTCACGAGAAGAAGGAATGCATCTGTCCTGACCTCACACTTTTTTTCACACAACTGATCACCATTTTCTGTGCAGAGCTGAGAAGTAGTTTGGTTCATTTGCAGCAGCAGAAAGGGTACGGAAGAATTAAAGAAAGCAGCTAAGGAGCAAAATGATGACAGAGGTCTGGGGGAAAAGGGAAAGGTGAGTGATATTCTTCAGACAGAAACCAGTGGTGTGGGAGCTGGGCAGGGCCACATGTGGATGATCACTACATCACAGGATGCTGTGGGAAACGTCACCACTAGTTTCTTACCTGACACACAGGTAGAGGAAGATGAAGTAATGTGAAAGGTGGGGCTGGGAAGCTGTTTCTCCCTAGAAGCAATTCCTGCACCAAATGTTGTTAATAAGGAAGGGACTGTCCCCCCTATTCCTCATAAGCCCATCCCTGGGATGGTGGCTTGCACAGCAGGACCATTCTGTGCTGGAAGCCAACCAGAGCAAGCTGTTAGTGTAAACCTGGGAGTGTAGAGCAATTGATGCCGACTGATTTGTTTCCCTTTCCTGTTTTGCTTTGGTTTAAATGTACTTATGGACTGGTTCCTGCAAGGGATGGCGCAAACAAATGCTGTTCTAGAAATGAAGGTCTGTAGTTTATCTAAGAATTAAAGATCTCATGACAGTTTGTAAATTCATCCTAATGCTTGGGCCAAATTCTGGTACATTACTTGGCCACGTTTCCTCTATCACTTCAACTGGACAGAGACCTTTCCTTGTCAGACATTCTGCAGTGAAGCTGTAATTTGCTAAACAGCTGCAGCACTGCAACTGGATTAAACCGGGATAATCCAGTAATCATCTTCAATTACAGCACAAACATTAATCAGTCAATCACCGCCCTCTAGAGGTGGCCACATTGCGGGTAGAGCTGATTTTCAGGGTTTGCTGCAAATGAGTTATCTGACAGACGGAGCACTTCTGTATGCCACAGGAGGAAGGTATTTGCTGATTAGAGTAGATCCGTGTACGGTTCCAGGAACAAATTACTGAGCGCTGATTGTCAGCTCCTCGCTTATTCCTTCCCTCTCTTGCCTGGGAGGTCACCCAATTTGCAGCATTTTGCATTCATGTATTTTGCAGTCATGGTACTTGGCGGAGAGGAGTGAAACACGTAGACAGATAGATAGATAACTATATGACACTGCTATAATAAAAAGCAGTAAAAATAACCCCCAGACTAAACTCTCTTTTGTTACAGCTTATTTTTCTCAAGCAATGTGCATAAATTAAACCAGTGGCACAACTGCACAAATTGATTGTGCCCACACAAGCCAGATGCGCTGGTGTGACAAAAGCAGCAAGCCTTTATGTATAAACACAACTATGCACTCTCATTTCTTTCCCTTGACTGGAATAGCTAAGAAGTTTTAAAGGGAAGAATATGAAGAGTGATGAATAGCAAGTAATCCACCATATAATCAAGTGATGAATATACTGTTTCTGCTGTGCAAAGACCTTGTTTGAATAGGTGAGTATTTATTTAAGGAGAAACTGTTCTGTGCAGAGACTTAGCGCAAGATCCTGGAGGCAGGAATAGCTCATGGCCAGGTTTCCCCAGACACGTCCTCTTTTTTCCAGCTGGAAATTCTGTCTAGGTGGAATTCAGCAATTTTTCACATTTTCTTCTGGCAGGCTGGCCGGATGCACTGGCTTGCCTGCATATAGAGGGATTCTCCAGGTATCCACACATATGCACAGACCATCTGCGCATGTGCAGCTTCATACCTGACACATATTTCTGTTGGCAACATTTAAGCAAAAAGATGTCCAGGATCCCAGTAACCACTTCATTGCAAGGATTACTCTGGGGTTCAGGAGACCTGTGTTCTGTTACAGAATCACAGCATGGTGGAGGTTGGAAGGGACCTCTGGAAATTGCCTAGTCCAACACCCCTGCTCAAAGCAGGGTCAACTAAAGTAACTTGGTCAGGGCTGTGTCCAGTCGAGTTTTGAATATGTCCAAGGATGGAGAGTCCACAACCTCTCTAGGCAGCCTGTTCATTGTTCAGCCACTGCCGTGGCAAAAAAAAAATTAAAAAAAAATAAAAATCTGGTGTTTAAATGGAATTTCCTGTATTCAGTTTATGCCCACTGCCTCTTGTACTTTTACTGGGCACCACTGAAAAGAGTCTGGCTCTGTCTTTCTTTACTCCCCCATCAGGTATTTATATGCATCGATAAGATCGCCCCTGCTATACAACCCCAGCTCTCTCCCCCTCTGCTCACGTATGCCAGATGCTTCAAGATGTGGCCCTGCCAGTATGTCCCCGCCTCTCTTGTACTGGAAGCCCAGCACTCCAGATGCATGCACACATTAACACAGCCTGGGATACTGTTGGCCACCTTTGCTGCAAGGGCACTACTGGCTCATGGTCAACTCATCCACCAAGACCCTCAGGTCCTTTCCAAAAGCTGCATTTCCAGACTGTATAGGTGCATGGAGTTAGTCTCAGCTTCACTTCTGCCTTGATTAGATAACCTTGGATTCAGTTCTCTGGGCCTTACTGTCCACAGTGTTGATGCTACTGGCCTCCTCTGTAAAGAGATTTCAAGCTTTGGTTGTCTGAGGTAGGTGTCATTTTCATTTGTCCTATCTTACCATCCTCTGTCAACGTGCGGCTGCTCATATTGACAACATTCACTTCCACGTGGGCTTTCATAGCAGTCACCGTCCTGCTGCCCAGGTGCCTCAGATTTTATTTAATTTACCTTTCCTGCTGCAGCATCCTTTCTTTAGGAGTTTACACACATACACACACATTATTCTACTACCCTACAGGTCTAGAAACTGAGACAGGATACTGAGCACCATATAGCATCCTATGGCCAGGGGCTATAAAGTCCTGTTCAGAACATGATGACGTGGAAAATGCCCTTTCTTCTTACCAGCTTTTCTCCCTCTGTGGCTGCTGTGGCCTAGCCTAGCCAAGAAGCCAGGGAGAACCCCTGATGTTGTTCCCATAGGGAGAGCAGGGCAGTAAACATTATCCACTCCCTTCCACATGGAACTGAACAATTTGTGCTTGATTAAAGCTGCGAGATGGCCAACTTCAGAAAACTCAGGGTCCTAACATTGCCTGCTTATTCTTGCTGTGTGTTTCTCTGTCCTTCTCTGCATTGTGCCAGCCCCACAGCCAGATCCTTCCCCTCTGCAGGCCAAGGCTTGTCTTTCACGAGGATCTCTGCTCTGAAGCAAACTGGAGTCCTTCGTGGGTTTTTCTGTCCCATTTGAAGTTAGAGTGTCCAAGCACTTTGGAAATAAACAATGATTCATACATTTTCACAACACCTTCAGGGGCAAAGAAGTACAACTATCCCCTGCCAAATTTCAGAGCCTAGCTCTGAAAGCGCAGGTTTGTCACAGCTTCGCAACATAACTCTTTCCCTAGTCGTACGCAGCAGAAAGCAGGCTTGTACCATGCACGGCATTAAGTCACTATAACTATAGGCATTGCTGCTGGCATACTAATGAAGCTGTATAAATCATTATTGATTCATGTGAGCAATGTAATCCTCTGGGCTTCGGTTACTCACACCAAGCTGGGCTATGTCCAAAAGCCACACACCGTCCTCCCAGAGACATGGCTGCTCTCCGGAGCCGGATCAGTGCCTCTCCCTACCTGTCCCTTTGCCTTCACCCCCACAGAGTGCCTCCACATCTTACACAAGGACCTTAGAAGAAGGGACAAAACCACCTTCCTTCCACTTGGTTGGCCCATTTATCCCAGGTGTGAATGAACTGGATCGCATGTGGGAGGAGGTTGGCCCTCTACCTCTGTAAGGGCAGACATACTGGATTTGTGCTTACTTTACAATTAGACTTGGAACCCAGGAGCAAGAACATAATATAGTTTCTTATGTAACCATATATTTATTTTGGTTACGTGCGGCTTCGAGACAAATCTAAAATGGTGCTGGACTGTGCTGCTGCCCTCAAAAGAAGTTTGTCAGCAGAGTAACAATAATGTTCTGCTTCTGAAAATGATGTGCTGGGCTTTATGGTCAGCTTTTAGGTTTGAATGCTTTTTTTCCACTTTGATATTTGAGCCCTCCCCTCAAAGCAAATCCTTCGAGTGTGTACATGGCTCTCCAAGCAATGGTCACGGGAGGACATAGACAAGCGCAAAAAAAAGATGCTGACGGCGTCTGAAAATGATTTGCAATCTCTTAGCCGCATGAGCTCAGTCGCATTAACATAGTGATTTAAATACTGTGGATGGCTTTTCTGATGTTCTTTTAGAAATTTCTTATTGGAATTATTAGGCATGCAAAATATATTTAAAACCAACCGACCAGTGGAATGAAACAGAGCAGATAATACTGACTAAGCACTCCAAGCCCTATCTTGCAGCCCCAAGTCAAGCACATTGCCACCAAGCACACAACTCCAGTGACCAGACAGGAGAGGATCTGGAACTGGGCTACTGAACTGCATCATGTCACAAAAGTTGGGATGTTGTGTCAGAAGAGGATCCTTCATGGGTCTGAAGCATCTACACTCCCCACAGCCCAGCCTTGCCATAGCAAAGCCTAGCTGTCTTTAGGAAAAAATGACATTGTGAGGTTTTCCGTGCCTCACACATCAGTTGTGCTTAAGGTAAACATAGAAGGAGTTTTTTCCATTACAAAATATTTTTTGTAAATACTGCAATAAAATTACAAATAATAACAGTACATGATAAATAACACAAGGAGCGTTTTGAACACAAAAAAATAGGTGGGCCACTAAGGCTGCTTCTAAAAAAGGAACAGACCCTGCACACTGCCACAGATACCTCAGCTCTGCTCACCCAGTGGGGCAGAAACCCTGTCCTTGGCGGTGCCATGCCATGGCTTTGTATGGCTGGGGGATGCCAGGCCACTGAGTAGCACGGGACTGGTTGCACATAGACACTACTGGGCACATAGCAGTGCCACTGGTGTAAGTCCTGCTCCTACAAAATGCTCAGAGACCTCCAATGCTGTCAGCAGTAGGGAGTGCCCATTTCATTGAAAGATTAATTTGGTTCTCACTAGACCAAATAAAGAGCCAACAACCAGAAAACACAGCCAGCTACCAGCTAGTCCTGGTCTTCCCATCCCAGATACAGCTCTGGCTTCTATTCAGCCAGGTTGTAAGAGGAATAACTGCTCTCAAGTCAACAGCCCTGATAGCAAAGGGTGCTATCATTGCACTCAAGTCAGTGGAGCTATCTGTGATTTACACCACTACAAACGAAACCTAAAGCTGGCTGCATAGACTGAATGGAGAGAAAAATCAGACCCTTCTTCTTCAAGGCATTTATCACACACAATCACTACCTGAAGCACCTCAATCCTGCCCTTCTTCCATCCCTTTTTCCCACCTGGTCCTGTAAGTTCCTCAGACCAAAGGCTGTCTTTTATTATTCAGTGATTTTTTCCCCCTCCCCTCCATCTCAAGCAGGTCCCTCGCTCTACTGCCACACAAATAATGCAATGTAACCAGCATCGCCCTCGGGGAGCAGCCAGGGTGAATGAACAGCATTTGACACTGAACTGCAAACCTCTCCCTTTGCCTGTTGTCTGCACAGGCTCTTGAGGCATCAGGCAGCTGGGCACATCAACCAGAGACTCTCCAGGTTGTTTTCTGGGGGCTCTGGGAAATACCCAGTGTCAGAAAAAGGAGTTTAAGCTAAGTGTACAGCCACATGGTTAGAAAGCAGAGAAACCTCAGCCCAGTGCTGACAGTGACTGATGACTGTAGGTGCTGCGAGTATTCGCTGCTCCTCACGTTACCCAAATGTCAGGGTTTTAAAGTGATGTTATTAAAGCACCACAGGAGTGCAAAGATCTGTGTAAACTGAGAGGATAATCACCATGCAAGTGGAGCACAAGCCGTTTGACTGCGTTGAAATTATGTTATTTGGTATCCCTCTAATTTGTCACATGACTTGATACACTAAAAAAAACCCCCATATCGTGTTTTTGTGCTCTGGGTCCATGACAATTGCTTTTCCTGCAGCAGACAATGATTTGTAAAGTGACTTTTCTTATTCCCAAACCACCCAAAATTTTGTAAATTGGTTTCCACGAATTAGAAGTGGTTTAGAAATAACCTTGGCTCAGGGACTAGCTCTGTTATTGGGCTTTTGCTGCCATGACAGCTAGCTGGGGGAAGATAGTTATTTCTAAATGACTCTATTTTTACATTAATATTTCTTTTAGAGCAAAACAGCAGTAGAAGCAGTATTATTTCCATTGCTTGCTCTGAAATAGGACTGGTTCGTAGGAACCACAACTTTTTATCATCTGATCATAGGCATCCCTGGTCATTTCACATGGAAGTATGTCCACTGCCTCCCCAGTTCCAAGCCCTGGCCTCACTGTGGGGGTGCAGGGAGCAACCCCTCTTCTCCTCTGTGCTAGGAACTGCCAGCAGAAACATAGCACACTTTATGACAGACAGACAGCCTTGCATGGCCAAAACCCTACAGCCCAATATCATAGAATGGTTTGGGTTGAAAGGGACCTTAAAGATCATCTAGTTTCAACGCCCCTGCCATGGGCAGAGGAAAGGAGAGAACCTGTCCCTGGGTGGGCTCAAACCACCAAGCTTTTGGTTAAAGAGCCAAACGTGCACCACAGACACTCCCTCATTACAATTATCTTCGTAATAAAAATTAGTTTTCCTTCCTAAAGTAAAATTACCTTTCTAAAAACATTGATTCCAAGTAGCAGAGATATCACATAGACCAAGGTGACCTTTTTCACGACTTTAACAATGGTTCAAAAAGATAAGGTTAGGAGTTCTCATTTCCCAGGAACCCATCAGCTGGCTATGAAATGGTCATCACTGCTGTTCACCGTAGCTTGGGGCTAGATTTGACTCCACAATGCAGAATTTCAAATTGCAATACTTGACTCACATACCTAAGTCAGGATCACTGATACTCAAACCCACAGGTGTTCAAGCTCAGAGGGGTTGAAAAGCATCTTTGTGTGAAGCTCCACAATACAGATCGATCCAGAGCTGTCCTGTCCCTGTCCAGTTCTGTTCAGCCACATTCTGTTTTGAAGGGTACAGAAAACCTGAACAGAAGCGACTGAAGGAAGGTCCTCTCAGCCACTGTCACTGTCCCTTTGCTCCTCTTTTTATCTTTTGACTGCTCATTGCCTCCTACAGTCAGGGCTTGATGTTGCAGCAACAGAGAAAGTAGGGAGGTGCTACCCGTCCTATACGGATACATCCCACTACATGCTGAGCACTTCCCCATCTGCAAACAGACCAGTTTAGACTGACAGCTATGACACCTCTAGATTAAGGATTAGATACAACATTTTCAAAGCTCTTGTTCCAGTATCAAGGACACAAATTTGGTGTCGAGTGCTCTGAGGACCAAAGAACTAATGTGTCTTGGTCTTTTCACACTTCAGGAGATCAAACGTGCAATTTTAAGGTTTTTGGAGAAACTGCAAAAGTGATTTAATGGCTCACTTAAAAATTTTAAAATATTTATCATGAAAAGAGGAATCCAACAGCTTGCGGGGGGTGGGCAGGAAGATGGGAAGGGAAAAGGTAAACAAATCAGGAGAGGCACAAGACCAAACTGTATTCCAAGCACACACAGTGGAAAATGCAGGCCAGTGCCAGCAGCCCGATAATCCAAATTCTCTTTCTATGCACCGACCTCTTCTGAGAAAAGGAAAGAATTTAAAGGAGCATAAATGATAACTGTACACATCCTGGAAGCAAACCTAAAAGGGCTGCCAGGAAAAATCACCCTTCTTGTTACGGAGCCATTAACACATTCCCTTCCCCTTCCGCCTGGGCAGCAGAGCTCACTCCTACAGAGGGAGGGGGAGAGAGGGAACGCTTCTTGCCTGCAATGCACAGTCAGTCCTCAGCACAGCAGAAGGATGGACATTATATGTGAGTGGCAAACATGGGTTACAGGGTTGGCAGGATAAATGTGCATTACTGGGAAAAGCCACTGTAACACACTGAATGTCAGCACACAGGTAGGCACAGCAGCTTTCTGTAGAGCACGTGAACAGAGCAAGTATTACACCCGTGGGAGTTCCCAGCAGTCACGGTGCAGGTCGCTTGCTTCTTCCCCTCCCACAATGAATGACAAGCACTGCTTTAGGTACTGCCCTCCAAAAAGCTGGGCACTAAGGAGATTGTCCTAAATGCTTTTTTAAAAATCACAAGCTTCACCCCTTTAGCATGCTCCAGCTGGCTGTAGTAGCAACAACAGATTCACAGAAATACCAGCAGCTGGATCCACAGATAATGTAAATCTGTGCAGGGTTTATTTTTCCTTGTTCTTCATACAGCTATGTCCCCAGACGCGTACCCTGCATTATACTTCTCCTTTCATGCAGTTCAATACCTCCCCTTGGCCCCAGTGAAATAGAAGTTATGTTCATTTTGCACACCCACTTTATACCAATTTTGTTTAGACACTTTTTCTGGCCAGCTTACATGCTGATTAGGTCTGATTTGCACAGATAAACAGGATTGCAAAATCTGTACCCAAAATTTCCAATGGAGGATATTCTGGCCTACCTTGACTTTGTATTTGGCCCATTTGCCATAGTCGTTGCAGGGTTGAGGTAGTGTCAGTATTATAAGCAATGAACTAAATGTTCTTTAGTGCTGAAGAAAACTCCAAGAAATTCGCTAAAATCAATGGAGATATTCCAGATGAGGGAGGTGTATGGCTCAACAAAAATAATGGAACAAAACCCACCCACAGATGCAGGAGAAGATGTTGTCCAGATGGTTAAGCTAGTCTGGTGTCTGTCATGAACACATCCCTTAACACCCATGCAAAAACCTTTTGTGCTGCAGCTTTAGCCCATGACACTTATCTCCCTGTCACTGGCCCAACACTTCTGACTTTGTTGGCTCACGCTGACTTTCACTGGGTGAAAGCTTAACCACTGATATTACCTAGAAAACACGTTTGGGGAGATGTTCAGCAGGGGTACCCGGAGTACCACTGCTAGTGAGCCAGCAGGGTCAGAGGGCTGACTGCAGAGGGGAGGCTCGGGGCAGGAAAACTGGGACTGATCCCACCGCACTGGGACAGGGTGAAGGACACACCAGGACACACAAGCACAGGGTGAAGGATAAACTAGCAAAATAAGTAAAAGGTTTCTTTTTATCTCACAGAATTATTATGGTGTTATAGCTTCTCTGTCCTCAGTAGCATTTACTTTGGTATAACTGAAATGAAGATGTGGTCCAGGAGAACTAGAGGACTCTGAGACTAGCTGAAATCAGAGGAAATGCCGCTTTACTCCACCAGCTTAAGCAAGTTTCCAGTGGGCCAAGTCAGCACAAATACTCTGAAAGTGGAAACAAATCACTGTACAGAGCTGCACGGATTTTTCACGACTTTAAATCAACTAAACTTTCCAGCAGCTGAGAATTTGGCCAACAGCCTTGGCTGGAGCTGAGCCAACCTATGTATGGCTGGGATTCTGCTTTACAACAAGTCCTCTGCAAGTCCTGAACAGAGTGTTAGACCCGCCTGTGCCGAGTGTGACAGGTAAGCTGCTGATGGGATGGGGTCTGAAGTCAAGCCAATAGCTCCAAACAGAAAACAGAGATTTGGCTGCAGCTGCAAAAGAAAGGATACACCAGGTTGGGCATTTAACCATCAGCCCTCTTTGGACAAGTGCACCTGGACTAGAGAGGTTAGCTGGTAGGCTCTCACATTTCTTTGGGGATCAAACATCTGCATTTAACGTGCACACTTCGCTCAGGATTTGTCTACCGGAACATCAATCAGCAGAACAAAAAAATGAAAAGCCCAAGTCACCAGCCGTGGGGCTGCTGAAACCAGGCCCTGTGGCTACTTCAGGGAGTTTACTAGGTGTGTAATAAACATGGAGGACTCCAACACTGCAGAGTTTAACAAAGTGCTAGAGTCCCTTCTGAAATGTTTATGAGGTGAAAATAAGTAAGCAACCTCTGCAAAACCAACATTTTTCAATTTATGAGGCTTCCCATCTTGAAACGTCTATTATTTTGCATGAAGATTTTAATTTAAAAACTGCCTTTCGGAGCTATGCTGAGATGGGAAGGCTGCTGGGATTCTGGGCTGACATCCCAGGAACCGCAGTAGATTGCCTGGTATTCACAGTCGAGTTTTCTAATAAGGAGGTGCACATTTCCAAAATGTCACTGCACAAGTGGCCATTGGTGGAGTTATTTTAAGGCAGCGGTTCAGGAAGGCACTTAGACTTGTTGTGCCTGTTCCTGAATTGACAGACATGCATTCCTTGAACTTTCTTAAGACCCTGCTGTGAAGAGAGACTTTAATGGCAAAGACAGCTCCAGGATCACTTACTGGAAGAGATTTTTATCATTTGATTTTCTCCTCTTTGTACTGGTGTGAATTAGAAAAAAAAATGATTGATATTCAAGGAGTTAGTCCTGGATAAAAGCAGACTGAAGCCTGAATGGAGCCATATAAAGCTGCTTCTGCCTTACAGCAGTGGTATTTTCCAGTGATAATCTACACTAGAATAGAGGAATACTAGAGGGAAACAACCAGGTGTACTACTCCCATCTGTGAAAGCTCCTTCGTCTCTGTTTCAAACATTGTGTACTCGGGGACAGCTTTGAGGCAGATGCAACGCAAGTGCAGCCAGCCAGGTTGGTGGGTGTCACAGACAGTATTTACACTGCTGGGCAGTGAGCTGAAAGGCATTTCCAAAGAATCTCTCATGATCCTTACTTCGAGGCTTTGAAAGGCACAGACCTTCACTCTATCATCCCTCAGCTCCCCTCTCTGGGAATCTGACTAATTTCCTTGGGTTTTGCCTTCATTTCTCTTCCCTGAGCACTTTTAAAGTTAGACGTAATGCTCACGGAAGTTGTGAGTGTGGGGGATTGATTTCCTTTTCCCTACCGGAGCTGTGCAAGATACTTCACCTACTGCTGCTAAGTCTTTGACAAAGATGCTCATGAAGGTCAAAACGTTTCTGTTCCCTACGTGTGAGGCAGAAAATCCGAGGAACCTCCTTTTATCTCTACATCTCTGGCTAAATACATGGTCACACTGCTGCTGCCTGCACTTCTTTATGCCCAAAACAGATAGCAATGCTGAGCAACTCAGGGCAGAAATGAGAATGGTATGTCCTTGGTCACACATAGCTTTGTGATTTTGGGGGGTCAGCTAAAGCCCCAGGAGTAATGAAAGCATGACCCAGGTCCTGGAGTTTGCAGGCAGAAGTCAGAAGCACCGAGGCATGGCAGAAAGCAAAATAACCAAGGGATATTCAGAGCATACTGCAGCACAAAGGCAAAAACCAACCAAACAAAAAATGTTTCTGAAGGGAACTTGTCCACAGCCTTCACTGGCAGAAGGTAATTTCACTTCGGGCAGTTATGTGAGCATGCTCTGAACGTGGGCTGGTGGTGTGTCAACTGCTATCCCCCCTGAACATCCACCTGAGTTTCAGCAGTGACACCACGGGCTGGCTGCGCAAGGATGTGCACGGTGCCAGCACTGGCCTGGCTGTCAGGAACATTATAGTCCCTGCAAAAGGGATTTCTCGGGCTCCAGAGGGCTCTATGAAGAAAGAATAATCTTCTGAGCCTCATGTTACTAAGTGACTTAAGAGAACAGAGCTAAGAACAACATTGCGTAGCAAAGACCCTGTGCATGTTGGTACGTCGTGAGGAACTACCGACACAAGGCTGAGGAATTTCTTTTTTCTCACAACTAGATCTTCTCCAATTATTTCTACTGCCTATTTTTTGCATTACCTTGGTACTTCAGCACCTTGTCCCTGAATTGAGACCTCATTGACTTAGACTCCTCTGAAATTAGTCATAGTTTTCCTCAGCCATGAGTAACCCAAATAAAATAAAGTTAAATCTGCAAAACTCTGCAAGCTTCCTATTTGTCCAATCTTCCAAGAACTCAATATGTTAAATTTTAGTCCTGAACCTTGAGGTATCTGCTGTTGTCCCTTAAGACACACTGAAAATAATTTTATTTCTTTTTTTGTCCATTAGTCAGTATTTTATCATTCCTTCCTGACTACTCAACTTCTGTAAGAACATTTTGTGACTGACTTTGTCATAGGACTAAGGGTGCTTAAACAAATCGGATCAGCTAGGCCTCCTTTAATTATTGTTTTCCAACAAAGAAGAGGCAATTCATTGTCATTTATGGGAAAAAGTGCTTTAAAATTTGCTCTGGTGCCTTTCTCATCTGCGTAAGCGTAAACCTTGACTGTCCTCTACTACAGAAACCAAAAAGTCAGAAACAGTGAAATTGTAACTTGTTACATATTCTTCATACTCATGGAAATGACTACAGGAGACACATGCTTTGGAGTATGAAGATTTATGTCCCAGCTATGCTCAAATACTACGCGTGCAGAGTCGTAATTGGTACTAAAAGGTTGCAACAGCAGCGGAGGAGCAGAACTCCTTCAGGACCTCCCTCACACCCCCTGCCTGTGCCTTGCCACCTGACACATTTCTTCTTGGATAATTTATATTCTACTTTTTTTATCCCATGTAAAACAAGCTTTCTGTCTCCCCTCATCCCTGATTCTACTGCACTTCAGTGAAATTTGTCTTTCTTCTATTCTCGCAAGAAATGTAGCAGAAAAAGACTGGAGAGTGGACAGCAGAAATGACACACTGAAAGGCAACACAATAGCTGCGGGGACTGTGTAAAGGCAGACATTAGGACTATTTTCATTCCTTTTCTACTAACTGGAATCTCCTACTTCTGAGTTGGTTGGTTTTTTTCTTTTATGTTGGGGAAAAATTATCATCTGAAGGAACAATGCTTCCTGGCACATTTCAAAACTCCCTCTTATTGGCAGGCTAGGATTGAAATGTCCTAGTGAAAGCTGCTGAGAGCTGACAGCTGCCTCTTAGGAACTTCTGAGAATCCCATCTCTAACAAAGATATCCACTACCTTTACAGCTGGAAAGGTTAAACTGACTCAGGAGCTATTATTCTGGGACAGATTTAATAACAGATTGGAGAAGAGGAGGCTCAGTTATCATTGCTGGGGCAGAGGGTGCTTCACCTTGTGGCAAGGTGGTGGATGTGCTTCCGTACAGTCCCTCCTCCTCCATCCAGGTGTTGCTACCTTTGCCTGACAATCCTACACAGGCAAGGCAAGTGCCACAGAAGCCACTGGGTCCCTTTCATGTAGAACTAGCTGGAAAAAGGAATTTCTGACCTGTGAGAAATTCCAACATTTTGAAATCTGGTTTTCTTCCAAATATAAATGAGAAGCCAAAATTCCACGGGCTGTGTGGAACGGATCTCCTGGAGAGGAACGGGGGAAGGAATGGAGAAGATTAAGAAACTTTATTTTGAAATAAAAAAAAGAAAAAAATTCCTGCTGATACTTTTTTGATAAACTTTGCCACTTACTGACTTCAGTGGGGACCAAACCAGACCCCAGAGAAGACCCACAAAGTCTGCAGCTCACTGGGAATCTGGGGGCAATGTATGAAAGAGAAGCAAACAACTAACGATCAGTCAAGGTTGATAGTCAGAAGCACACTGACAAAATACATTATCTTCAAATTGGTCATACATTTCAAACAATTCACGTATATTCAATATTTACAGACAGCTATACAACTCCTCAAGGGGTCCAGCAAAGCATTTAAGTATGGTTTTCAATTTCAGAATATGCATCCCCACTGAAAATATTTACTCAGGCATGTACAGTTAGACATTCACTTAATTGCTTTCCTGGACTAGTTCCTATTCATTCTTAACCCGGGAACATTATTTTTACATCTGATACAACACCCTACTGATTTCTAAGCAAGTCTCACTCTCAATTTCAGTCAGTGTTGGGTCTGCTGTTTAATTCTTTAGCCAAAATTAAAGAAATAAAAAGTTACATAAATAGAAGTTACTTATCTTTTAGTGAAACTGAACGTTCCCAATGTTCTTAATCATTGCTGTCAAGCATCTTCTTCACTCCCTTTTACACGACCCATGAAATTTTGGGATACTTATGGGCATAGCAATATGCATGTTTCTGACTATCCTGACTCCCACTTCCTCTTTTTTATCACATGAAGTGGCTAGAGCTGCTCAAGAAAACTGTTAATTTTTTTAACTTGAGAAAAATAAGCTTTATGCAATAATGCAAGAAAGACACTGAGGTGCTGGAGCATGTCCAAAGAAGGGCAACAAAGCTGGTGAAAGGTCTAGAGAACAAGCCTTATGCACAGTGGCTGAGGGAACTGGGGTGGTTTAGCCTGGAGAAAAGGAGGCTGAGGGGAGACCTTATCGCTCTCCACAACTACCTGAAAGGAGGTTGTAGCAAGGTGGGGGTCATTCTCTTCTCCCGAGTAACAAGTGGTGGGACAAGAGGAAATGGCCTCAAGTTGTGCCAGGGCAGGTTTAGAGTGGATATTAGGAAAACTTTCTTCGCTGAAGGGGTTGTCAAGCATTGGAACAGGCTGCCCAGGGAAGTGGTTGAGTCACCATCCCTGGAGGTGTTCAAAAGATGTGTAGATGTGGCACTTAGGGACATGGTTTAGTGGTGAAGTTGGCAGTGCTAGGTTAATGGTTGGACTTGATCTTAAAGGTCTTTTCCAACCTAAATGATTCTATGATGCAGAAAAGACAGACAATAGTGAGAAGACAGTTTGCTACTGACAATCAGGTATTCAAGGTACTAAGGAATGATTATGGAAAATTTCAGATAAAGCTGACAAGGTGGAGTGTCTAGCCAGAAAAAGGGCAGATGACACTGAGTGTCAATAAACGTGAAGTGATGCACACAGAAAGAAACAATCTTAAATGCTTCTACTTTGCTTACATAGCAAAGGGCTCTGAGCTGACTGTTTTTCTATTCCAAAATGAGGACCAAGAGGGGGTTTGGCAGAAGCTGACCTTCAAAATGATCATTTCCAATATAGCAGCTTGGGATCTTCAATTGAAAATGACAGGAAATAGGCTCAAAAACCAGAAAGGACCTCTTTTCAATCAGTGTGTATTTAAACAGTGGAACTCCTCACCAGATTGTATTCTAGATGCTGAAAGCTTACACAGATTCAAAAACAAAGTCACCGAAGGAAAATCCCTCAAGGACTATTAAGTACAAAATATTGTGTCTGGTTCTAAAATCCCTCAGCCACAAATTGTTGGAGCCTGGGAGAATATTTGAAGGAAGTGTCAAATATGCTTGCAGTACTGGCCACTGTCAGAGTGAGTATCCTGAGCTAGACAGACATCTGGTCTGACCTGGTATGACTGTTCTTGCACTTTTATATCACATTTTCCTGTTTCCTTGTTCTCAGAAAAGTCTAAAAAAATCCACTGAAATGACCATAACATTTACATACAGATACCATATTGTGCCCGACAGACAGAGTTGGCATAAGAAATTTCAACCCAAAGACCTAAAGCTTAGTAAATTTATAAGCAACCAAAGATGGTTAAATGCTAAATGTTTACAACTTTAATAAGAGACAGAGCTATCGTCTGTACCTTTAATTCAAAAAATATATCTGAAGTTTGAGTTGACAGTACATATCAGCAATTTAGGGTAATAAACAATACAGCAATTATATAACTATCCCTGAAGTGAGCTTTGTACACTCAAGAAATTCAGAGCTAATCTTAAAGTTCAAAAAAAACCCAAATATGCTGAGATACAAAAACACATACATATTATGCATCCAGACATGGTGTGGTAACATTTTGCAATGTTTCCCACAGTCTAAAAGACTCTAGTGGTTTTAGAGATATTCTTTACAGTTAAAATACAGAATCCTAGTAAACCTGATAATATTCATCAGTTTGGTTAGAATTTCTTGTGTGCACACATACATGCAACATCTTTGTTCGAGAGTGAGGTCGGCATCGATTAAATTTAACTGCTTCCCCTGTGGACTTAAATCAAGGCTGGATACGAAACTAATATATTACTATATATAGTCTGTTTATAAGTCATTCTTGTTTAGCAGTTGCACCTTTTCCATGTAGTTTAGAATAGCAGCTGCCCTTATTCTCTAGTGCAACCTCTACCATGAAAGCATCAGAAGAAAGTAATTACATTTAACAGGAGCCACCCTTGTTTAATGGTGTATAAATATCCTGGTGTCAGTCTTATGCTTGGCATACAAAGAAAGGTTAAATACATTAAACATCTGCAGCTCAACTAAACACCAGTGAAATGCTGGGACATGATAACTGTAGACAAGTACAGAAGAAATGGAAACACTAATGATGGAAGAGCATTGTTTAGGATAATATCTAGTCATAGAATGATGCTTTAAAAGTAAGCACAGGGAAAATGATGTTGGAAACATTTCCTAACGGGGACACCTAATAGGCTGTGGAATAATCACCCAAGGGAGATGGAGGAAGTCCTTTTGACTGAGTCATTTCTTTCTGGACTGGGCAAAGTGTTAAGCACACTACAGGGAAAAAATGTACTGGCAGACGGAGAGACTACCAGGTTTACTGCTCAGAAGCCTAAGATACTTCTGTTCTCAACAGTAGCAGTTTTGTTCAAAACAAAACCAAACTCATCAAAAACCTTTTTAATAGTGCATGAAGAGATGAGTGACTTCTGTAGTCTCTCCCCTCTCTTTCTCAAATTTGAGATATTTACATGTATTTATGACTCCTCCTTAAACTGCATTTCCAGAACGGAGTTTTCCCCTTGCATGTTCTCAGATCTGCAGTCAGGTATTGCCTTTGTCCATCTGATGCTGTGTGGCAAGAATGGATACAGCTTTATCGGAAACTTGTCCTGATCAGGCTCTTGCCAAGCGTGACTAGTTTACTGTGACAGATTTTAAAATGAAAGGAGAGTGAAAAAGGAGGAATAACAAGTGCCAGGGAAAGATTAGATTCTCCACACATTTCTGCATTTATTGACCTTTTCTTCTTCAATATACCATTAGTTACCCAGATTTACAGCTCGAGATGGCAGGCAAGCTGTCACGTGCACTGGTTAGGTCATTGCTGATGTTATGAACTCTACTGGAAACTGATTTCTTTAAATGAAAGTATGCAACTTGACGTTTGATACAGCAAATATTTAACTGACATTTTTAATTGTTCCTTGTACAATTCCTTTGTAATTATTGAGATCTTTTTAATAACTTCTTAGGGACTTAAAAGTTAAAACATCTCTGAGAAAATTGCATATGGGGTACCAACAGCCAGTATATAGCATCCATGCTGAAAAGTCATTATATGTGAGTGCAGTTTGGCATCAGCGTACATAAATCTACAGATCAATCTGCAGAGAAGCAATGTTTTATCCTGAAGTTTCTTGAAGGCTCACTTGAATGGTTTTCTTTTAGCAACCTCTACATCAAGTTTTTAGTCATAAATTGGACTTAAGTTGCAATTTATTAATGAATAAAATACCACCTCTTGGACTTGATCCAGAGAGAAAGTAAAGAACCTAACTACTGCTGGCCAGCAGAAACACAGTTACAACATGCAGGATGTGGGCCTGAGCAAAGCTCTGCTTTGGATTCTGATCAGTTCATAAGCAGTGAGAACTGATGCAGTTGTCTACAATAGTGCAGGCAAGAATTGATAACCTTCAGACCTACATTTCTGAAGGCAAAAGCTATACTAAAAGTAATAGAGCAACGGAGGTCTGTATCTTTATTCTAAGGTCTGAACCCAGTCTCTCCCTGTGCATTCACTTTACTCATTACATTAGTTGAAGCAATGTAATTCCAATGAAATACAAGATCCCCACTACTGGAACTAGTGCAAGAGTTTGATCATAGTTCAACTGTAGCATGTTGGAGCCATCAAAACATTTATCTTGTTAAAACACTTTCAGGCTACAGCAGCCGTCTCCTAAGAAACTCCTCTTGCCACCTGGTAATGCTTTACAAACACAAGCACCTGGAGGAAAATAATTGTCATGCCTGTTCATGACACAAATCCAGCACTCAGTGTCCTGACCTCAGTGCATACAGGGAATAACATCATGAGTATCAATACAGCAAATTTGACTGAGGTAAAGCTGATCTGAATGAGGTCAGGCTGGCCTGGTTTATCTCCCTTCCGTCAGCTAGATGCAAAGACTTTGGTAGGCATAAAATCCAGCCTGGTCCCTGATTCTGCAGTAACAGGGACTCATCCCAAGAGAAAGTGGGTTATGGAAGGCTGCCCCTCTTTGCACTGAGTTAGCAGCTCAGAGCAGTTACAGCTGTAGAGGAACCTCATCCATCAGGGTGGCAGAAGGGACCCTCTGCACCAGCCACATCTGGCTCTAGAAGGGATTCCTTGTTGGTGTCTTCTAGACTCTAACAGGAAGGGTGCAAATGTCATTTATGATCTTCAAAGAGTTAAATGCAATGACCAGCCACTAGTTCTGCACACAGGTCTGTTGAACTTTAATCTCTGCAGCTGTGTAATGTGGCCTGTCATCTGGTTTAGCACAGTGAGAAGAGCTGAGTCTCAACTCTAGGACTCTTGTTGCTGATGACAGTTCCATGCAGCTCTTGTTTTCCTCATGCTGCAAGACCTGGCTGGCTTTGGCACATCCTGCCTAACTGCTGCTGAGTGATGAGGAAATATTTGCCTTGAGCCTGAGCACTAAACACCTCCTCTGTGGTTAGGAGAGCTGTAGCTTTCTCCACAGTGGGGTGGTGATTAGATTGAACCGTTACCTCCATTTTCCACCTTTGCTGCAGTAATTGCTTTCCCTTGTGCCCCTCACTGGACAAACGAGCTAAGGAAATATTCTGGGAACAGTGAGGACTTTTGAACACCGTGTAACGTGAGCACACTGGCTTTTGGAAAAGGGGTTGGCTCTGCATACGTGTGAGTGGAGGAAGTCTGCTATTCCACCCTGAGGCAAGAAATTAATTGCTATGACTGTGCACCCTCTTTGCCATGTATTCAGCTGGCAAGCCCTAGCCCATGGCCACCGTGTGGGGTCAACAACCGATTCTGGGCTTGTTTATGCCCTATACTTTATACTAGTGCTTTTGTACTTCATAGGAATATTACTTGCAGGGCAGAATAGGTCCCTCTGCCTCTACTAAAGGACAAGGGCGTTAATGGGCAGTATAGATTTTACTTCTCTGTGCAAAAATCTGAAGGTGACAAGCCAATCTTGCTTGCATGACAGATGCAGAAGAACAACAAGGTCCTCATTAGAAGCTAAGCTCTGTTCCACCCCCACTGCAGAGTAATGAAGATGGTTTGTTGCTCTGCATTTGTCCATGGCCATGTGCACCTTGGGAAAGCCTTAATGCCTGAAATGATGTACCAGCAAGTTAGGAAGCCCCATGTAATCAGGCTTGTAGGGACTCATGAAATCCAAGGAAGCTGGACCATGAGATATTTTATTATCCCCAGTTTCTGAGCCTCAGAGAATTACTGCACCAGTTTTAAGCAAAACACAGGATTAGATTAGCACTCACTGTGGTCCCAAATGCAAGACACAGCCCTACCATGTCAGAAGCTGTGTAAACAGAACAGAAAGACCCTCTCCCGTCCCCCAGCCTGACAGTCAAAGGATTTGGACATAGTCAAGTCAACTTAACCATCTATTAACCTGACTATGGTATTTCTTGTTTGTGCACTCTTAGTTTACAATGGGATAACCTGATTCAGTTTAACCTTCCTCCATCACAGACTAAGCTGAGCTGTGTTACATCCCCGCAGCCCCAGGCTTGGAGTGCACTGGGCAGACAGCATGTGGGAACGTGTTAAATTCTGGAAGGCAAATGCACGTCTGGGTACCTACGCGTACAGACAGACAATAATACATACAGGATGTGAGTGTTACATTAGAGACGTTGCCCATGTGGCAGAAAGCAAGCAGAAAGCCAGGCAAGTGTCTGAAACTGGCATGCTGGCTGCCACCTTGTTCGGGAGCAGCGAAGGCATGACTTATGCTTCCTGGTCTACCAGAGCCTGAGCCTCACCAGTTCCAGGACTGGTTCCAGGCTGAAAAGCTGATGTGGTGACTTGCCTTTTCTGCCTGGCAAAGGGACAGTATTTCCTTGCTGATGATGAAGGAGACAAGGCCCTTGAAGAAAGGAAGGAAACGCTGCATTCCCTTTCTTTAGGGACAGAAGCAGCCAGTCTGTGTGACTCAGCCGGTTCCAGAAGACAATGGCATTCGAATTAGGAGTTCTGCTAACTACAGCACCCACAAGACAGAGGAACCGAACTGCACTTATCTTTTTACAATACCATGTGTGCCTTCCAATGGATAACCCTCTTGCCATACCCACATGTTACAGATGAAAAAGACCTCCGATTTAAGTTTTCTGCTCCAACTGTGAATGCCTCACAACTTTGAATTTCTCAAATCTGAATTTGATCTCAGAATCAGCATAGGTCTAGGGAAGCCTGCCTCATCAACACCGGGTCTGTTACCTTCGCAGAATGAAGTTGATACTTAGTCCGTAATGATGCCAGCAGCAGAAAAAGACATACTTTTTAATGTTTTGAACAAAGTTAAATAAATTATTTTACAGAGAGATAATAGCTGGCACAAATCCTTCAAGTACAGCACTCCCTCAGTGATGCACTCCAGAGTGTTTAACTGAAGCGATGTTATACAACAAAATGCTGCAATCTGGGGTTAAACTGGGGTTGATATAAAAGTAAAGTCCAAGAGAATGTGTCCAAGAATGAAGGAATGCTTAAAGCAACTAAAGAGAAAAAGTAAATTGGAAGTTAAAGTCAGACTCTCCTGTGGCAGGCAAATATCCCTATCATTGAAAAGGCTCACAGTATTTTTAATAGCCTAATGATTTTGATAACTTCCTCAAAATGTGATTATTTTTGATGGAAAAGAAAGGCAAGTTCCAAATTTTTGAAATAGTGCAAAGTTTTCTGCAACGATTTAAAATGCTCTTTCCCTTCCTCTGTGAAAACAAACTTATTTTCACATTAATCAGCTTTAAGATTTGAAAAATTTAACCCAGCTCTTACTGTACTTAATTTTCATGCACCACCCAAAGAAAGAACCAAACTAAACCAAATGCTTGCATTTTGCTAAGTCAGCATCTGTTAACTTGTGTTAGGCTAAAGCAGAGGCATCCATTTTGAATATGTAAACATAGAGAGAATCCAGCATGTCTCTTACTAGGAAACCAAGGAAATTATAAGAAATCTACTTTATGCAGCTGCAATATCAATCTCACTTAAGACTTGATTATTCTGTGATTTACACAACTTGCACATTTGCCTTTTTATAACCAGCTGGCAAGAAAGAGCTCATTTTCCAGCAACCTGCAGTGCAAGACAGAAGTTTTAGTTTCTGGTTTTCAGTGTTCCTTCCTTCCCTGTGAGGAGGCTGACTCAAGGACCTAACCAAGAGAGGATTTGTACTGGACTCTCCGTGACTTCAGATGGGCCGTGGATGGAAAAACCTTCATCTCAGTTAACGTTGTCTCTCTAGTCTAAGCTTGTCCAGGTTCTGAGGGCAGCTCAGTCCAGGTGGACACTGGAGTGTACATTGCGCATCACTGAGCTATGTGTACAATGCCATGGGTGCCTTTGGAGGTCTCTGGAGTAGGAATAGCTCCTTACTAAAACAGCCACAGCATGCTTCTTGAATGGAGGTGGAGGAATGTAACATCTCCTGCCACACACACACACATTAAAAACCCCTTCAATCATCAAAACATTCTGTTAGAATTAGAGGTAGGAAGCTCCAAACATAGGTGACATCAAGATTGCTTTCTAGGCAGAGTTCAGGTTTGCTTAAGATTGTTTTTGTCTGGATATCACCGAACTTTCAAGAAATCTGCCAGAGCTGTAAAGGGAAAATATAACTTACAGTACCAGAGGAATATCATTCTCTGTGTTGTCTTCCAGAAGCTGGAGGGCTGTGATTTTATTAGAACACTGCTGTTGCAAGACCACAGAGTAATATGCTGACATTTTGAGCTGCATTTAAACCCAATATGTATTTTTAAAACTACATTTATGTTCCATCATAAACTGACACTGGACAGAACAAGTCACTATTGCCACCGTGACTGCACTTGAACTTAAAATGGAAAAGGCTGTGCTATGCGGAGCATTGCAAAAAGCCCTTTTTCTATGTCAGGGTCTCTCTAGGGTTTTACAACAGCGCCAGTCTCCCTAGTTTCTGACCACCTCCCTCTTAATTAGACTACAAAGCAGGTTGCCAGTAGGGCTTCTGGAAGCTTCAGCTTCTTTCCTGTCTCAAATTACAGGGACTAGTGAATTCTTTAGTTAGAGAGAGAGGATGCACAACATTAGGGACTGCAGTGCGGGGGGGAAACCCAGCCTTTGTTCAGATGTCTTGTCAAAAAAGGAAGCTCCTGCTGCATTTCATAAGGATGATCAGACTTTCTTTTAGCCTTGTATAGCAGTTCTCCTGCCCTGGGAGTACTTTAACTCTGTTTTCTTTGCTCTGTCTCATCTGCCCTGTCTGCAGTTACCACGGCAGTCTGGTGGTGTGGTACCCAATGGGAGCTCACATAGACAGAATAGGAAGAAAGAACAGAAAAAAAAGTTTCTTAGGAATGAGATTGTGCAGAACTAAGAAGACTTTGTATTTCTGGTACTGAACAGCCACAGAGAAACATCTTTTTTCTTTGCTGCATATTTCAGGGTGCCCTCTACATGCTTCCTCACACACGGATTTCAAGGTGCATATTCTTAGAGATATTACTTCTTTATCCTGCATTAAAAGCATGAGAACTAAGCCAGGAATCACATTCGCTCTCTTAAGTTCTCTACACATACATACCAAAAAATTTGTTGATGGCTAAAGTGACTGGCACTGTTGCACGCACTCACTTTGGGGAACTACACAGTTCAGGCTGGTGTGAGTCCTCTGCCTCTCTTTGTGTAGAGCCAAGCAGGTACACGACCTCCTGGATCAGAAACTGTCTTCTAGTTGTGCAACTATACAATGAGATCTTGACTGACAAGTAGGGTGCTGGGACAATACAGCAGTTTAAGTACAACAATAAATATATACTAGATGATCAAGCCACTGCAACAATTATGTACACAATAAAAAAAAAAGAGCTAATAACTTGTAAGGCTTCCTATGCCTTATTGCTTAGTCATTCATCCTGAAATGATAAAGTCATGTTCCTAATTGAGACATAAAAGTAATACAAAATGCAATATCATGGCCACTTTCATCTTATGCAGAAAGAAGCACCACTACAAACTTAGAAGAGGGCTGAAAACCCGATCCAAGTACTGTTTCTAAAGAAATCAGAGATGTTCTCAGGATTGCTGTCATTCCTATTAATATTTTCTGACGTTCATATTTCAGTACTCCCAACAGTTTCAGCCAGGGAACAGGATTGCACTGAACAATGTGTACACACAACTATCAAAGTACAATAGTCCCTGGACATCAATCTTATCCTCTCGACAGAGTATTTATTGCTGCTAATTGCGTCCTCACTTTACCTGCCAAATGAGACAAATAATCATACTGTCCATTACAAAGCCAAAAAGATGACAAGAAAAATGCTTTTTTAAAAAAATATGTCTTATAGCATAAGCCTGGAAAAGGAAGAAACTTCACAAGGAACAAAAGAACCATACAGCAGTTACATGACCTAACAGAAGAACAGATTTGTCACATGAATAAATGTGGTGTGTTCCAAAAAAACCCCAATCTAAAACTTCAGAAAAAAAGCAATATCCTCTTCATGGCTCACTGGTACTCCCTGAGGAATTTTGGAAAACATTCTAGTAAGACACGCTTTGGCTGATAATATCATCGGTTTGCTGGGATTTGATTTGATGTTTTCATTCTTTTTTCTTTTTGGTTTCTTGTTGTTTTGATTTGTGAGAATGAACACTTGTCTCAAAAACAGGATCTTGGTTACTGAGGAATCTGTTTATTTCAGGCCCTTTTTCCTAACTTGGTATCAGTTGGAACCACTCACTGCTCTTGGTATTTTAGGGGCCTAATTTTAGGCCCCAGTTTTTCAGATGTTGGCTGGAGGCCCCACTCAGTGTCTCTACGTCGAAAAAGTATATCGGGAGATTTGCTTTTATACCTGGTGAGGATCCAAAGCTTCTGAAGACATATGGATTTTTTTCCATTTAGTTCAATAGCTCTAGGTCTGCCCTCCTGCTTGTGACAGCAGTTAGTCTGAGCATCTGTGAAGGACGCAAAATGCACATTTGATCCTGGATTCACTTCACTTCAAGTACTTGTTAAGTGAAGAGCTGCCTCTGGTTAGCTGCAATAAATCTAGTATCTGTGACTGCACAAGCTGGTACAAGGCAATTCCATTGCCGTCAGGACCCAGCATCCTAGCACCTGCACAATGCAAAGAGCAGCCAACACAACACAAAGACAAGAGGCTGAACCCAATTCTCTCCTGACAGACTTGGCGCGAAGTCCATGCAAGTTCGCTGCATCCTGATTTAGCTCCATACCACCCCCGGTACAAGCATAGTGAGAAACTTCTAAGGGATTAGCTTTGCATAAAAGGGTCTGCTTTTTGACAAGAAGAAAAAAACTTTCCCATAACAAGCAGACGTCATCTTAGATATCAGCAGCAAGTCTTAATCTCAGGAAAAAGACATCAGGGCTGGCTTCTCATCCAAAAGCCAGATCTTTAAACAACGATATCTCCCCAAGGCACTGATACTCTGCTGGGACTTCTCTACTGCTTCATCCTCCACGCTGTCTCTCAAGCTACACAGCAGCACGGGTCAGCCCCCCAGGACATAGCTATGCTTTCTCCTCTCACCAGAACAACCCAGCATGTCACAAGATTGAAGATCTCAGGGGGCAAGTCATGAGTCTCTCAGGGCTTTCCCCATGCACTGACAGCACTCGCTGGGGAGGGTTGGGCTTGGTTTGTGTTTGCCACACAAAAGCTGAGAGCTGTTGACAAGCATAATAGCCTCCTCACTCAGGGGCATGCATATGGTAAATATGGGATTACACTAAGGCAGAAAGAAAAGATACCTTTGGAGCACAATTGTGTTTTAACTAATTTACCTGCTGCTATTTTCCTTTGTTATTGCAACCATCATGTCTCGGAGACATCATCCGTGAGGTTGCTTATATGCCACAACTACCTTTTTTCCCCTCAAATAAGAGGCATATGGACCACTGATAACTAACAAGTGCTGGGAAGCACAACACTGAAGGCCCCTCTTATAACCAGAGGAGAAGGGGTGGTAGGGAGGATTATTTGCACAGAATTCAGCTTGGGTTTTCAAACCAGTATTTATAGGTTTGGAAAGAGCCAAGAACAAAAACTTTAAAATAGTTATTAGGGGTTTTATGGAAACTGGATGAATGGATGGTTTCAATGGGAAGCCAAACAAATATAAAAAAGATAATTTAAGTCTGGCAGGAGACCTTAGGATCTTGAAATAATAAAGCTAAAAAAATAAGAAAATAAAGCTTTTGAAAAGTGACACAAAGCCTCTAGAGTCCAGAACAAACCCTTGTATCTTAACAGTAGAGATGCTGTGCTTGAATCATGGGACAACAATTGCTACTGTACTGCCCTCTTATTAATTATTATTGTTAACTCAAACTATGCTGTCCTATGCATTGCACTCTAACCACAGCAATACAGTCAGATAAACCATCCACTAAGCACAAAGATGGCATTTGAGAGAGAAGCTGAAGCCATCCAAAAATAACACCAAGTTATATCCACCAAGTGCCTTCTCCCACTTTGCTTTATCTAGTAAGCCATGCATATGCATTTAAATCCTTAGATGGTCATAACGGTGCCTGTACTAACCGCAGTAATATCCCTGCATTGGTGACCTTGTCTTATTTGGATCTGTGTCTCCAGAGCTTCTGTAGCTGGACACCTCTCAAAACCAACCTACAATCTATGGGAGAAATGGAAAGCTCCTTGCTCTCATCCCTTTTCTAGAAAATCAGACACTTATTCAAAGTAGTGACTGTGGCTTCTTTGTACCTGAACACCTATGGGATAAACGATGCCATGGTCACAGACACAACTGTCGGGAATGAGCAGAGTGTGCCAAACTCATGGACAGAGCTGATAATCCTTATAATACAAACAAGTTTTATGCCAGCAAAAGTGCATCTCTAGTGCACCTCCAGTGGAGTTTCAAAAGCCTCTTACAAAAACAGTAGTAGATGTAAGGTGAGTTTTATTAATTTAATTATCTTAGTAATTAGGTGAGACAACCTCAGTCTATTATGCACTGATAAATAAGGGAAACTGAGGCAGAGAGCAGTGAAGAAATCAGCCAAACAGTGGGAACAGCAGGAATCAACCCAGAACTTCTGACTCATGTGCTTGTGCTCATTTGGCTAATGCTCCTTTCACATAAGCCAAATCCTGGTTCTGGTCTCATTGAAGCCAATGGTAAAACTTCCATATATGTGAATGGAGCAAAGATATGAGACTTCAGTCTGTCATCTGCACTTTATAGGTTTGTGCCTTTATAGATGGGGCAGATATTTCATTCTGCTCTGTGGTTCAGCCAGCTGGACAGTGCTATGTATATTTAGGGCACAATGAGAAAAGTAAATAGCAATTAAAAACAAACAAAAAAACCCCCTTTCTTCCATATGGAAGATTTTAGTATTTTTAATAGTAAAATTACTCTTCTTCATTTATGGCACTTCCACAGAGAGATCAGTTGCTTGTAACCGTTAGCAGCAACAAAAGCTGAACTTGTTCTCCCAGAAGTCTGCTACAGCAGCCTGGCAGCTCCCGACGGCCATTGGAGACAACAGCTCGTGCCCATCTGTACCACGCACAAGAGACACTGCTGTGCTCAGTCATCTCTTCTGTCACCTTCCTGCTGACAGACATACTGCCGGATCCGCAGCAGCTAAGCTGGGCTCAGGTCAGGAGGCAGAGGGAGTTTTTCAGCAGTGAGATGGCTGCCACGGGAGGCAGATTAAGAACCTGATCAGCTTGCCCTCATGCGATGCTGAAGTGAGCATCAGAGGGGAAATGCTCTTTCTGCGAGACACAAAACTCTTATCCTGACCTTTTGGTAGGATGCTGACTGTCTTCCAGTCTGTATGCCGGGGTTCCTAGCGTGCATCTTCGCTGCCTGTTCCACAACGTGCTCTGAGGTTGATCCAGATGCCACGTGCCAGTGCTATGTAACTTCTAAAGCAATGGTCTGTGAGCTAGACCTCACTGGAGCAGAGAGCACAGTCTCTCTGCAGGAAGGGTTACGGCTACTCACTCTCCTCCCTGCTGCCCTTTGATGTCTGAGGATTGCTCCCAGAGAACGAAACTGCAGCTTTGGCCATCTCCCCTTCAGGGAGCAGAGAAACAGGGAACTTGGACTCAGGCTGTATTCCCTGAGCCCTAGCCTTACTTAGGCTTTTGTCAGCAATTACATGCTGTAAGGCTTTCTTAAACTATCAGCAGGTGACTACCATTGCTGTTATCCTTGAAAAGAAAGCAGCAAGAGAGTTTTAAAGCTCATATAAGCAAAAGATGAAAGAATTGAAGATCTGGTCCCATCTATACATTGCCTGCAATGGAGGAAAGAAAGAGGAACCATGTGTTTCATAAAAATTGCCTCTTCTCCAGTTCCCTCACTCCGTCAGTGCAGAAATGCTGATGCTTCCATGAGGGGCTAGCTGCAAAAGGCTCTACCTTCCCAATGAATGCTGAACTATTTTATTCTACCAGTGAACACCACCATCACTTGGCCATGGAACATGGAGAATAAAGAATTTATTGTGAGCAAACCCTGATAAGAGCGAAAAGCAATGTCTGCTGTAATAATCCTGCCTTGTGATGCTCATTTCTGAAACTTTCCTTTTTAGGGTAGAAATTTTCTATACCTTGTCCCTCCTCAAAGATGGTTTCTGTCTCTTTTCTTTTGAAAAGACTCTTTTGAAAAGTCTCCTTAGTCAGTTTGGGGATGATGAGCAAGGCATGAGGCTTCATCCAGTGATAAGAAAGCAATTGTCACAAAATTGGCAGAAAACTATCATAAATGATACTTTTTAAGGAAACTGAACTGTCTTAGCTCATACTTCTTAATCAGCTAGTTATAAACTCAGATACACTGAATCCACATCAGTCAGCATCTACATCAGTTGAATTAGTTCAAAAGAATTAGCTCAAAAGAATTAGTTGTATCTGCTCTACTCTCAAGTACCTTTCCAAAGAAGCCAAAGAGGTAACTGCTGAACTAGACATATTCTTCCCGAATAAGGTATGCAGAGGAGGGCTGGCAGGCTGCTGCCAGGGAAGACCAGGTTTTGAATACTTTGAAATCAACAGAGAAGTCTGTAACCACACAAAAGAGGGGAATTATCTCCCTGACATGGGAGGGAGGGGAAGTATGGTTTTGTCCTGTATCATCATTTTAATTTCTGCATACTTAACTTGCGCCATCCTAAACTCTAATCAGCTACGGTTATAATAAGCAGCCTTCAACTCAACCACTTTGGAGTCAACCCTTTGTGAAATAAATACAACAATCACAACAGCACACAGAGCCAAAAGCATCACATTTTACTGTGTTGGGCAGTCCTGCACCTCCCAAAGAGAAGGAATGCATCTGCTACTTGCTTGGCACTCCATTCTAGGTATCTTCTGGAAACCCAAAAGTGAGGATGAATCCAGTGTAACTGCTTGTCCCAACCAGTCTGGAAAGAAAAAGGTAGCAGGGTCAAGACTGCTTTCTCTGTAATGGATGCCAATAGAACTGAGAGGGGAACAGATCCTTACTGCTGCTGAGACTCAGTCACCGATAGATCAGATGAATGTGCTCTCTCCTGTTTTTATAGGTGAGGCTTCAGTAAGCATATTGCCTAGGTTTGGTCCAAAAATTAAGATAGATACAAACACAGCTCTCCCCATTACCTCCCTACTCATATACAGAACATTTGAGGCAACCACAAGCAACTTCACTTGGGTCAAACCAAATGTGTTACCACATGAAGCTGAATATAGTCCATATTTTATTCACCCTTTCAAAGGAACCGTGACCATGCAGGTCAGCAGGGTGGAGCTGGCACAAAGCAAGGGAAGGACTTGCCACCTTAAAGGTTCTTCCACAAACTCCCAGTTTCTCAGAGTGAGGAGGTATAGGTGGGAATACCGTTCCTCTGCCTAGATGGTTTCAGTCATTGAACAGTTCAGACTTCAACAAAACAGGGTGCATATGTGCAAACACGGTCACACAACACTAACCTCCGCATACTCCCAAACCCAAATGACATCAGGATTTTCTTTAATTATTGTATTTTTAAACCCTTGATTTTCTTGTGGTGGGGGCCTCAGAACCATTGGAGACCTTGGGGGGTGGAGGGGTGCCAAAGACAATTGTGGCCTGGGAATATTTGCCAGCTGGACTACGAGATTTATTTTTGGTTCTCAATTCTTTTTTTTTCTGTTCTCCTTGCAGATCCTGCTTTCTTGGCTCACTGGGATCTGCAAATGCCCAGCCTTACGAACTGCAAACCCGGACGGCGCTGGGGTGTCAGTCCCTGAAACTGAGAGGGCAAATGCAACAGTGAGCAGCAATTTGATATACCAGGAAGCCTGCCTTTTCACAAACTGCACTCACTAGCCACAATTCCTATTGAACTTTGAAGGCCCAGTTTTGCTCCTGTTTACACCCATTCAGCTTTAACAGCTACTGCTGATTTATATGAGGAATATGGTTTGGAATCTGGGATTCATTTCCTATTCTAAAGAAAGAAAAAAAGAAAAACACACTTTGAATCCAGCTATCTTGCAGGCTGAAATTCTGTTCTGCATTTTTTCCTTTCAATGCCACAGCCTCCTCTGCTCTTTCTGCCTACTTCCAATTTTCAGATGAACTGCTGAGATGCTGAAATTCAAACCACATGAACACACATCATATAAAACAATCACAAAGACTGTGTTGATTCAATATCTTCCTACCTACCCTTCCTACATGAAAGCAAACCCCTCTGATTGCCTAACACAGCGAAGACTACCTTGCAAGTATGACTGGAATTCTGCCTAGAAGTGGGTAAGTGCTGCAGGAGCCGGTCCTCAAGACTGCTGCCCACCACCAAGATGTGCAAGAGTGCCTTGAACTCAATTCCCAGCTGAGGTGCCAGCACAAGGGACCAAGAACCATCCTTTGAAAACAGCTGAGAATACAGGGTGTGATGTGAAAGGTGTTGATCTGCTCCAGTTGGCGAAGAGGCAGCACTATCTACCAACTGCATACAGAAAGGGGAGCTGGGAGAGTATTTTAGGTCACGCAGACCTCTACCATGGAGAAGTGTAGAGAACAACCACCTTTTATGTACTAATCACGAGGCACTGTCAGCAGCAGAGCTCTGAGAGAAAAGGCTAAAGCAGGAGGAGGACATTACAGGTGCGACTAGATAGTTACCACGCAAAGGTTCCGGAGAAACTGCAGCTGAAGGAGATGAGCTCCTACATGGAATCTCATTAACGTGAGCTACCTCACAAGGGACAGAAAGGAAACACGCAGCCCTCATGCTCTCAGCACGAGACGTGAGACAGCATAGGTGGACAGTCTGAAAATTCCCACATCCTGTAACTCTTGCAAAAGACTCTCATGGCCACTTTGTAATCAGTTACCTGCCACGTCCTTTCTTAACTTTTTCATCTTTTCCTCATGAGTCAGCTCCAGCAATACCCAAAGCAAAATAGATCCACCATTCAGATAAGACAAATCTTGTCCTATACACTGGTTTTATCTTTAGCAACCAGAGCTGGCAAGATAGCTAAAAACCAGATGGGTTTTCACAATCCTGTTAGAGAGCAGGAAGGTAAAGACTTACTGGAAGGGAAAGTCTAGACGAGCATTGCATAGCACAGTACGTGCAACCTTCCCCGCCCACCATTGTCCCCAGTGACTTTTCAGGGCTTGATCTATTAACAGGACACAGTATACAAACCACTTGGAATCCGTGGTCTTCTTTGGAGACTTTGTCTTATTCTTCACCCAGATTAGTGTGTTCTTCTGTAAGCCTTACTGACAGTGCCCAAGTTTCACAACGCTTCAGTCACTCCTTTCAGAAAGAAGGAAAATACTCTATCATCTGGATATGCCACAAACATCAAATGAGGAACAGCTTGCATGAACAAAAGCAGAAGCACGCTACATATGTGCTTGTCCAAATTATTTGGCAACCAACAAGTATACTAGGAAAGAACAGATAGATGAGGAAAAAATAGAGAAGTTATTTCCTCACGAACATTATTCTTAATAAATAACTTTACTCACTTTGCTAAGAATGATTTGGCTGGAACATGGTACTTAAACTGTCAAAAACTTTTATTTTTGAATTGCTCTTCATGCACTGCTTCTGTCAGATTTTAATTTGTTTTACTGGATTGGGGGACCAGAATTACACCCTAGCATTGCACTATCAAGCAGCAAACTTCCCATTTGCTCACTGTTCTGCTTGCCTGCCTCCTCTTTGTTTTAGACTTCTTCACTGGTATGTAACATATTTCTGTCCACACCAAAATCCTAAACTGCAACTCTAGATGCAAAATGCCCTACATGGATAATCAGGACATAAACAACCATAGCAGAAGTTGTTTTCTGACCTCCTACCACTCAACATTAGAACTAAATTCAAAAGAAGGTACTTCCTTCCCTTCCTCTCATCCCCTCATTTTTCGTTTTCCTCCACTCTATACAGCTTCAATGTGTACAGTTTGATTTGCAGAATTTTTTAGCTCATCCCCCTGGGTCACATATCTGTGGATGATACCAGTACAGGATTAAATACCCTAGCCAGCATCAGGGGGTTTGTACAGTATGCCTTTTCAGAGCAAAGCACCTAACAGTAAGCCTAGGCTTAAAGCATATGAGCAGAATTTGGACATGCAGGCTCCATCGGCAGCCAGTACACCGAATGTACTGCCACTGCTTGGAAAGCAGACTTCCCTACCATCTTCTGGGTCTTTTCCTTTTCCTCCCCCGACAAGATCTCTTGTCAGAGGAAGGGAGTTCAGAGCTTCTTTCTCTCTACCGGCAGGTTGCTTTCACTCTGTTACATTAATGGGAATTGCAGGTACACTTCAGCCCAAACTTTAATTTCTTCAAACAGCAGAGAAAAGGCTACATGCACTTGGGGAGGAAGAATATACATCCGTTTGTGCAATCTTAGCTTTCAAGGGGAAATGTGCAGTGGAAAAAGAAGGAATGATAGGGGAAATTAAATTAAAATGCAGGACAAAGAATATTAGTAACAGAAGGGAACTTTTACCTGTGGTGGTGGACAAAATGTTTTCAAGATGCTCAGTGAGAATACACGGGTGTACAGGAAGCCCAGCAGACTATCCAAATATGATGCTGAGTTGGAGGGTTCTGGGGAAATTGTCCTGTTTCTACAGTCTAAGAGAACGTAGCAGCTCAGTCCATCTCTGACCTCGGTGGCTCTCTTGTCCCTTGTTTCTCTGGGTTGGCAGGAGTTCATCAGAGAGTCTGGCAAGACAGCCCTCCAGGCATTCCTGCAGTATCTCTTGGCTCTCCTGCCAAATGGTCTGGGGCATGTTCAAAGGCACTGCAAGTGAAGAGGGGAAGCAGGGAAGCACTCCGAACACCATGGCATGACTGTGTTCTGGTAAGATTTTCCTAGGTACTGTGTGACAAAGAACATGGGAGGTTGTTTCCACTTACAGACCTCCACCAGCCTCACAGAGGACAGTCACTCTGTACAGGCTGTCATGTCTAGAGCAGGGTGGCTGAGATGTGCACATCTCCTATTTTCGTTCTCATCTTCTCATGTTTTTTGCCCCATCCAGGCTGACTTCCCACTTTGGTCAAGGCAATGGTATTTATCATAGCACCATAGAGAACACAGGATGGAGACACCCAACCTGGCAAATGCCTTCTGGCACCAACGGAGTTATTAATCATTAATGATTTACACCACAGGCATCTCAAACATGCTGCCACTCCTCCTGCCCCTGTAATGACGTTCTTTTATGCCCTCTCAGAGTCTTACCTTTACCTTACCTTTACCTTGGCTCTGGCCCAACCCCTGTTCCTCAAGCTCTTCACCACAGGGTCAGTCTTCTCACCCAGCCTGCTCTGCCCTGCTCTCCACTCTGCCTAGTCAGTCTCTCAAGAAGATTGATTAGGTCACATGGAAGGAGCTAATCACTGTCATCCCAACTGGCTCTTCACCCCAGTGTACATGGCCAACATCAGTTCTTGCTCTGCCCTGGGTTCCTTTTGAGATCTGTCTTCCTTTGTTACCCTTTCCTGTCCCACTGATTCCCCATCCCAAACACTGCCAGCCTGCACGCAAATAATTTTCAGAGCCTTTCTACTGTGTGCTGCAGCTTCATCTCCAGATATCTTACCAGTACCTTGTAGAGTGGCATTAAAACATCTCTATCTCCATAGGTCACCTGTCTAATACACCTGGATTGTACTTACATTGGCAGAGTACAGCCACCCTCTGACCACCAACGCTTGAACATCCAAGACTGTACTGCTGATGTTTCAGTTCATTTAAAAAATGAGAATTTGCTAAAAACCCAACCACACATAAATGATGATATTAAAATTCTTTTCCTACTCCTTTTTCACTCTTTCCCATAAGTTCACTGGGGTGGCAAGGTTTCTGATATGGACACCAGCCCTTTGAATAAAACTTGGCAGGTTTCACACTACTCGTTTCTCTTAGGCCAGTACAGTGCTGCATGACATTAACAGCTTCCAGCCATACCACTGACAAGAGGAAAATAATTCCTTCTGTTAGCAATGACCTTCCAAAGTAGTGCGCTTGCAAAGCATAGTAAGTGCTAACAGCCTTTTTTTTATTTCATTGATTTTCCCAAATCATTGTCAGAATTTCTGTTAATAGGTTCATTAGTCTCACAACAAAGAGATGATGCATATATCCACCAAGAAGAAACCACAAAGAACTGCAAAGTACTCACAGGACATGAGAATGGTGTGATGTAAATGTTAGATCAGCTTGGGGCACAGGTGGTGCTGCACAGCATTGCTCTGCCCTCCCTGCTGTTATAAATTGGGACGCAGTCAGGTTCACTCTGATCTGACATAACTGACCAGACCCCAGTCTGGTCATGGACACTGCCCATTTCTGGGCTCCGTGCACACAATCAGAGTTTTATCCCTTAGCTCTATATAGTTCAGCTCACTACATGCTGTTGACTTTCACCCAAACAAGCTCAGTTACCTTTTTTGTCCACACTCATCTCTGTTGATCATTACTATCTTTACCATCGCTCATTCACGTATCAGAGAGAAAAATGCTTTAGCATATTGAGGGCATGTCCACGTGGGGCTAACATCATCCCACTGTAGATGCTCCTGAATCCAGAATAACACATCAGTGCTCTATTCCACTTGGCAAATTAGTACTACTGAAAGACATGGAGAAGCAGCCCACTGCAGAGCCAGGCTAACGTGGCAGAGCTACAGGCTCCACGTGATACTATGCTGCATAATACAGGTGCAATAGTTTGTTCAGAGCTAGCACAGGTGTCTCTAACTTGGCACTACTCCACATGGTACAGACTAGCCCATCCAGGTGTTTGGTAGTATCCTCCAATATTGGGGGTGTTTCAGTGAGTTTTATGGGAGTGATCTATTTTGTCCAAAATTCACCAGATGGCTAAGTTCTCTCTCTCTTTTTCTTTCTCTTTACAGGTAATCACCATGAAATGAACATAAAGGCAACCGAAAACTTGCCAGCCTTCGCATTATCTGAAGTCACTATTTCACCATTTTTGTCAACTCCATGTCATTTCCCCCATCCTTGAGTGGCTATACTAGCAGAAGAGAAATGTCTTTTGATCAAGATACTTACCTATTATGCAAAATAGTAAAAGCATATGTTGATAGACATTATGTCTTGCATTGTCAAGCAAAGAGAGGAAACTTTGACTACAGCTTACTGTCAACAAAACCCAATAAAAATAGTACCATAACAATTGCTCATATCACTGTATTGTAACCTCTTTAAGACTTAGATTGTTTAATATGTGGAACTTGTATGGCACCAACCTTAACTAGCTATGCTTTATTTCTTGCATATTTCATGTTTCACTCCCCCATATCTACATCCTACTGGAAAGTTTCAAAAGTATTATTTATCTCTTATGCGATAGTAGCAAACACAAATCACAACAAACTCAGCTTTTTATCTCAAAATCCAGAAAAAGCAGGAGTACATCTAGAGTAAGAGGCCCCAGGTTTAGGGGATTCAGCAGTAGCTAGACCATCTATGCTACTTTCTTCCCATGGTCATGTTTTTGCTTTTCTGAAACTACACCTGCATGCCAAACTGGACAGATTCACATCCTCATGACCGGAGAGAAGCACAGTTTTAACTCTCTCGTGCAATCTTCTCTGGCTTGCTTTTGCTATTTGTAGTATCACTAAGGAAACCAAACGTGAGACTGGTGATCTTTATTCAACATGTGCCTTCCCCAGACGTGATCTCAGCTAACTTACGTATCACTTAACTCCAGCCCATTCTTTCCTATACAAATACCCATGAAATCAGGTTGAACTGGAAGGTAAGTGATAATAGCTG
Source organism: Haliaeetus albicilla (assembly GCF_947461875.1). Classification (NCBI taxonomy): domain Eukaryota; kingdom Metazoa; phylum Chordata; class Aves; order Accipitriformes; family Accipitridae; genus Haliaeetus; species Haliaeetus albicilla. The sequence goes on from NC_091491.1 coordinate 30,718,254, forward strand.
TGACTGAATAGATTTTTATGTCCAGTACATGAAGAGCTACAGTGACTTCTAATGGCAGGCTGCCAAGCTTTTGCAACTACAGGACCGGTGGTGCTAAGCAGAGCGTATTGTGTATTTGTTATAAAGATAATGAATCACACCTAGCACTCACTGGAAGGTCTCACACCACTTTACAACAGTGGGATGCAATTACCTACTGGGGATGGAGACGGAGGGATATGATGTGACTCACCTAAGATCCTGCCCCTTCTCTGGAACTGCCACCAAGGATACAGTTTGGGGCTTCTGTGTGTGTCCCAATCCAATGCTTTCTCCAAGTGAATCTGACAATAAAACACACTGGACTAGATACAAATACAGCCAATTCTGTCTTAAATGCAGGTTCTGCTCTACCCTTCCATGGCGGCCGGCAGTCTCTTTTCAAAGCATTCACTTTCATTTCTGATGATCACTGTGTGCCAGTGCTTGGTGTTGGTTAGTATCTGTCGAAAGGCAGAGTTTTAGTTACGGAAAATCAAGGGAAAAAACCAAAACTTTTTTTTTTTTTTTAAATCCAAATTCCTCTGGAAGTGACTGGCCTGCTCCTTAGCCTATGAGCCACCATGGGCAGCATGGGATGAGTTTTTCATGGCAATATCAACAGAGTATGATTAGCAGTTCTCTTATCTTGACTCTTTATGCATTTTTCCTCACAATTCAGTTGTTTGCTGGGGATATGTGACCTTCCCCAATTTAGAGGTGGAAAACTGAGGCAAGGATTCACACTGAATGCCAGCTATAACTCATGCTTTGAATGCAGTTTGAAGTTCAACTGATTCACATAGGCAGAGAAACACAAGGCATGCAGGGCAAAACCTTGGCTTATATTCAGGCTGGCCTTCCACTGCATCTGACTCTAGCCACGTGGTGTAGCAAATGTGAGCTTATGCTCAAAGTACATTTCACACAGAGAGACCAGAGGCACCAGTAAGCTACCATGCAGCACCTGATTTGGGTGAGCCACCTCTGTGAATGCTCTCACCTCTCAGCAAATGCAAAGTAGTAAGACTTAGCTTAGCATGCAATAAAGGAAGTTTCACTAGGGCAGCATGACCTTACAGGAAGAGAGAGCTAAGCACCTGCATCTAGACAATGACCATGACTCAGATGACATCCAGTAATTTGTTGAGCCCCAGCAATGTGAGCATTTATCCAAATCCAAGCGATTTTCCTGTGGTCACAAGAGAAGCCCAAAGCACAAGAGTGCAGAACTTAACAGTTTCCCAGAACCTCAAATACTAAGCCCATGTTCCCCTCTCTCACTTGATAATGAAAAATAACATGCAGGTGTGTCCTTTTATCAGAAAACTGGTATTTCTCCAATTGCTCCAACATGAGTTTTTTTAAAGTATCGTTCATTTAAACAGCTCCTGAAAGCATTGAATCCGTACTAATGCAGATTAATAGAAGATTTGCAATAACAAAGCTTGGAAAGGATGCTTTTTAAAAATTAACATCTTAAAAAAAAAACACTTCAGCTGTGCATAATTAATTCCATGGTTGTTCACTGCAGGGTTTTTTGGACTTCAGAAGTTAAATGTATTGCAGGCCATGGTGTACAGGGCTAGATGGGACCTCAGTCTGGCAATTCTTATGCAAGGCAAAATTTCGCTGTCATAGGATTTTCCATTGCATCAAACTACTTATGCAACCTCTTGAAAGGGAAAAACATAAGAGCTTCACACAACTGAGAATCATTATTCCACCTTGCAGCATAAAGCTGTTCTGCACACGTAAGTAATCAATAGGAAGAAAGGTAAGTAAGCAATGGGAAGAAAGCAAGCCTGACATTTCTGATGAGATTTGGGTTCATAATGCTCATTCTGTAGCATATGCACATCTAAGCAGGAGATTGAGAGTCTGAGCAATATGTCAAGCACTAAGAGAACTGTGATTTATATCAGTCAGAAGTCAGATGCTTTCATCACAACACAAAGTTACGTGAGGCCATGAATTGTCTGGTGCCATGAATTGTCTGGTGCCAGCATTTAGAGCATACTGTAAATGGTATGCTACACCTCATTATCTACGTATATTCCTTAGTGTTTGCAGGAACTTAGCACCTAAGAACCCCCAGTGAAATCCAGCCCTACTGCACAGAGTGTGCCTGCCCTTCCTATGAGTCAATTCCCTGGTCAAAGGTGAATTTTAGACAATGTTTTTGCAACTAAAATATAGCCATCACTGTTGAATCTTCCAGAAATCTGAACCTGTAATTTTTCTCAGACTTTGCAGAACGTAAAAAGGGTGTTGGTAGCAATCCCAGCAGTTAGCAGTTCCAGCATCCATCCATACTGCTCTCCAGTTTGCTCTAGCCCAGCAAATGGATGTACAGTACAGTCTGGTTTGAGTCAGTCCTCAGCCTTTGCTAGGAAGGGGCAGCAATACTGACAAAACAACATTCTGCAGGCAACATCAGAACATGCTTTAGTTAAAGACTCAGTCTTACTTTGACCATATGCAAAGCTGGTGGGTCTGGTAGCAAACTGTTACCCTGAGCAGTAGGTAGTGAGTGGCTGGCAGGACAGAGTGGAATTAACGTAAGTTTCTATAGAAAATGTCTCTGTTGATATAGTTTTCTGTGTGCCTAGGTATGGTATAATTTAATCCCCAGGAAGCTCTGCCACACAGTTTCAGGCAGTGAACCCTACATTGCTGAGAAAGGACCTGTGACAGTGAAAGCGCAGAAACAGCAGCTTTACAGAGAGGGGATAAGCAACTCTAGTTCAACAGCAACACAAGGGAAGGGCAACTTGGACAAGTACCTATTCCACTTTATACTGCGTGCCCAGAGCAGGTACTACATGTCATCATGTGGCCACATACTGAAAGACAACGCTCAGAGAAGCCTACCTCTGGGTTTCAAGTGTGCTCTAACTGCAGAAATGCTACACAAAGCAACGCCTGCTGCGTTGACATTTAGCCTTTCAGGTATTCTGCCCATGAAATCCAGGTACAAATTATGGTAGACAGCCTGGAAAAACAAAGAACCTCTAGATATTAAAGGTGAAAGCTGATTTCCCTCTGTTTCTCTTATTACAGAGGACAACTCCACCTGATTTCTCCCATGTCTTGTTCTTTGTCTGGCTGACACTTGCATCACTTGGCAGGCACCTGCAGCCAAAGACGTGCATCAAATTTGTATTCTTCCATGGCTATCAGTAGAAATACAACCATTTTCACAACAGTAAGGTTGACTAAATGCCCTTGGTAACTTCTGGTTTATGTGTGAGTTGATGGCACTCTGATGCTTTTAGGCAGTATTAAGTACCTCATAGAACTGGGCCAATAGCCAGGGCACAGATCTGGCACATGGAAAATAATAAGTGGAATATCTCCTTGTTACCACAGCAACTTGAAAAACACAGTGAAAACAGTTCATATCCCTGCAGAATAACTGAGGATGAACAGACATACACTTTTGAAATATTGAAACAAATATTATAATGATGCTCCTGAATTGCAGAATAAATCCTACTTCATGCAGACGTGAACGTCAGAAAGCCAGATGTTGTCTATTGATACTGAAACTTCCTATAATCCCCTAAAATCTGTTGGATAACATACAAGGAACTGATTGTACCAAAGCTTAAAGGAACAAGAACAGCACTGACAGTTACACAACTAAACATGGGGAAATACTAGTTGTATTTCACAACTTAATCAAGCTTTTGTGCTTTTTTAAATAGGCATATTTATTTACTTCTGTGGATTGTGCAGTAGAGACCTCATCCTACCATCTTAGCAGGCTTGATTCAAAGATCATTAAAGTCAAGAGAAAGAACTCCATTAACTTTGGTGAGCTTTGGCTCTAGGCTTCAGGCAAGACCACGGTTGAGCCAAGGGAGTCAATGAATCACTTCTAGATGAAGTCAAAGAATGATCAAAGACAGTAGTTTGATAACCTCATTGACTGCACTCTTCATGATCCAGACTTAAGGAACACCACTCTTGGTGGAACACCAGACTCTCACAGCCTTTGCACTCATATGAGATGTTACACAAACTTGCATAGGATCTAGTGGGTTTTCTGATGTTGATATCTGTCTTCTCTTTTACTATAAGATAATCCAGAAGTAATTTATATAAAAAATTATTTTTCCCCCAAATAAAAATGCTTTTTATGCCTATTGAAACTTTATGGTAAAACAAACATTCCTGGCTAGTATTTTGGACATCCCTCTGATACCTACCATGGGAAGCCAAGGATTCAGACTCCTAATTAAGAACATTTTCTATTTTTTCCTTTGGTCTGGCAGTACCAGCCCTAATCCCTGGAATTTAGCAACAATCAGGAGAGGTTATTTAACAAGGAATCACATTCCTCAGTTTAAAAGTTAAATAAGGATAATTACTTCTAGATAAAACCTCTTAAAACTAGAGATGCATTTTATTAATATTGACACAGTATCAGATTAGATTTTCCTGCATTACAGAGGCACTACAAGAAAATATCTGGAGACTATAAACAAGAACAGGCTAAGTTCATACAGCTCCATATTATTAAGTATGAAAGAAAAAGCTCCTAATTTTGTGGTGCGAAGACGTTATTATCCACCCTCCAAACATGTTATCCCTTTATCCCTCCTTACTCACATTACTAGAGTTTGCATCAAGATAGACATGACTTTGTAACATAATACCAAGACAGAAACGTAGTTGAGTGTCTTGATATAGAAGCTCTGATGCAGAAAATCTGAAATTAATATGCACTCCAGCAAGTTCATCACAATGACTGCAAAGCAGAAACTATAAATTAACTCTTGGAGATAAAAAATATAATCATAGTAAAAAATACAGTAAGAACAACAGTGCCTATGGACAGAACCAAAGTGATGACGGACAGTGCAAGACCTTCTTGGGTCTTGCTGAGTTACAGCCTTCTTGTGTTGTCTCTACCCAGTGATGAGGCCAACTTTAAATATTTTCTGGATCAATCAGATACTACAGCAATAATGAATTTAGTCTACCAAAAATTCTCCACTGAGACTATCTGATTTTTATGTCATAATCAGGGTGAGGGCACATTCAATTAGAAAAACGATGGAGCTGAATTGTTATCCAAAACTTGAACCAAAGCTTTGGTAGTTCATGGACTGTTCATTAATATTTTCTTCCCCAATGGCTAAAATTGCTGTTTGCATTTCACTGACTTCAGGTATTGCTGTCATTAAAGGTAGATACTACCCAAAATCCAAGATATGAGTAATATCAAGGTGTGAAGAAGTTTGTAGCAGTACAGAGTTCTTAAATACATGGCTATCCCCAGGGATTGAAAGGAGGAGTCCAAATAAGCATAAAAATTAATGGTGGCAAATAACCTGTGACAGGTTCAGCTTACAAGAAGAAAAGCCAGTATTTCAAGGCAATCTGTTTATGAACTGTTTGATGGCAATGGTAAGAGAACCTGAGGGCATGGCATCATTGTGCTTATCACTATTTGTTTTGGTTTCACAGAATCCAAGATTAAACTAGGGCCAGGAGGAGTCTTAGGAGGTCAACCCCATCCAGACAAACACCTCCAGTGCTGCAGATCCCAGTCCCTTCTTGGTTAAACCATACCTGGGCTTCGCTGCCTTTCTGTAAGAGAACTTCGCTGGGAATTACAGTTAGACATGAGACAGATATTTGCACATACTCTTTACTGGTGTATCCACTCTAGCCTCCAGCTAGTTTCAGCTAGAACTAAATCTGGCCACTATTGTAACGGACAACAAAAAATGTTTTTACAAATATGCTAACAGTAAAAAGAATCCCAAGGAGAATATCTATCCTTTAATGGATACAGAGGGGAATGTAGCAACCAGAGATGAGGAAAAGGCCGAGGTACTTAATGCCTTCTTTGCCTCAGTCTTTAATAGTGAGTCCAGTTATCCTCAGGGTACTCCACCCCTTGAGCTGGAAGATAAGGATGAAGAGCAGAACATACCCCCCCTTAATCCAGGAGGAAATAGTTAGGGACCTACTACGCCATCTGGACACTCAGAAATCTATGGGACCTGATGGGATCCATCCAAGAGTATTTAGGGAACTGGCAGAGGTCCTTGCCAAGCCACTCTCTATCATCTATCAGGGATCCTGGTCAATGGGGGAGGTCCCAGAGGACTGGAGGCTTGCCAGCGTGAGTCCCGTTTATAAGAAGGGTTGGAGGGAGGGTCCGGGGAACTACAGGCCTGTCAGCCTGACCTCAGTACCAGGGAAGATTATGGAATGGTTTGTCTTGAGAGCACTCACATGGCAAGTCTGGGATAAGAAGGGGATCAGGCCTGGTCAGCATGGGTTTACGAAAGGCAGGTCCTGCTTGACCAACCTGGTCTCCTTCTATGACCAGGTGACCTGCCTAGTGGATGAGGGAAAAGCTGTGGCTGTTATCTTCCCTGACTTCAGCAAGGCCTTTGACACTGTCTCTCATGACATACTCCTTGAGAAACTGGCATCTCATGGCTTGGATAAGTGCACTCTTCACTGGGTGAAAAACTGGCTGGATGGCCGAGCCCAGAGGGTTGTGGTGAATGGGGTGAAATCCAGCTGGTGGCAGGTCACAAGTGGTGTTCCCCAGGGCTCGGTGTTGGGGCCGGTTCTGTTCAATATCTTTATCGATGATTTGGATGAGGGGAGTGAGTGCACCCTCAGCAAGTCTGCAGACGACATCAAGTTGGGAGGCAGGATCGATCTGCTTGAGGGTAGGGAGGCTCTACAGAGACATCTGGACAGGCTGGATCGATGGGCTGAGGCCAATCGTATGAAGTTCAACAAGGCCAAGTACCGGGTCCTGCACTTCGGTCATGGCGACCCCATGCAGCGCTACAGGCTTGGGGAAGAGTGGCTGGAAAGCTGCCCAGCAGAAAAAGACCTGGGGGTGCTGGTCAACAGCCGACTGTATATGAGCCAGCAGTGCGCCCAGGTGGCCAAGAAGGCCAACAGTGTCCTGGCCTGTATCAGCAATAGTGTGGCCAGCAGGAGCAGGGAAGTGATCGTCCCCCTGTACTCGGCACTGGTGAGGCTGCACCTCGAGTCCTGTGTTCAGTTTTGGGCCCCTCACCACAGGAAAGACATGGAGGTGCTGGAGCGTGTCCAGAGAAGGGCAACGCAGCTGGTGAGGGGCCTGGAGCACAAGTCTTATGAGGAGCAGCTGAGGGAGCTGGGGCTGTCTAGTTTAGAGAAGAGGAGGCTGAGGGGAGACCTTATTGCTCCCTACAACTACCTGAAGGGGGGTTGTAGTGAGGTGGGGGCTGGTCTCTTCTGTCAGGTGGCTGGAGATAGTTCAAGAGGAAATGGCCTCAAGTTGAGGAAAGGGACATTTAGGTTAGATATTAGGAAAAAAATTTTTACTGAGAGGGTTGTCAGACATTGGGATAGGCTGCCCAGGGAAGTGGTTGAGTCACCATCCCTGGAGGTATTCAAAAAGCGAGTAGACGGGGTACTACAGGACATGGTTTAGTGGGCATGGTTGATGGTTGGACTCAATGGTCTTGAAGGTCTTTTCCAACCTAAATGATTCTATGATTCTTCCCAGAGGCTAACAGAAGAGGACGAAGATCCCTACTTTATGGGAAGTGGACCACTAAGAGATCAAGTGAGATACCCAAAAGCAAATGCACAGTCTGCAGCAGAGCTAGAAAAAGAGTCATTGAAACTAAGTGTTGTCAGGTGCATATTGAAAACTGCAGTTGTGTTTCCTGCTAGAGAGCTTCCGATCATAAACCAGTCATCTAAGAGGAACATAAATGCCACACAGTGTTAACAAGGTCTGTTCCCATCATAAACATACATTTACCTAATCACCCTCACTCTCAGACCTGGATTTTTTTTACTGTAAGTTATTAAAACGTCACAACAATTACCTGAATTGATGCCAAAGAAAGCGTTGCTTGTGATTGCTTTGAATAGCTCAAAGCTCTGCCTTGCTCTTTCTTTTTTTGTTGTTTTTTAAAAATATCCTTTACCTGGTAGCTTTTGCCTTAGACTTAGCAGTTCAGTAAGAAAATACACTCAAAAGAGTTTCTTCTAAGATATGAAATGAAAGTCCTTTTTTCTTTAAATATAGTGATTCTTTAAGCAAAATAGCTGAGAAAAAAAATCTTTCATGTCTTTTTGTGATAGATGAAAACTGTGGTGACAGTCACACATCTCAGGGGAGTAACTCTGAGACAGGTCTTGTTTTCTGCAGAAATGCCTGTGCTGCGAACGGGGAGTGCCTGGTACACAACATCTTTTTTCCACCTCTGTGGAAAGAAAGCCAGGACGGGGTTTCACTCTGGACCTCCAACAAGACTCTACTCTTCTTCTCATGGGTGTTGAAGAAAGTTCTGGGCCTCCAGAACACTGACCTTGCTGCATCCAAGGATCTCGGGAGCACAACGTCACCCCTGCATCAGATCATCAGAGCTTCCTCACCAGCAGTGATCTGCCAGTAAAGCTCACTGTCATGAGTTAACAGGAGAGTGTAACAGCACAGGAAATGCTCAACACATCAGTCTTTCTTACAGCAAAAGAAAATAAAGCAGATGGAGAACAAGGAGGAATTACTGTGACCAACAGAAAGAGTTCAAGTTGGCACAATAGGCACAAGGAGCAGCTTCATGCGATGGAGAATAACAGAGGTTTTCCCAAATCAGTGATAAGTGAGCAGCCCCTGGAGCCAGACCCAGCCCAGCCACAGTCTCAAAGTGAAGTCCCTGAACCCCTTGCTCAGAAAGGGGCTGTCTAACTTTGGGCTGCACATCTCAGGGAAAAGACCAGGTAACTGGTCATGGACCAGCTCAAGCCAGCACTAACTCCAGCTCCTGAGCTCCACCATATGGTGCAGAAACATGCAAACTGAAGAAAGGGACTCAGTGAACACAGTAAAGAGAATCAGAGCCAAGAACTGAATCCCACAGAGCTGTAGCCAAATGGAGTCGGAGGAAACCATACAGCACTTCACATCCACAGATCTCGCAGTGCTTTGCAAACATTCATTAACCTTCCATGCTGCTGGGCCATTCACTTGCAGGTATTAATTCCCTATGAAATTCAGGGGTAAGGAGCCTGCTGTGGGTGGCGCAGAATGAATTGCTGGCAGAGCCCAGCAGTTCAGCTCTGTGCCGACCAGACACATTGACACATTTTACCTTTCATCATAATATCATGAGGCAGAACACAGCTTACTGTCAGCCTGGAAAAGAAGCAAGAAAGGTTTCCAGTGCCTGTGCTGTTTTGAGACAAGCGAATGCAAAGGGCTGGTAGATGCAACCTGCACCAGGCAGTGGGCAAGTGTAGTTAACAGAAAAAAACATCCCTCCATATGGAGATGGGCCTGAGTGTACTTCTTCCTGAGAAAAGGCAAAGAACTGCCTTCAAACATTTCAGGAACAGTTAACAGACTTTCTGTTTCCGTTTGCTTATTTTTAATTTTTCTGGCTTATCTTCTTTTAGACCGTAAACTTGTGATGCAAGAACCAAATTAAGTCCAGCCGAGGAATTCAATTTATAAGGGGGGAAAAAACCCAATGAATAAGATAGTCCCAAACAACAGCTCATTTATATTCTAGGCAAAATGATACTACCAACTAAGCAATGACTACCAGTAATTTAGAATAAAATACATCAGAGAGACATGGTAATGGTCACCTAACCAGGTGCTAAAACAACAGAAAAAGAACATTGTAGTGATTCGGCTGAAAAAAACTCCTAACACATGGAAAGCTGAAAACGTGCAGGTTAGGGGAAAATGCCCCCAAACATACCTCTGCTCCCACATTAGATTAAATGGCAACAGAATTGTCATTTTTTCTTTTACTGATGCTGTCATTAAAAAGTCTCGTGGACCAAAGGGGAACTGACTAGTCAAATTTTGGAAACAAAATTGCATTGAGACAAAGAGACCACAGAGATGGCAAAGACTCAGTGAGGCTTAAAGAAAAAAAACAAAAAGAGTTTATTTTAGTAATACAGGTTAGGAACATTAACATAGATATATATCTCCAAACTAATATATATAATGATTTTTAATGTTGACAGCATCTGTTTAAAGATGACTTCATGGCTGTTAGCCAGAGGTTTGGAGAAGTGTTATTTGGCCCTGTAAGTCACTATTATGGAAACAAACCACACTCTTTTGGGTTATTTCGTGTACACGACAGCACAGATGCGATTTTTGCAGTGCTGGCTCTGTCTTTCTAATTAACTCTACTCTCTCCAGTGCAAAGCTGACATCTGCCAGCGCCAGTCCTCTTTCATTTTGGTCAAATCCCTCTCAGAGCTGATGTTGGCAGGCAGCAAATTCTCATCTTGCTGCTCCCCTCCTAAAGAATTTCTTTCCTCTGCCTTTCACCTATGAGCAAAAAGGGAAACCTAAACCTTTCGGCTGCCTTAATCTTGGTGATCTGGTGAAGTGCTCCATCACTCTCAAGCACTAGCAGATCTAATAAGCAAAGCAATGCCAACCCTCTGGTGCGATAGTAACCCTGTCCACATAAACATTTTCCAAGACTGATTTTTCCATTAAGTTCTGATCCCTTTGACATGAATTGTCTCGACTTACATGAAATGAAATCTGAAGCACACTGCCTCTTAAGGAAGAAAAAGATTTTGCATGCAACACAAAATGTTACTGTTGCAAAGTGGTGGTGTCCATACATGTGTGTACCTGTATGCATGCATGTGCACCATTTCCTTCTGCAAGACGGTAGCAGGAGCATCCAGCAAGGAGCTATATGTCAGAGATCCCAAAGTACCAAAGAGAAATATCCAAGCTATCTAGACGCTTTCTGCAGCTGAAGAACCTGTATTTTAGCCTCGCTATCCCTTTGAAGTTTTAGGTGTTATTTCTGCACGCACAGATGTGCGGAAGCAAAGGTACCTTTTGGAGCCTGAGTACCAGCTTCAGGAGCGTCGTAGTTTAACCCCAGCCGGCAGCTAAGCCCCACGCAGCCACTTGCTCACTCCCCCCCGTGATGGGATGGGGGAGAGAATCAGAAGAGTAAAAGTGAGAAAACTCATGGGCTGAGATAAAGACAGTGTAATAAGTAAAGCAAAAGCTGTGCACACACAAGCAAAGCAAACCAAGGAATTCATTCCCCACTTCCCATGGGCAGGCAGGTGTTCAGCCATCTCCAGGAAAGCAGGGCTCCATCACCCGTAACGGTGACTTGGGAAGACAAACGCCATCACTCCAAACGTCCCCCCCGCCTTCTTCTTCCCCCAGCTGTATATGCTGAACATGACGTTGTATGCTCTGGACCATCCCTTGGGTCAGTCGGGGTCCGCTGTCCCAGCTGTGTCCCCTCCCAACTCCTTGTGCCCCCCCAGCCTGCTCGCTGCTGGGGTGGGGGGAGAAGCAGAAAAGGCCTCAGCTCTGTATGAGCACTGCTCAGCAGTAATGAAAACATCTCTGCATTATCAACACTGCTTTCAGCACAGATCCAAAACATAACCCCACACTAGCTACTATGAAAAGAATTAACTCTATCCCAGCCAAAACCAGCACAGGGAGGAAGATCATGAAGGACTGTCCCAGCTTTCTGCAGGGTGGGACAGGGTGGTGATCTGGGAACTCTGAAGTACATTCGTGTTATCTGGATATGGTAGGGAAGGAATTGCAACCAGGCCTGAGAGCACAAGGGCAAATAATTACTTTGTGTTGGCACCTTCTGGTAAGGAAAGCAGGAATTGCCAGATCTGATTAGTTCCATGGCTAATTTCAACCATGACTAGCAGGCTGGGTCAGGGGCCTCCGTTGTGGACAGTGAATCACTAAACAGTCCAGAAATATTTCCTTCCATTAGTCAGAGGAAAGCCTCAAGAACAAGAGTTTATACCCCTTCTGTTTTTCATTTTTCTCTTTGTGGTTAGACTTGAAAAAACTAATAAACATTTAGCGTGTCTACTGCATAATTCTATGTTTGCCTGCATGTATAGTAGCTGTAGGGAGCAAACACTATCACTCACAACAACAGACCTTAAATCAAACAGACAGTCCTTTGTCTACACTAAAGAAATAATTTTTTTCTCCAGAGACAGTTTTTGACCCCTAATAAATTAGAAATCAACCACATAAACCTGAAAACAGAACAGAAAAATATACATTTGCTAAAATATAAGTGTGTGCTTATACATGCAGGTTCCATACAGGGTGAAAATCTTCCCACAATTAATTCATTCTAGATGTTTTCCAGTTTTTAAGAATGCCTCACATACTCTCCTCCTGCAGCAAGTCCAGCCATGCAGCAGAAGGCTCCTGGAATGACACCAGCCTATTTCTGATCACTTCACAAGTATTGATACTGATACTCTCTTAAATTATTAAGATGCTGCTATTTTTAAGTAGCCTATAGGTCTAACGCCAGCCTAACAGCCTGCCATTCAAATGATCTATGCTTAAGCCCATTACAGGCCAAAAGCCCAGGACATGCTATCCCTTGGCTTAATACCCTTTCTCATTTCCAGAACTTCTCTTCCTCCATCACTCATGAGCCTAAATAATACACGACAGTTCACATTAAGCTGCCTTTGTGTGACAGTCCCGAGATGATTTGTCAAAGAACTGCAACTCCCTTTGTGCAGCAGGTTCTTAATGAGCTTTAGGAAGGGCTTTATAACCTCTCAGAATCAATCTGAGCCCTTATAAACACTCCTCAGTGACCTGCTTTTCAAATAAATGCTTGTGCTTTTTTGGCTAGGAAGATACAGGGCTGTGTCGGTTATCTAAGCAGTTATTGCAAACAGAGAGGAGGGCATATAAACACTGCCCCAGCCTGAGCTGGCAGCTGTTCTTCCCGAAAGGAGCACCAGGCAAACCATGGAGCATGGTACAGAGGGCTCTGTAGGATACAGAGCCCGAACAAGGACAGAGCCAGTGCATGAGCTCACGAAGGGATGTCACTCAGCCAAGATGTTGCCGTTATCTCCAGTTTCTAGTGAAGATGTGCTGCGTACGCACGGGTTGCAGAATATTCCGAGGTTCTGCCATGTGCTGTGCAGGGAGAGGAGCTGGCACAGGAGGCGAGTAATGGGATACAGAACAGTTTGTTCTAGAGTCCTGGTTTGTGTCCATTGCATCTCGTTAGGGGCCTTGGGTGAAATTACTGCTTTGCTGACGTTAAAGGCAAAACTCCCTGGGCCAGGATTCCCCTAAAAGTGTTGCTGGCGCATGAGAAAAACTTAATAACCACACAGGTGGGTCTCCCCTCCAATTTGCAGCAGACAGTTCACTGTCATACCCAGCATGACATAACCCTTTGCTAACTGCTGTATATGCGAGACGCTGAGTGTGAGGCTAAACTACATGACAGTGCATCAGAGGGGACAGGCTCTGGTAAAACACATACACACAGAAAAATTGCACTTTTGCTGCTATTGTGGAGATGGCATTCTCTAGAGCTGGTTAGGGCAGAAATCTGAACAAAGTCCAGTGCCAGCTGAAAGAAAGATCACACCAAAACCAGTTTGGTTGAATAAACATTGAATGAGCATCAGCATTTCACTAAGCACGTAAGAAAGATTTTGTTTAAAAAAAACCCAAAAGACACAAAAAAAAACCAACAAAAAAACCAACCAAACAAAAAAACAAACCCCCAAACCAGTGTCCTCTGTGTTTTATGCACTCAGAAGAGCTAGCATCCAAACATTTCCCCGATAAATGAGCTGCCTCCCACTTTGTTGAGCAATGCTAACCCTCTAAAGCACATATGTGCTTTCATCTGATTTTGGGCACTCCTGCAAACATCAAGGACACAGGTGCCAACAAATGACCTTGCATGGTCCTACGCTGTGGAGTGCTGCACTGCTGTTCCTTGCTCTTGTGGAAGGGAAAGGCACCCAGTAGAAAACTGGCTGATTCCTGGCCAGATAATAAGTACTGAACCTAAACACCCAAGCTTTAATCTCCTCGGTCTTGACTTACTTAAAAAGCACTATCAGAAAAAAAATGCAAACTATTAGACCAAATTCCTCTTCTTTCTGTAGTGAGAGGCACAGGGATGCCACACGGAAACTGGGGCACGGAGCTGAGATAGTCAAGCTGTTTCCACCACCACCACAAGCAAAAGCAGAAGCATATCAGCAGAGGTGCACCAGAGTTTATTTGCCTGGGCACAGCACTGTGACAGTGTGGCCGTTCTTTCAGACTTCGGCTGTATCTCCACATGTTGCTGGGCACATGTTGGTTTGGGTGGCTGAAGACACTAATCTGGGTGTTTCTGTTGTGCAAGCCATGGTAGAGTGTAGACATCTTCTTGAATGTGAGACCAACAAACCAAAACTACTCAAGCAATTTTGAAAACAAACTTGTGCTTCAGTTTCCCCCACTGCAACATTAACAGCATTTGTCCCCTACTATGTGTTTCAAAATCTAAGGTATCGATCAAAAAAGCAACTTGAATGTTAACACCCATTTGCAATACTTGACCAGGCTTATAGTAAGTCACTGTAACAACCTGAATATAATTTCAGCCATAAAAAACAATGGTTGCAAAGTGTTGCACATTCATCAACTAAGCATGCAATAAAGCATCTGCACCCAGTCCCAGTGCTCATACCTCATCGTTAACTGGAGCTGGCTGGAGGCAAAGGCTTAATTGTAGTGTTAGATTAGAAAGTCTGCAGGTACCTAACTTGCCAAGAAAGCATTATGCTTTGTGTTACTGAAACTGATACAAGTGACACACATTTCAATAGACTATTGCCACGCAGAGAAAAGGCCAAGTTACTTGCAGCTGTAACTACTATTCCATTCTGGAGTAGGCTGTCTAGCAAGGCAGCAGGAAATAGGGCTGGATATTTAACCAGTCCCCAATTGGATATATTTACAAGGTAAAACATCTGAAATGTTGCTTGCAGTGTTAAAGCCACAGTGTCCTTCCCACAGCTCTAATGCTGACTGTTGCTCTGCCTTAACGTACAATGGATGTACGCCCCACCGCAGTTTCCCTCATGTGAGATGACCAATTATGATAAAGCTTGTTATAGACAAAATAACAGTGCATGTATTAAGTTATTGCCTGATTTTCGTGCAGGATTTAACGCTGACTACATATAAAGGCTGCATGTGAAATCTGTCCCCAAAACAAACCTGCGTGTTTACGCTGCACGCGATTCCTCACTGCCTGGAATTTTGCTTTAGCAGTTACATGGATGCAAAATGAGGACAAGTCAAGCACATAGTTTAGGAAAGGTTGTAAAAATCTGATAAAGTTTGATCCGTATTTTACATAACTGCAAAACTAACTAACATTAAATGTAAAGAAAATGATCCCTGTTTTTCCTACAGAAGATAGTTACAGAACAACGGTTTAGGGTTGAGTACCAATCACATCTTACACAATTTAAAATTACATTTAGCCTAGGCAGCTCTCAGTGGACAGCTGAGCAGTGAAAGCCACATAGATTCTCTCTCCACTCCTTTCACGCACACATATTCTTTACCATTGAGCTGCACAGCAAATGTTACCCCCTGGATTTCCACTTTCAGAGTTATAATCTGAGATCACTTTAGAAAAATATACAGAGAAATTAAACTCTAGACTTGGTGGGCTGCTCCAGGAATATTTCTTTCCTGACAGCTTCCTGTGAATTAATTGAAAACCCAGGATAACTGCGTCCTGTATTGTCAGTCTAGGATGTGCCAGATTTAAGTGTTACTGCACATGGTCCCATCGGCTGGGGGATGGTGAATCCTGGGGGTCTCAGCCTGGATTATGATGGGCAAGTGCACCTGAACTTGTTTGCTAGCAGCAAAGTCTCTACGACCTATTTGGCATTACACAGCTCCTGCACTCCTAATTCCCAAATGACATCAGTTGGAAATACATGGACCTCAGTGAAGAGTAAGCATCAGAAGGAACACAGCAAGGGCAATCGGCAGGGGCTGGGCAGAGCAGGGGGGTCTTCCCCCTTCCATCAGACACTTCTCCCACTAAACAGATATCTTACTCCACTGCAGCTCTGCCACTCTCAGAGAGCCCTGGTGATGTGTTAAAAAGCAGTCAAAAGTAATTTAAAAGAAAAGGCAGAAATGAATTCAATAAGTGTGCTTGATAGCACACTGAGGGGAGAACAGCAGGAAACAAGGCCTAGATCAGTTAGACCTCCAGCTTCCAAATATATTTATTCTGCCCTACTAGATTAAACAATCCCATTTTGTAGCACTCGAGCAAGAAGGCTTTAGTTTTCCACAATTGTTACCATGTCCACTAGCACCTGCATGTGGTATTTCAGTGATTTCTGTTGACACTTAATGATCCAGCATTACACAGACTGCTTCCAGGATCCATGTGTTTCTGCCTCTCTAACTGTCCACAAATTAAAGTGGGGTCCCAGAACAAAAGAAACCCTATCTGTGAGGAAATTCAGATCTGGATTTGGAGTTGGGTCGAAACATCACATCTGGTTTAAAAAAAAAAAAAAATCACGCAGACATTACACACACAATCTGCATTCCCCTGGGGTTCTACACCGGTGGCAAGAATCTATTTTACCTTTACCGGATAGTCTTTCTGGATAAGACATTTTCTATTCACATCTTTGGTTACTCACAATGTTTTCAAAGAAAATGTGACGCGTGTTACTGGGGGAAACGGGAAAAAGCCATAGGAGAGTTTACACTTTACAGAAAGGGCTTCTCCCCCACCATGTGCTGCCGCAGGGGTCCAAGCCTGTGCCTCCACAGCTCTTGAAGACCTTGCTTTCCCCAGGCCTGCCGAGCTTGACCGTTCCTCCTAAGGCCACGTAAGCCAAGAGCGTTGTCCCCTCGACCGCTCGCTCGGGGCAGGAGCCCCGGGAGGCTGCGGCTGAGCAGCTCCGTGCGGGGCGAGCCCAGGTCGTGCCGCAAGATGGGGCTCTCGGTGCACTGAATGGGAGGCCACAGAGCCAGCAAGAAGCCTTCCCAAGGGGGGAACACATGCTGGGGACAAGACAGAACAGCGCCGAGGCTCTCATCCCACGTACACAGACAGGCTACCCTGAGCACCTTCAAAACTGCCTGAGGAAGCAAAGAGAAAATGTTGCTTGCTGCAGGCTAACTGCGCGGTCTCGCTGCCCAAGAAATAGGAATCCGGGGTCAGAGCTGCAGCTGGGAGGCCGGCAAACACCAGTTCTCCTGCTGAAGTTGTAACCAGGAAAGCAGGGTTCACCTAGGAGGGGAATAGTCTAGGAGGGGAGCTGGCTACTGATGCCGAGACCTTCCAGCTGAGTCCCTGGCAGGAGATGGGATGCCGAGCAGGCAGTGGTGTCCCAGGTACGTGCTTTAGTCAGTGAGCCACAGCGCAAAGCAGAGGATGAACCTTGCCTGGGTGTGTTTTGAAACTAAAGAGAGCGTCTCGCTTTAGAAACAGAAGAGCGCATTCACCAGTAGCAAACACTGGAGACAGAACCTCTGGGTCAGCCGCAGTGGGGAGAGATGGGACTCGAGACCCGCTCAGCAAAGGGGAAGAGCGCATCTTGCCTGGCTGGGGTTCTACATCGATGTGTGGCAGGGAAAGCAGTCCTATCTAAAAGCTGCTTTCTGCATAAAGGAGGGAGCAGGATATATGTAATGCTCCTCCTTATTTTAAAAGGACTTGGAATAGCTGGAAGGATACGCAAAGAGGAAAAATAAAATGCTGTTAAGCCCGGAAGGCTACAGATGCACTTTCTTTGGGTCTCCCTGGGGGCTCGTGTGCAGTACACTCCTCAGCTGTCCTGAAGAAAAGGAATACAAGTAAAACATGGTAAATAACTCCACAAGAGAAGTAAGACCAGAGGAGATCCCTCCTGGCTCCTAAACAGGCTCCTGTGGCAGAGGCAAGGCCACAAGCGGCCCCCTTGTAAAGCAGCCACTTGAACTCCCTCCAAAGTCTGCTGTGGACAGCAATCTGCCTCCTCCTGGGTGCACCACTGGCTCTTCTCTTGATGATTGCTCACACTGAAGGTATCTGCAAAGGAAGGAAGAGCTGAGCGTAGATGATCTGCTACCAAACCAAACCAAGCCATGGTGCACCCAGCCCAGCACGTGCCCCTGCCCCGCTGGCTTGCTGGAACAAGCACGGGTCTTCCAGACAGTGCTCAGCCCAAGTATTTGCAGGTACACAATGCAGGCTTGTATTTTACTGGCCACATGGACATCCAAACAGCCCAGACATCCAGGGCTGCCCACAGAATGTGGAGTCCCACTGGGCTTTGGATCCTACGCATTGGTGATTTCACATGAGGGGTCTGGTCTACATGGAACAGCTTTGCACTGACAGCAATGCACAGGTGAGGCATTAGAAGGCATCCTCATACATGCTGTGATTCTGCACTGCTAAGCGGACTGGAGAAGCTGTCCTTAGCGATCTCAGAGTTGCCTACAGATGTATGCATCCACCTTCAAGAGTTAGTGAGAGTGTGGTTGGAGTAAAAGGAGACAGAGACCAAAGAGCCCTGCAAGAAACAGGAGCACAAAAGAAGCTTCAGCAGGGGAAGAGACAGTATTTTCTCTTGCACCGAGGTTGAGCCAGTAGGTGCCTCCCAAGGAGAGAGGGGAGGACTGTTCAGGGTGCTCCTTTCCCTTGGCAGCAGAGCAAGTGCATCTGCTAATGAATAGGATGCTTAGAAAAGGCGAGGAATTTTTTTCCTCCCTACACATATTCAGAGAAGCAGAGAAGTGTTTTTGTTGTTTTTTCTTCTCCCCCCTCTTCAGGATTCTTTCATTTGTGATTTCTAATCATCATTCCACTCTTCTTTCCCCCCCTTTTCTTCACTCCCCATTCGCAAGCCGCCCCCTGGGCTTGGCACCACTCCAGACCCAATGAACTCCAGGAAGGTTTTTTTTGTCTCCTTTCCCCACCACCACCACCTTCTCCTCCCTATTCAAACTGAACTTGTGGACAAAATAAACGCTGGCACTAGGTCATTGTCCTTCCCCTCCCCATCAGAGGATTCTGAGAGTGGATTAAACTAATCTCATACATTGACTCGCTCCCGGGTGCTGGCCTGGACTCCTGCCATGCAACGAGATGGCATAAAGTGCAATGTCCCGGCAACATGTTTCTGCAGTAACTTCCTATGCAAAGGCAGCAAAAGGACCCAATACAGGAGCGGGTGGTTCTATATTGTGCAATGTCAACACAGGCACCACATTTAACACATTGCCTTGATTTAAAAGGAAAAAGAAAAAAAAAGACAAAGAAAGAAAGAGAAAAGGAAAGAAAGAAAGAAAGAAAAAAAAAATAGAGCCTAGAAGCCTCAAGGGAATGGACAGTCCACCAAAGCCAATCATTTAAGTGCTTCTGGATTAGCTCATTTGTTAATTAATACTTAAGCAAAGAGTACCAGAAGTCGTGCCGTGATGTGAGGGAGGCTACCGGGAGCAGGACTGCCTGGGATTTCTTGGACTCTCCTCCCATCTCCGATGCATGTAGATGATCAGTACCTGCAGCGACCTCCTGGGAGCTGGCAGCGCCTGCCTGCAGGGACCCTAGCATCAGCGGTTTCCGAGTGCTTCACAAAGGAAGAAAACCATCACTGCCACCATTCGGCAAGTGGGGAAACTGAGGCACTGAAAGATACAGTGACTCCCGTGAGCCCACACTAGTAAACAAATGGGTTGGTGTTTTAGTTGCTGAAAATACCAGCTCACAGCTGACACCTCTGAAAAGATACTGCTAAGGCTCATCTGCTTGGATAGCTCTAATGAAATAAAGCTGCTAAGCTGCGTGTGCAATGCCATCGTCCTTCATTGACTTGCACCAAGCTACTCCTGTCCAAGGATGTCAAAACAGTCAGCAGACATCAAGGCCCCAGCTCAGCAGAGTGCTGAAAAATGCCTTTGAGTCCTGCGAGACAGTATGACTTGACTTTGATGCAGCACATTTTTTAAGTGCCAGTAGTTTTTAATTGGTAAAATTAACTCAACCTCAAGACTTCCAAAGAGGCAGGTAAGAAATAAAGATGGAAATGCACAGATGATCGAGGATCATACTTTGGTGTCGATGGGGAGTATACATAACGTATTTCTGGCACACAGTGACATTCATTCAAGGCTTGGAACACCAAGATGTATGGACATACATGACCTATCATCAAATAGCTACAGCAGATGTGGTAACAGCATAATCCATAGGGGCACAGACTAAAAGCAAGCTGTAGAGTTCTGGCAGGTAGGCTGTGCTGTGGCTGTGCTGCTGCAAAGCTAGCTAGCATAAAGCTCATCTGCGTGGCCAAGTCACCCTGGTGGCTCTGAGTCAGGAACTGTGACTATTCCTCATTCTGTCACACAATTATCTCCGCATCCTTCAGCAAGACATTTAACCTCTCCGTGCTACAGCTACTTATTTCTAGGTGAAGCTAATACAGCCAAGTACATCTTCATATCCCACTCACCACCACCCTTTGTGAGCAAGCTGGCAGAAGGGGCAAGGTTGCTGGGAAGAAATAACTGGAGAAAAATGGAAGAGGCAAGACATGACCAGAGGGTAAAACCCTTCCTGACCCATCTCAGACAGCAAGTGCTAAGGGAACAAACTCTCATTCCTGTCTCAGACTCTCAGTTGACGACTGAACAGCTCTGAAACAATACAAAGATAGCAAACAATTCCAGTCACAAACACACAGGCACAAACGTCTAGGTGGTTTGTCAGTGAGCAATTAAATCCTGTGCTGAATAAAAATGTTAAAAATGCATCACATTGTGGCTTTAAATAGCCTCTTGTTGGAGAGATTGGTCTCATTGCCAACTCGCGCTTGGGTAAACTCTGTTTTTGCCACTGCTGGGATTCTCTGAATGTCCATCAGGCAGTTGCATCACACACTGAATAGTTTGGCATTACCTCATGCCTTAAGGGAAAGGCAGAAGAAAATGAACTAGCAGCCTGTTTTCTCTGTCTACTTATTTATTTACTTTGGTGAGGGGCTTTCTTATTTGCTTTTGTTTGGGGGGGTATTTTTTTGTCCTTTTTCCTCCTGAGCTAAGGGTAACTTGAGTGCACAGTAATAAAAAAAAGGTGGTGAGGAAAGTGCTTTGGGAAATGTAAGTGGGGATGTGGAAAGCAGGGGAGAGAAGGAAAAATGTGAGTCAAAGGATTAAATCCAAATTCCAGTCTGGGACTTTTTAACGAAGACGGAATACTGACTAGTTGAGCAAATTAAGCTTTTTCAAGGGGGTCTGGGGAAGCAATTGGTTTCTATCCAAGCAGAAAATGTCATTCTTCCCCATCGGTACCAGTGAAAATAAGAAAAGAGAGACAAAACACCCCCAACCCCGCTTGGAGAAATCTGAAAGGATGGGAGAGTAGACAAGGACAAACAAGCAATTAAAAGGAAATTGCTTCTCCCTCCCCCCCAACCTTTCCTTTCTTCCCAAATGAAAGTGGAAAAAATTGATTAGGGGGTCAAAAAGAGGAAGGACCAAGAACTGCATCATGTGCAGTGCCACATGAAACAGCTACTTTGCTCCACCAAGGTGTGGGCAAAAATACACTGCAGCAATGGGGCCAAAGACCTGCAGGAACAGACAAAAACTCACTTCTCAACCTGTTTTGGTTGAAGCTTCTTCCTGCCTCTCAACCTTACTTTGATAGTTACAGCTTCTCCGCCTAAAATCAACCACGTGAAGTCACTGAAAACTTAAAATACTTTCGTATATGTCATTACTGTCTCATCAAGCCACCAGGACAGCATTCTATTCTTCCTCCTCTACCATCTTTCTTGCTGTGGTTTCCCAGAGGACAGCTGCTGTCCCAGCAGAGCTAGCATACACTGACCAGCAGTTACTTAGATCTTCTGCTGGAAGCCACTGCCTGCATAGCAGGTCAGCAAAGGGGAAATGTGCCCTCATCTCCGTCACCGCAGTAGGTGGTCAGGCATCCTACTCAAATCTGGCTTAATCAGTGGATTAATTAATATTAGGCTGGCAAAGTGTCTAAAAGAAATGCTCAACATTTGTTATCTGCTGCCCTTCTAGGGCACAGAGCTGTGGACAGTAGCTTTGTTAACTGTTGCTGTAAGATTCACACTGGGACTTCCCCCAGAGCCCAAAGAATAGCAGCCACACAGGAAAGGGGGCATAATCCATGGGACACCAAGTACAAACATTATTTTTTTCCACTAGTACGGAACTTTCAAGGAATTAAAAACTTTGCATCAAATCTAGATTAACTTGTATGCCCAACAGTCTGCAGCTTCAAAGGATTCATTCTGCTCTGGATGTGACTATCTCAAGCCATACAGAATCCTCAGATGATTTGGGTATTCACTAAAACTAGAATATAAGGTTATAAGAAAAATAGGTTAATAGAAAGAAGTTTTATATAAAAACATAATAACATTTGTTGCATTGGATTAGAGTAAATACCTACCTAAGCAAGCACCCCAGCCTCAACAATGACCACAGCAGTTGCTAGACAGAGCACACAGATGAACGATACTTCTCCCTTAAATTCTTCCAGTCTCCAACTATTTTCAGCCCAGGAACTTCCCAAATCAGAAAGGCATTTTCTATGGCTAGTAACCCTGGCTAGATTTCTCTTTCCTGAACTTCGCCAGTCTTCCCTTGAACACATATAAAAGTTTAGCCTCTACAACATATTTTGGCAGGCAGACCCTCAGTCTTTAATATGTAAGGTCTTTCAGGTGCTATTTATAATACCAGGTAGTGATATACATAATCATTTGGCAGTTTGTAAGGCCAGCAAAATTCTCAGCTCATCTCTGTTGAAAACAGTCCTTAACACTCTACATGTGGGGAAGTTGGAACCGTCTCTCCTGCATATCCAAGCTGTCTCATACAATATACTGTGGCAACGCATATTAGGCAGCCCAGCTAAGCAAAACACAATACCAGAGCTCATAGAGAGTATTTTGCCAGAGGAGCTGGAAACCCTCTCCACACACCCACTAATTCCACCTTACACTAAAACACATACCTATGCAGAGCTTGCACGATGGTATCCATACAACCGAGACAACTGTGAAACTTTCAGCAAAATTGTATGATTTCTCATATCAAACCCACCAGACTTCTTGAGAAGCTTGAAGTCAGCACATTTGTACGTGTTTGCTGGAGGTCGGCACATTTCCAAGGAAACCTAAGAGAAAGTATCATTGATTTGAAATACAACCACTCAGAATTTTGATGGAAGTGAGAAATTTAAGACATTTTGTCAAGCTCCACTTCAATATTTCAAACTCATGTGTGAATCCAAAAATGAAGTGACAAATTCATTGTGAGAAACACATGAGTAATGCAAAGGGAAAAGCCAGATGAATTTCTACAAAGTGTGAAGGATGTTTCCAGCGTCTCTCCTGTTAGACATACATAACCAGAAAAACTTTCTATAGTAATTTAAACTGAGCCAGAAGACCTCCGGCCAGCAGCAGGGCCCCATCCTTCTGACCCTTGTTTCGCCATGCTCTCTCTACACACTCTGGTGCTGGGAGATTTATCCTGGGAAATTCCTCAGACATAAGACATTACTGACACCAAATGTTTAGAGGAGATCTTGCACATAGTGAAATGAGAATGTATTTTTATATTAGACAAAACAAATACTTAAAAAGACCTAACTGCCTGAGTATCAGAGAACAGGCTGAGTACTCGTTACCTCCAACTGAAACTTCCCTTGAGGATGTTTGAGACCATATTATTTTTTCTCACATTCTTAACTAAAGCATTTGTTATTGATCTTTGCTGGAGGTAATGCATTTATCCACCTGAGATATTCACCGTGTACATTACTGATTTATATAATTGAGTGATGTCATTATATACAAGTGGCTTCATAATCCATTTGCAACTGCCATGCAGACGTTCCTGGGCAGGTTTGCAGAGATGTAGGGCAGTCAGTCAGCACTTGGCTTTCATTTTGTCCTTCGAGCCTTCCACTCAGAAGGGCCAGTTTCAGTAACCCAGAGGTCCTGGGTAACCCAGAACAACGATGCCTCACTCGTATGTCCCAGGCTTTGGCTGGTACTACGGCAACAGCTAAGCCTGGCTGGGACATTTTCATTATACTCTCAGTGCTTGAAAACAAACAAATTTGTACAACGCACACAAACAGCCTTTTCTAATCTCTTTTAATGGCACTCTGAAGACCAGACCGTCCATTGTCCACTGTGTTCTCAACAATTTGCTAATGATAATTAAAGATGCCCAAAGTTTGCCAACTATTTCAGCACTCTATTTAACCAAGAAGATAAGGGTTCAGGAGGAAAGCAAATGAAATGAACTTGATCCAAGAAGGAGGTGTTACCTATGGAGGAGCCCATCAGGGTTTAAAGATAGCAAAGGCAGAGTAAAATGTTCTCTAAACTGCACAGCAGATACACAGAGAGATGATGCCAAAACCCTGGCATGAGATTACAAAAGCGGGAGAGTGAGTGGATTCTTTTTTCCTTTCTCTCTATAGGATTCCATCCCAAAGAAGTTGCTTAGACAACAGCAACCCCCTACCATGCAATCTGTGTACGAGGAAAAATGAATCCGTGCTGTAGTAAAACTGGAAGACCAAAACCTGTTTTTTTTTCCCACCAGCTTAGAGAAATGAAATACTCCTTGAGTGCCCATTTCTGCAGGAAAGGGCCATATTTCCTCCACAGGCTGCAAGATATTGGGCATGCAGCACCCAGGAAACAGGGAGGAAGAGAAAAGGAAGAGCAGGCAACTCTAACTGGAAGCACTTCTACTGCTCTGAAGTTCTGCTGAATTAAGAGTCCTGTATAAAGTCTTGGTTCCAGAGAATCATGCAAGATCATTCGGTTGACCACTAAAGCTATGATTTTGCATAGTTATTTTTAGTAAGTTCTACTGAGGCAATATAAAAAGTTGACGGACACCAATCTATGGTGCATCTTCCCTATGTCGACACATGTAGCAGGTAACTGAGTGCATACCTGCCCCATTGCAAGACTGAGCTCATTGTCTTACAGGAAAAACATCTTTCCTTTCTGAAGATCACCATCCCTTGCAGAAGTTCCTCTGCCATGATCCAGTGCGATCACAAGCCTGGTCCCAAAAGTTTCATGGAGTTTCATCAAATTCATACTTTCTGCAATCTCCATGCAAAATTCTATCTGTGACCTCTTGATACCCTTCAGTATTAGGCTCTTTGTATTTCTATTGTTTTGTTGCCTTATTTTTTAAACCTATTTGTTATCTGAGTGCACCTGAAGTTGTTTAGAGCAGCATATCAACATCCCTAACAGAAAACGAATAATATGGAGAACCACCTTTGTACCAAAGGTGAGGAAGTCTTTATTGGGAAGACTAGTCTTGCCTTATAGTTTAAAGGAGATTTATCTGTCCATCCATTTTCTGAGCACATCACATTCAACTTCTGTTTATTTCAGTAAGTTCCAGTGACTTCAGCACCACCCGCTTGGCAGGTTTAAGTCCCTTTTCTGTGAGCAAAATAGTAATTGGTCTTTCAGCAGATTGTCCTCCACATCATTCTCAACTAGATACTCAGGGAAAACACTGTGTTGATTCACTGCCATTTTTCACCTAGTGAATGGTCAACATCAGCCAAACAAACAGCTGGATCTGAAAAGTTTCCCAAGTCTGTAACAACATACAAGCAGAAAGACTTCTCCATACAGCAAGAACCAATAAAGCAAAATTGTTCTCAGAAGTCACAAGATCTCTCCTATATAAATAGGTGCATTTTTTGCTTATATTATGTTTCAGTTGTGCTCAGAACTGTAAGAGCAATTGCTCAGTAAGGAAAAAGAAGGCCAAATAAACCCACCTCTGAGCGTGCATCTGTACACACTATCAGGGACACATTAGAAAACTGAAACAAACGTGCTGTTTGGTTGTGATTCTGCACAAAAAAGGGGGGTGGGGGGCGAGATTAAAAAAAAACACAAACAAACGATCAAAAACAACCCCCAAACCAACCAACCAACCACAACAACAAGAAAAACCAAACCACTCACACACACACAAACATTAAAAAAAAAAAAACAAAACAACCAAATGTACAAATAAAAAAAAGCCCAAACCCACAAAACTTTCCTGGCTG
This sequence comes from Haliaeetus albicilla, assembly GCF_947461875.1. Classification (NCBI taxonomy): domain Eukaryota; kingdom Metazoa; phylum Chordata; class Aves; order Accipitriformes; family Accipitridae; genus Haliaeetus; species Haliaeetus albicilla. The sequence continues at coordinate 30,744,248 of NC_091491.1, forward strand.
TCAAACAGACAGGTAAACTTCTGCAGCTGGCTCTCTGGGGCACTGGGATGGAAGAGGAAGGGTATGCCTACCCTCAATCCTAGTCATTGGTAAAGTCAGATCTGAAGCCTATTTGAGTTAGTTGGTGTTCCCACCTCTTTGACTGGTATGGATGGAGCTATAGACCAATTTGGCACCCACACGTCTCCAAACCCTTTTCACAGAGGCGGAAACACCACATCTTTAGAGAAATACTACAAAAGTGTATTCCAGTCTTAGAAGAGAGCAGCCACTAAGATCACATACTGACAGCATGTTTGTAACCCCAAGATTATATAGATATGTTTACCTAAATTACATTCATTTAGAATAAAGAAGTGATTACGTTGTAGAGAAAAAGTCTAGTAAATCCAGAATATTTACTGATTTTCTTTAATGCTTCACTTCAGAGCCAATCAGATGAGTGGGCATCTGACCTGTGTTTAGAAAAAAGGGCTAACACTAACTGCCATGCTGGCAGAATAAAGTAATGAAATGTGATGTGCATGTAGAAGTGCACAGACAAAAACTTGAATTTTATTCCTTAATTCTTAAATCACACTTTTTTCCCTCCAAATGATTGGGACTATAAACCAATAATTGGAGACCCTTTTTAAATGTTAATTTTAAATCTGGCCATATTAATGCCTAATTAGCTCCTACTACTTGAACTACTTCAATAAAATACATTCCTACTAAATTTCAGATAACAACTATATTTTCTAAAAAATTCAAATTTTTGTAGAAAACCCTAAGCAAACAGCAGAAATACAAAGCAACAGTCAAAAGCAAAGGGAAGTCTACTGCCTATAAGTGTACATTTCCAATGCAGTTCCACTTTTAGGGTCATTTATTGTAAAAATCTTTTAAATCTGTTGTGCAAATTTTCAAATCAGCAACACTTGCCTAAGCTGTTTTGCATTTGTAGACTTCATCTCATCTACTAATAAACCAGGAAGTGTTTCATGTAAATATTCACAGGTTTGAAGACTTTAAATACCACATTCACAGTGTCTGATGTTAGTGCTTTGGGGCCGAGTTGTCCTTCCCCCCCCCCCCCCCCTTTTTTTTTTTTTGCTTTGATGCTGCCAAACTCATTCGAAGTAGGAGCCGAATCTCTACCAACACCCTAAGCCTCTCACATTCATCTCATATTCTTTCTGACCAAGTGGAAATAACTCCAGAAAGCAGGAGGAACTCAGTCCAGACAGCACTCCTTGCTCATAACGCAGCTGACTTGAACAAAATACCAGGCTCGGCAGTGACAAATCAGGACATAAGGTGGCATTATTTCCCTTCCTTAACTGTCTGCAGAGCCGGAGTCCAGATCTGCATGTCAGTGGTGCTACAACTTTGCTACAAACAAGCTGTTTGGTATTCCAGAAACAAACAAACACACACAACAAAAAAAAAACCAAAACAAGAAGAAAATCAAGTCTGTACCAAGATGCATTCAGAATACTACACAAAGCCAAATTCTGACTCCCGCCCAACTTAAAATTTTCCCTGAATACTGTGTGTATAAAGTGGTCTGACTGAAAGCATCACTATTAGGCTTATAGTGCATTAACTGTAGAAGACTTCTAAAACAACATTTTGAAAATCTGGACTTCATTTGTATCCTTGACTCAGTGTTCAGCTGCGATTGTCCACTGCGGGAACTCCTACCAGGTTTATACAGATGCTTGAAAAAAGAAATGAGAAAACAGTTGCAAAGGATACAGAAACTTGGTTTGCATGTTCATCTACTTTCAGTTCACACAGATGATTTGAAACTTTTTTTTTTTTTAAGAGAGCATATAGCTGTACATTTCAGGTACAGACTTGAAACTACAGAACAGGGAACCAACTTTTCCCTCATCTTGCCCAACATTTGTGGTGTATTTGGATTGAGAACCATCTTTTTTTGTCTAACATTAGACTTGTAGTGTAACTTGACTTAGTTCAAACCTAGAAACTAGACGAAGAAGCCTAGAAGAGATATAAGAAGGCAGTTCAAGTGCTGAGTGCTGGTTTTGCAGAGAATGCACACTTACTTACTTGAGAATATCCTAACATCTTGCAGAGCTCAGTATTGGTCCAATAATTCTCAGCATTTTTATCAATAACCTGGTAATAAACATAAAAGCGCTGATAATAAAACGTACAGATCTCTCCAAGTAACAAATGTTAGAAAGTGGTCATTCATTTTACTACCTGCCTATGCAAAATTGAGGAAGAGTACAATACTCTGGACAGCAGTGGTGCTTAGAAGGAATTGGAGAACACAGTGGGCATGAAACTCAACATAAATTCCTCCTACGCTATTGGGAAAAATTGAAAAAAGTTAATGTTAAGGATGTGTGGAGAGAAGGAGGGTGCTCTGTGTAAAAACAGAGGGGCTGTGGTTTGGGGAGGCACTTATGGGTTAAGTATTAAAATAATACTGGTTAAAGACACAGGGGACCGCAACCTGGCAGAGGTGGAGAGAGATCGGTCTGCTCAGTCTACCAGAAAAGATGACTGGGATGAGACCAACAGCCACATGTGAGCATGTTTTCAGTTCCAGGAACATACAAGATCTTTCATTCAACAGTTCGAAGCCACTGCTCACAATGGAAGGAAGGTGGAAACTTTAAATATTAACAGTGGTTAAACACTGGAACTGTCTTTCACACAGTGGCCCCCTCCCCTAGTAACTCAAAATCAGGGCAGGTGCCTTTTGGCAGAGGATGTTTTAATCACATACAAAACCTCAGTGTAGAGAGAACTAAGAAAACTAACAGAACTATATGGTGTCAGAAGCAAGGTTGTCCCTTTTGGGTTTAAAGCTCTGTAAACATGTGACTCTACAAAACACAAAATTCACTGCAATATCCCCAAGTATCCAGACGTATTCATTCATTTCTTCGGATAAAATATTCTCATGTTTAAATTTTTTATTATGCATTTGGCATGAAACTCACAAATGTAAGGTCCACGTCTGTATGAATACAGGTTTAAAGAGGAAAAGCTTGCCAGGTGTAACACAAACAATCAGTGTTCTCATTTGCAAATCTTGTGCCACTTGAACGCTGAGCCATGGGGTCCAGAAATAAGCAAAAGTGGGAAGCACCTAGTGAAAAACCATCAGAAATTCAAGACAGCTCTGAAAAGGGTTTGTTTGTGTTTGGTTACCGTGGTGGTGGCAGTTGGGATAAGCTCTAATTGCATCTGACCCATTTCACCACTTTACTGAAAAGGGGCTCATCACAGTCCAAGAGATGCCAAGCACAAAGGCAAATATAAACAAACACCCATCTCTGGTTCCATTAATCATGAACTCCTGACAACTTTTGGATCCCACTCTCCTCTTCCCCCATCTTGCTGCAGCTCTGAAGGGTCTCTTTTATCAGGTCCGTTCAGCCAGGACCACCACCTCCATGAAAGCACCCTGTGTGGCACCGGCTCACCGTTAGACGTGGCTCGATTTCATTTCATTCCATCACCAAGAGTCCCCTGACATGGTTATTAATCATGGCCTCACTGACAGGGCGCTGAACTGTCTGGAGATGAAACTTCACATTCCCGTCCAGGGCTCCCCAGGTAGGACACGGAATTTGTTTCATCTTTGTGTAATCAAGAAATGGAGCACATTAGGGGAGTGAATTAACCCCAACTTCAGGTTCATAAAGGTGTCCCTGCTCTGTTTAATTAAATCTGTCTTAAAACCTCCTAATCCCAAACTAAAGACTTAATAATGTTCAGAAACCTCTTTTTCCTTACAATATATTGCTATAATCTGCTGACGGCTTAATATTGAAATAAACATGCTGCTCCTCTACCTGATCTCGCCAGTACAAAGCCCCAAAACCACATGACTAAGACCAGCTTCTCCTAGAATGGCAAGCACACAGTGCACCACGGATGTATGCCGTTAGTCTAAAAACCTTTTAATTTAATACCACGAACTAAGCATTAAAGATTGTCCAAAACATAAAAAAAAGAAAAAAATCAAGAGTGGAAGCAAAAACAGGGCGTGAAGGTTTGATTCTTTCTCTGAGCATGCAGAGACCTGTCCTTTTAGACTGAAGATGGCAAACCCTTACCCATGGGTTTTGGGTATTACACATTCCTTTGAGAGAGTCCTGAGACACCGAATATCACCCCAGGTCTGTGGTTCATAGTGGCCAGAGAGAAGCTCTGCTCAGGCTCTTCAAATTTGGTGGGAAATCCGATTTTGTAATTCCTTCTTAAAAAAAGTGAAGAAGATTTGTTTCAGATTATGATTAACAAAATTCAGACCTAGATCAGAGCTTCCTTCCCTCCACTAAAACACAGGTGGCTGGAGTCGGTATTTTGGTACCAGAACTGACATATCCTGGAATATTATCTCAGCATCCGTTTAGTCCCAAGAGGTACAAAACCATCATCAGAACTTTAGAAGGTAGCTTGTGGAGAGCAGCATGACTCTACATGAGATCTTTAAGGAGGCAACCATATCAAGAGAAAAACAGTGTGATCCAGCATTGGAGAAGAAAGACAGGAGGAATAAAGCACAGATGTACAGAGGCAGCAAGGAAGGCTGTAAGGACTGCCAGTCCATACTCAAAGTGATTCATGGGAGGCAGACCAATTCCTATTGCTCTCTTTCCCATACCCATGGTTACATCCAGGTCCAAATCAGGAAGGCTACAACTTTCAGTGCTTATCCCTTCCTAAGATGTCCTGCTAAGCTTCAGAGACAGAAGACAGGGAGAAAGTAGAAGACTTGGACACAGCAAACACCGCATCCAAAGAGAACACGCAGCAGATGGAAACGCTTTCTACTCTTTCTTTCCCTAAGAGGATTATTTCAGCAGGGCCTGGCTGGCGTCTGCACCAGAGCTAAGCGCCAGTGACCACGCCAGCCAGCCTTACCCTCCTGTCAAAGGGTTTCATTAAGACTTTGGTTCCCTGTTGCTCTCATGGCGGCTTGCACGTGCTCACTAAATATCCTGCATCCACTTCCAAGGTATTTGCTGATACAGAAATCTCTTCCTCCCCCCTTGCCCCTCCTCCCAAGGACCTGGGGCCACAGCACGAGTCACCATCCTGCTGAGAAATTTTCATTACACAAGGATGGGACAGAGGACTCAAGCTGAACGCGAGGCATTATCAGAGGCAAAGACCTTACAACTGTGCATCGTGTCTACTCCTCTGACCATGCCATCAGTCAGCTCAGAGTATATGTAAACCATGCAGAGAACAGCAAACAGCAACGAAACCCTTCTCCTCATGCACTGCTAGTGTTGTGGAATAACCAGGTGAATCCCTGCTCTTGACCAGCTCTGGGTGCCACGGTATCAGCTGCAGAGCCACACCATGGGTTAGCACCTTGGGGCCAACGTCTGCATTTCCATCCTTGCTGAAGAGGTATTTCAAACCTTAGAACCAAATAAAAATTCCCATATTCCAAAGACTAAAGACGTACAATTGTATTCCCTCTTTCCCAACCTATCTTGCCCTCAGGCCTGCCTCTGCCCAGCTTCCTCAGACAGCCAGAACAGCCATACAGACCCAACGGGGTGAGATCCATTTGGCTGAAGACAGAGAAGTCAAAGGACAGTCCCACCCATTTTAAATAACACCACAAATGTTTAATCTGGTTTTGAGACGAAAGTGAGGGATTTTCATCGTTAAGCTCAGAGGGAGAAAAGTCAGGATCGTTCTCTTCAGACACACAGGTAAATTCATCCAGCTGCAGAGAAAGGCATACTGTGGTCACAGAGTCTGCAAGTGGGGAGGATGGATGTCCCTAGATATTTAGCTCCCCAGCATCCCAGGAATGAGGAATAGCTCTACCCAGCTCTAGTCAGGTAAGACTTAAGCATCAATACTTCCAGCAGAATCATCCAATGAATCTACCTAGGAATGAGCTCATTCCTTTAATCTCATTTCTCTGTTACCAGCTTGCATTAAACCAGGCAAAAGACTTGTCTGTACAGATAACTCAAAAGGCACTTACATTGCAGAACGTAGCATATAAAAATGCATATACTCTCTCAGAACAATCATCGCTTCTCAAAAATCACTTATAAATCCCATTCAATTAAAAGCACGGATTTTGGCTTCGGTTTTATGTTACTAGTTTCTCTAATAGCAACTACAGCTCGAGGCAGGAACCAAAGCATCAGACAAGCTGAATACACCATCTGATGTGAAACTCCCAATGTTTTTTTTCAGTATTTCTCACATATGATGCCTGCCTCTTCTACAGATGTTCAGTAGGAGAGCTCAAAAGGTAATCATAAGTTGTAATATTTTGAAAGAAATTTTTTTTCTAAAAAGAAATGCTAGAAATCTTATGATGAAAACCCCTCAAGTGCTTGGAAAATAAGAACTATCTATACTTTAGTGTCTTCCTTTTATTCTATCCCAATTTGCACTCTGTCACCGGAGAAGCCATACTTTGTTGCTCTTTATTTTAAGGACTTTTTTTTTTTTCTTCCCTCTTTCCAAAGATTGAAAAATTTGGAGAACCCAAAAAACTTTAGCAAAACTGTTAATTTCGGGGAGGGATGAGGAAAAATAGTAAAGTGCTGGATCAGGTCCAATAATACAGCTTTGAATTTCTATGGTGCAATACACATGGGAAAGTCAAAAAGGCTGTAAAAATATTTAATTTCCTATTTAAAAGACAGAGAATATTGAAGAAAAAATCTATTTCCATTTTAAACAGTTTATATTACATGGTTATTTTCACTTGATTCTTCCTAAAGCTTTAAATTTCTTATTTGCCAAAATGTTCAAAGACTAAACCCCTCCAAAACCACTTCGGAAAGTACACATTGATACACCCAGCACTGTTGGAACTGCCACAGCAGTTATGCCAATTATATTGTTGCATATCAATGGGCTAACCTAAGTCCTCCTCGTTTCCATAACCATTTAGTCCTTTCCCAAAGGAACATAAAGACTATATAAGCTAATGCTGGCAAGCTAGGATGCAAAGTCTTAGCTCTAGGGTTAAATTAAGGATCGAACTTTTAGCAAAAACAAATATCCAAGCAACAGTAATAAATATGATAATCTGACATATTTATATGCATCAGATTACCTGTATGTGAATGCACATACTGCAGACAAACATATGCTACAAACTGCCAATATAAACCGTAATTCACAAGTGACTGGATGTGGCGTGCCTGTAATCTTAAGTCTTAAATACAAGAGTGCCTCAGTGACAGAAGGGTATTTTGTGACTAGTGATTGCCTGAGGTGGCTTAAGGCACGTTTCACTTGCATCTCAGGCAGCACAGCACGTTTTTGAGAGCACAGACTAATGCTACCATCTCTTTTGGGTATCCTCGTCTGCCCCAGACTGCAGGAAGCCCAAGCAGAGTCAGTCAGGACTCAGTTCTGATGCGCACTCAGTCTGGACAGGATCCATAAGCACAACAGGTCCAGCCATGGGGTAGGGGCAGAGCACACCACTAACATTTGCTAATGCTGGCCCTGAGCACTTCTGAGACTCAGCCCAGTAATTCTTGAGCATCCTGGCTCCCCACCTCTAAAACACAGTAAACAATATTTAGAAAGGGCACCCTAAAGTCAGTTCTTGGCCCTGAAGAGTTCAGTTTTATCATAAAATCTTGAGATGCAACACCAGTAATGTAACACAGACCTTCTTCTAGCCCTCTCCTTATTTATGTCACAGCATCTTAACCTCCTGAAAAATTGCTGGTTTTCTGGCCTCGCATCCACCCCTCCCCAAATATGTATCTTTTAAACTCACTGTGAAATCACCTTGAAACATGGTCTGCCAGTCTAATAATGTTTAAGAAACAACCATGAGAGTCGCTACTGATTAAAGCACACCCCCACAATGGGGATCCTTTTAGGAGTATAAAGGTATATACGGTTATGTGTGTGCAATATATGTGTAATGCCTCTGTCTAATTCCATTATATTGTAAACAACTACCTATGCCATAAGGAAAAGTCACCAGTATGAACCCGCTTTGCGCACAGAGCCATATTCTGCTTTATATGCACAAATCCCAGTGTAAAGGCAGATGGAGGGGCCAGTTGTGTTAAGTCCAGGTGATTATGTCACAGGTTTGGGGTTTTGTTTTACGTTTTCTTTACCAGCAAAGTGTCCATTAACTTTTCTGAGAGCAGAAAGCAAAAGGAGAGGAATTTGTGAAGTCGGTAGTCCATATGGCTGGTAGTGAGTTAATCTGCGTCTAAGCAGCAGGTAGCATGAGCCAGGCTGTCTGTTGGGGTTGTTAGTAACCTAGGGGCAGATCATGGAACAGCAGGGAAGAGGATAAACTCAGCCTACAAATACAGTCAGGAATGTGGCAGGAAATTATTTTTGAAAACATACTCTGAAGCATAATAGCAACAATCAGACGGTCAGACCATGTGTATGAAATCTATCTGGACTCAGGGCACACAACAGGAGTGCACACAAGTGTGTGATAAAGCAGATTGGGTATCTACGCCTGTGTTCACACATATATATATATATATAAAAAACACACACTGTTCAAATAAAAAGTACATGCACATCAGAGTATATCTAGACAAAAACTGCTCTCCCCTACAATTCTAAGCAAAGCAAGAATAGTTTATTTTTTTATGCTTCATGCAAGCCATCTGCCAAATAGCTTTTTAAAATTATTAACTATGTCAACACCAAAGAACAAAAGGTAGAATTAGCAGAAACTGAGAGGCTCCAGCAATGAGAGACACTTTTTACCAGGGAAAAAAAAAAAAAATGAGGAAACAAGCCACAGGTCATAAGAACAGCACAGGAGAAATCCTTTGCAACTCCTGTACAGACTGTGACACTGGGCAGGGAGTAACATGTGACAGATAGCCAAGAACCAGGTGGTGCAGAGGGACACAGCCTGAGACAACCTGTAGCAGATCTGTAGGGTAGACCAAAATAAAAAGCAAATCTAATTACATTTTCTAATTTAATTTTGAAAATGTCACTCAATAAGAATTTTGATGTTTTAATTTTTTTTCACCATTCAAGATGACAATGAGACAGCAAATGATTGTCTAGGTTGGACATTTTATTTCAGTCATCTCTTAAGTCATCACTGGCAAAACCCCAGACAACATTAACCCTCCAGCTACCACCTTTAGTATGAGAAGTGGCAAACATCAGACAAATTAAGCAACACGAAACCACACAGCTGGATAATCTGCCCTTATTTTGAGGGGAAGGGGTGAAAGTCAATTAATTAATCTTTATGAATATGTAGGTACAACAGCACCAATGGACTATTTAGCTCTACAACCCGTCATCTTCTGTGGCCAGTAGAGGATGCCCAGGAAAGAATGCAAGAGCAGGGCGATACTTCAGCCATATACTTTTCTAATCGTGAAGAATTCGGAGCTCAGGAACTTCTAGAAGCGCTGCCTTTGTATTTAGTGCTAGCAATTAGCGCATTAGTAGGACTTCTATTTTAGCCTCAGCAAAGAACAGCCCTCTTTACTGACCGTAACAAATTGCAACAGTTCAACACAGAGGGAGATGCTTGAAACTTCCCATCGCAAGTGAGAGCTATTCTTCCCTGAACTTGAGCACCAGAACAAATCAAACATGACAGATGTCATTTGTATTACGTATTAGTGCACTACAGGAAAGCCAGAGCCACTAGTAATGCATGCTTTATAAAAAGCTCCGGCACAGACCGCATAGTTAATAGAAAAGAAAGGAAGCAATAAGGAATTATTTTCATCCAATGATTCTGATCTTCTGTGCAGCCACTTGGAAATACAGAATTTTTCTGCAAGTGGCAAAGTTTTGAAACCCGGGTGCAAAAGAAGGCTGCTCTTCAGTAGGAAAAGTCACCTTACCTACGAGGTACCTGACCCCTGAAAACAGATGCTTCTGTCTCAGGTGAGCACTAAACCACTGTTCAGGTCCACACACAAAGTAATGCAGCAGAGAATTTTTGACAGAAATAACATTCCTTGGGATTAATGCCTGTCCCCAAAATGGCAGGATGACAGCAAAAAAGGGACAGAGAAGGGCTTCCCTTGAGAATACAGATGGGCTTTGAAGGGACATTAGGCGTAAGCCAAATCTTAAGGGAAAAAACAGGTCAACCTGAAACAATCTCTAAAGAGGTTCTCACATGAGAGACCTGCAGTTAGGAATTGACTGTATTTTACATCCAGCAAATAGGAGGAATAAAGAGTCAGTGGCTGGGCAGAAGTACTGCGTGCTTGTCCTGGTTTCAGCTGGGATAGAGTTAACTGTCTTCCTAGTAGCTGGTACAGTGCTATGTTTTGAGTTCAGTATGTGAAGAATGTTGATAACACTGATGTTTTCAGTTGTTGCTCAGTAGTGTTTAGACTAGAGTCAAGGATTTTTCAGCTTCTCATGCCCAGCCAGGGCACCTGACCCAAACTGGCCAACAGTGTATTCCATACCATGGGACATCCCATCTAGTTTAGGAACTGGGAAGGGGGGGCAGGGATTCGCCACTCGGGGACTGGCTGGGTGTTGGTCGGCGGGTGGTGAGCAATTGTCCTGCGCATCATTTGTACATTCCAATCCTTTTATTACTACTGCTGTCATTTTATTAGTGTTATCATTATTAGTTTCTTCTTTTCTGTTCTATTAAACCGTTCTTATCTCAACCCAGGAGTTTTACTTCTTTTCCTGATTTTCTCCCCCATCCCACTGGATGAGGGGGGGAGTGAGTGAGCGGCTGCGTGGTGCTTAGTTGCTGGCTGGGGTTAAACCACGACAGTGCTGCGCTCTGGATGATCTCTGTATCTGGCTACCAAGTTTCAGAGGTGCTTGTGCTAGCATCAAAAGACCCTGTCACACATTTTACTGCATCTCAGTCACCTCTCCTCTCTTAAGAAGGCAAGTTCTGCTTAGTGGGAAAGAATCTTATCATAGGTATCCAAGTGAAATGCAAGAGGAGAAATCAGTTCTTAGTGGATGAATGGAGTAGATCTGAGGTCTGTATGCCTTAAACCCTAGGAACTATAGGGTATTGCCATGTCCTTCACTGCCACAGGTCTGCATGCACTGCCAGCCCTGTCCCAAAGATCAGCAGCACTAGTAGCTAATTAGCACAGCTACACACTGTCTGAGCTGAAGGTGAACACCAATCGTGTCCTCATCCTTAACCATTAGACTCCACCTTAGTCACATAGATAATGTGCCCCCAAAAGACTATGTGTTAAGTCTCATCTGAGGGACGCAAAGCAAGTAAACTGCTGCTGAACATTCTCTGCCTCCAACAGGCTTTCCATTAGTCCTCAAGTCCTGCTTTTCTCTCCTTCTTCAGGTTCAGATATCCCACATGGATCTGTTCCTTCACACAACCTCTGCAGCTTGTTGCCTTTAATTTGGACAATCTTTCTCTTTCTCCAGCTCTATCCTAGACCTGCAGGGTGATCTCAAAAATACCAGCTCTCACAGATCGCAAATACTGCCACATTGGTCTTAAATTCAATGCAAGATTTCTTCTAACACTTTAGCTCATGTATGAGAAAATTCCTTCCCTCCTTCTGCATTTGCTCCTCTCCCTTAACTCTTAGGTCCTGCAACAGGTCAAAATATGTCTTTGCACTGAGATCCACTTGTTTCAGGTGAGTAAGGAGGATAAAAAGGAGAAGCAGCTCTTCAGAGGGCTGGTTGCAACTCTGTGTGCTGGTCCTGGGATCACTCAGGCATGCACAGGCAGTGTGGGGACAGGGTTTGACCCTGTCAGTAAATTATTTTGTCAGGTATCTCAGCTGACCAGCTAGCACTGCCCAAGCTGCCCAAAGGGAGACAACGTTGAGATCCCGGACACTTCCATACTGACTGCACAGCTCCCATCTTTGATGGGCCGAGAGTGCTTTGCACTGCTCAATTCTTTAAAGAACAAATGGAAAACTGGCAAGTTAATGGGGAGGTTTTTTGTGTGCTAATTATAGCACACAAAACCCCATTGTCTGTGTCCAAGGCTGGGTCACACTCTGTTGTTAGAAAGCTTTTGTAACTCTACTAATGCCTTTAATATAAGCTCCTATTAATTGTATATTCAACATAATTCCTAAGCTCAGTGCTACTGGATTGCACTAGCCAGGCAGCTGACTGTAATTACAGTGTGCTTATAGTGTGCTTAACCCGCATTTACAAAGCACATTAATTCTCATGATTCTGTTTTAATTTGGTGCAGGATTGACAGCCTTTTGATTTTGCTCCACAGATCAGATCTAGCATGAGCAGCAGCCAGGTAAATACACCATGCTATCCAGCTAACGTGACTCTCTTGCTCTGCAAGGAGGTGACATGGTGCTTCATCCTCCCTTGGGTAACTGGAACTACACTGTCCCTCCAGCTCTCTGGAAGCTGTCTTTTTCTTGTACATACTGGCTCATTAGAAGTCTTTATCTCCAAAACAGCCAACCTGTTAGGAGGCATGAACAGGAGTCCAGGGCAAACAGAAGTTCCTAGGATTGCCACAGCCTCTGAGGGATCTACAGCCTTCAAAACAGAGTTTCCCTGTCCATGAAGTCCCATAGTTCCAGGCCACTAAGAAATATTTCAACAATTCTAGAAAACAGACAAAGTATTTCCTCAACTGTTTCAGAACAGTTTGGGACTGTATCTACAGCCAACTATAGATCAAGGGAAAACACCACTTTGCCTATTTGCTTTTTTTGCCTATACTGAAAACCTCAGAGGAGCACTGATAAAATCCAGCACGTTGCATAAATCTGGAGAGAAGCCAATACCTCATTTACTCAGTTGGCTGTCAGCCCATATGAATTGCCATTTTTGAATGACTTAAGAGCACCGAGGCATACAGGTCTTCCTGGTGCTATTGCCATGAGTTATAATAGGATCAGGGTGCACACTACTTCGGTGCTATAGAGGACAAGATGAGGGGGGGGCCACACAGAACTGAGACGTGTTGAAACTTTAGGATGATGATTGTGGCTTGGTTGTATCCAGTACCGTCTCCACTTCCCTAACACTCCAATTAGCAGGCAGCTCCTATCTACAAAAGTTCTCCTGGCTAACTAATTCTTCACAGCAGGTCCTGTTTTACCTTGCCACCTGCCCCCCACCCCTTCTCTTGGTTGTTCAGGAAATAATAAATAGCAAATAGAGAAAGTCCTGTGGGGAGACACTAGAAAGATCAGTGATCTGGATACCATGAAAGAAGAAGAAAATAACGCGGTGTTTGCTCTGAAGAAGATTTAAGGAAGGTATCAAATATGGAAAAGGTCGCTGAAAGAGGAAAGGGAATTAATTTTATGTTCAAGTAGCCCAGGACATGAAGCAATGGACTTAAATTGCAACAAGGATGGTTTAAATTAAACATCAAGAAAAATCTCGGCAGGTAAGAACAGAGGCATGCTGGAATTGGTTGGCAAGGGATCTTCCATTCTTCTCTTTTTTGAGAGCTGTGTAGGCAAACACCCATCAGGCACAGTTTAGGTAAAGAGCAGGTCATTTTAGGGCATACAGACAGGCCTAATGACTTCCCAGGATTTCTTGTAGCCATCTTTTCTATGATTCTTTTAATCTTTATATTACTTTTCTTTGTGTGTCTGACTATTTCTCTCTTACTAGCTTTTCCTTTGGCAAAAATAGTTTTAAATGGTAACATACGCTTTTATTCTACAACTTAATGCCAATACCCAATCCTTCTCTCATTCGTGTTTCCCCTCTTGAAAAAGATACAAATAAAAATCCCTCTATTTATTCATGTAACTACACTGATAAATATTTTCAATCAAAATGTTCTTTGAAATAAAATTAACTTATGTACAAAATGCTAACTTCCAAAAAACTTCACTTTTTTTAAATGTTAGGTTCTCAATGAAAAAAATCATCAGTTTAGAAGACAGTTTTCAACTAAAAGGACTTAATCTTTGACTTACCTTTACACAAGAAAAAAGTAACTTCCTAACTTGAAGTAGGGATTGCAGTGTCCCTTTTATTATTCCTTTTTGCCATTTCCTGCATTAAACTCTCCATTAACATACCATTTTGATTTCTTTACTTTTAAAAGATGAATATGTATTTTTCAGAAAACAAAGGCAACCAAAATACATGGACTGAAAGTGTTAATATTGTATACTAGACCATTGCCCATGCATACGAGCACATGTTTAAACAACACGCGCACCAGCAATAATATCTCAACTTTACAAATTCGGAACCTGCTTAATCTCTGTTTAACGAAATCCAAACAGGGAAGGCCTCTGTCCCCAAATGCTGCTCTGCCTTTATCCCAACAGGCGGGCTCCAGGCTTCTCTGTAGATGTGATTATTGCTGTCCAATTCTTTGCCTTTCTCTCAGGGCTATTCTCTTTATGCAGGATGACTCATTAGCCTCCATCCCCGGCAGGGAGCTGACATCCAATTAACGAGCTGACAGTCCTCTAGTGGCTCCCACTACTCCTCTAAGGCTCTGTTTACAAACACAGGCTGTTGCCCCCATAAGGGAGGGAAAGTTGAAAGTCCCCCTGCCAGGCCAGTTTGTTCAAAATCTTCAGAGCCCTTTAAACAATACCTTTGTAGGGTAAAGATTGGACATATTGCTTGCAGCAGGATGCAAGTCATCCTAATGGCTACATCTGCGTTTGGCGGGAAAGGGAGCAGCAATTGGTATGGAAACAGGAGCGTCGTGATACGGCTTCGGGTTTCAGCTGGGCAGCCAAAGGAAATTAGCAGATGGAGAAATATTGTTGAATTCTGTATGGGAACGCACCTACAGTTTGTCCATAGCGATGTAAAGTGCTCTCAGACAAAGAAATAGGCTTTTGAGTATAAAATTACAGGTGTAGCAACATTTATGCAACATCTGCACCAGGAGACAAGTCATTTTATTAACTCACATATTAAAGTAACTCCACGTTCCCCGCACACTTGAGCAGGAACACGGTGTTACTTGCAGAGAACACAGGTTTTCACTTCACAGGGACTCACTACAGAGCGTCTCTGCCTTTGATCTGTAGGTGGTGGTCTCATTCATTGGCACTAGGAGTTCTGCTTAGATTTTTCCCCTTTTGGCCAACTCAGAGAAAATAAAGTGCCCAGAAAACTATGATTGCCGCTACACAATTTCCATTTGGCACCAGCTAAACCAAATAACTGTTCCTACTCAGATACAGGTCTGCCCTGGAGCAACAAGTTCAAACTAAAGTCTGAAAAGCTCCTCCTAATTTGGCAGCTAGGAGATCACCCTGGCAGCAAGTCTGAAATTGGACTTCAAATTCACATGTTCCTGAGTATTTACAGGATTTTTGGATCATGACCTAAATTCTAATCTTCACCCCCAGCTCCCTTTCTGAGTTAGGTACAAAACCACCGACATCCAGACACTTTCAAATCTGAGCCACATTCCTTTGAATTTTCACGAACACGATCTTATCTTTTGAAATAACCTGCACTTGTTACAAACTAAAGCCGTGGCTGGTTTTCGCAGTAAGGAATGATGACACCGTCTTGTAAGGTCTCCACTGTCCCGCGCTGCTTCGCCGAGTAAAGAATGGAGTAGAGACGGATCCTCAGAGAAACAGGGAAGCACCAAATCCTGGTTCATATTTCCTCCAAAGCTGCTTTGCACCATGCAGACACGCTTTTAAGGTGTTATGCTGGGCTTAAGTGCCGCTGCCTTCAGATCTCTCTCACACTATTAGAGTGATACAAATGAGAATTTATTGAGAATTTAAGCCTGAATATTTAGTCTCAGTTCTTTGTTAGTCTCAGCCTAATGTATATGTCACAACAGAGATGCTGACATAGGGATCTCAATAAGAAGTAACTATTCCTATTTGGTTACATAGCAGGCAAAGCTTTCAGCCAGAGAAGGTCCCCACAGGCAAACACAAAGCAAGGCTTTGGTCAGAAATTCACTGCAAAAGTAGCATTAATAGCCTGAGAATTTATCCCTCCAGCTCCTCTAAATGACTGTTAACTAGAGATTAACATCTCAATACCCTGAATCGGTAGTACAAGTTACATCAGTGCTTCCAACCTGCAGCAGTGCAGTCAGCCAGGTGAGCTCAAACCACCTTCAGCAGCAGCATGAGGTCTCACGGGGGCCTCTCACATTCTGGTCCCCAACCCACCTGCAGCTGCAGTATCCTCTCACAGGAGGTGATAAGAAACAGCCCAGGGACAGGCACTTATTTAGCCTCAAAATTCATTTCCGCTCTAACCAGCTAACCACAGCTTAAAGCACTGCCTCTGCTAAGAAAAGCTATTGCTGTATCTGGGCGAATTATATTCCAAACTGTTGTGTACAGATTGACTTTACCCACTAATTAACTGTTCCAACTCATTACGTTATAGGACCTACAATGATAACGGCCATGTGCATCACGATATGACACACTGGAGCCCCAAGCCCGCCAGCACAGGAGTACATGACAGAATGTGAGCCATGTCACCCTGCCCCAGGCCTTCGGCTGTGCTCCAGCTGCAGCCTGCTCATAGAAAAATTAAGAGTCCTTTTCAAATTTAGATCACGCTGACCAGGACCAGGACCAGGCAAGTTATGAAAACCTGCAGGAACAGCGATTCCACAGCCTCTCTAGCTTACTGTGTTTGGTTTTGGGTTTTTTTCCTTTCTTTTCCTCCCCTCATATCTAGTTGGAATATAACTTGTGCCAGCTTTTGACCACTCCGAGTCCTTTCACTATGCATGTCTGAGAAGAGTTGGCCTCTGTCTTCTCTATACTCCCCCATGGCAGTGGAAGACTGCCATCAGACTTCCTTAGCCCTCTTCTCCAAGCTAAGCAAACCCAGCTCCCTCGCCCTCATGTGTTCCAGCCTCCTGACCAGCTTAGTGGCCCTCCTGCTAGATTCTCCAGCCTGTCAACAACTTTCTTGCACTGTGAAGATCAAAACTAGATGCAGTAGTTCAGATGCAGCTTCACCAGTACCTAGTAGAGGTCCCTAACCATCTCCCTCAACCTGCTGACTGTGACCTTGCTTGTGCATCCCAGTATACAGATAGCCTTCTCCGCCCAGTTTCGCTTTGTCTAGATAGTCATAAAATAACCTGTTGTTGGCCGTGTCAAATCATTCATCCCTGGAGTTCTTTCTGCTGCCTATTTTTAAAATTGCTATCTCTCTATGCTCAGCATTTCCAGTTAAGGAAACTATAAGAACGCTAAGATTGTTTTAAAAGTTCAGACAGCAATAAGCCCACTCTTCCTGGAGACCATGTATGCCCATGAAAAAAACCAGCCCCTAACTACACTGTTTTGAATCCTGTGGCATAGCCCAATTCACTTGTGAAAGACCAACAGATGGACAGAAAGAGACACCCTCCTCCCCCCTTTAGCTGGTATCAATTCCCATTAAATACTCTCCTGTGTCCAGACTATGCATGCTGACCACTCAATGCAGACAAAATTGCAATCCACCTTGATGAACTTCCTAACAAGTTCTGTGTCTCTCCCTCCTTGTTCCTCTACCATTCACTCTCTCTCTCTCTAAATTTCCCTCTAATTAATTCCATATTAAGCACTGAAAATCTGCAGGGACCTCTCAGACATCCCTTGTCCCTTTCTGCACGGACCCTCCGGGTCCCCAGTGGTAAGCCCACCGGTAAAAAGCTGACATCTGTGCAGCAGCTCACAGGCTGCAATTTCAGGTATAGCATGTGTTGCACCTTGAACTACCGTCTCATTTCAGACCCCACCATTGAGACCAATTAAGTACAGAGCATGCAAGGAGCCGACCGAGTGTCGCGTGCTGACTATAACCACAAGGACTTAGAGGCCACAAATCTGTTATTACCAAGCTGTTCCTGACAGCAGCATGCTGCCTCCTAACAAAAAGGATAGATTAGGATCAAGCAAGTCTCCCTCTGGCTTGTCAGTGGGACTTTGGACCACACCTTCCACCCAAAACTTTCCTCTTCTCCTGCTTCTGAACACCTAGGCAGCTCCAGGCTAACAAGGTGGCTGCTGAGTCAAGCATGAGCTGAACCATATGTTCATAATTAGTTAACTTCTTGCTTTGTCGCTAGAGGCACTATCAATAAATCAGCGACAGCCCGTAGTGGCCTTAGGAGATGCAAGAAGCCACCCCCAGCCAGCACGGAGCCCTCCCCTCTACACAGGCGACTGGCCGTATTTCATTCCAGCTGCGGCATTGTGTGGTGAATTAACTTTATCCTCAATTTAAAAAGCCAGCATGAAATCAAAAGAGACTTGAGAAAAAGAATAAAGAGAAAGAAAGAAAGAGAAGAGGAAGGGGTGGGAGGAGAGGGAAAAATCCTAGCAGGTCAACTCAAAAAAAAAGTCTGGTGAGTGACAGTCTACAGGGATGCCCCACTTAACCCATTGCTGCAAGGCTGGTTGTTGGGGCAGCACATTAACTTTCAAAGCCATTCTGCCTCTTATTCCCCAGTGCTGTGGTCAAAGGTTTCTTGTTACATGCTGAAGGGGGGACCCTGTGATATAATTGTTTTTAAACCAGTCAAACATATTGTTAACTAACAGCTCAGATAGTGGCTAAAGTGGAGCAAGAGCCAACAGTGCCAGGGTGAGACAGGCTGGCTAGAAACACCATCTCAAGGCGAGCGTGCTGCACAAAGCGCTGTGTTCAACTGTGTACTTGAGCAAATAGCATCGTAACTAGGGTGTATCTTGCAAACAATCCAACCTCCAGCAGAGTACATGGCTGTCATCTGTGCTCACTGCTCCACTATGAACCTCAGGAGATACAGTTCTTAAAAAACTAAAACAACAAAACCAAAAACCCATTTTTTTTTTGTTGTTGTTGCTGTTGCTGTGTGGTGTGTTGTTTTGGGGTTATTTTTCTTAAACATGAGTGAGAAGAGCAAGTTAGAATAGGTCCAGTGATGGTCCAGACCTAGGTATGTCACACTAAAAAAGTTCCTGTGTTTTCAGTTTGTTGATACCAGGTTGAGATCAGATATTCCCCTTGATTTGGGAAAGTACATGGTAATAGTCACACCACCTGGTGTAAGCCAGACTCCCTACAGGCAATGGAGAGTGCTGAAGACTTCTAGAAAAGTGATCCACAACACTTGAATCAGGAGCCTGCCTATCCCTAGGTCCTCACACCTCCACCTACTACAGAGTTACTCAGGCAACCTGAATATCACCCACAACTAAATGCTTAAATGCTTGTAGTTAACTGCTAGTGCAATCGTCCTGCCTCCCTGGAGGTTTAACTGAAACAAAGCCTGCACTTGCAGTGCTCCCATTGGCAACTTTTATTTGGTTAGAGATGCACTTGAATAGTTTGTTGCTGTAAGGCAGAGGAAGTGCTACCACCTTCCTGGGGCTGATGGAGCCTGTGAAGACGTAGCCATTAAAGAATTCCTTTCCCCTGTTTCTGCTCTTTTTGCACCAGCCCCTCATTTCTTACTGCCCTGGCCCTTCAGCAGTCCTCCCAGGCTGCTTTGCTGCTGTGCTTATCCCACCTGCTTTCTTGCTGCCTCCTGGCCCCTCTTGTCTCCTTTGCAGGAGAAACTGGCTGCTCTTGCTAGCAGGCTTCTCTTCTCCTCTCAGCCTACTCTCCTTCACTGAGGGAGGCACTTTGCCTCCTCCTCCGCAATGGAGCTGCTCGGATTTGTCAGTTCACTTCTCTACTGTGTATGTACACACACAAATCCCATGAAATCAAAACAGCCCTGAAGGGCAACTAAGGCTCAGGCAAACCCCTGAGGGGTCTGTGTACAGGATGGGATAACATGTCCAGCCTGTAGTTCTAAAAAAGTCTTGGAAGCTGCTGCCTAATCCTGGAAAGGCTCAACTCCACAACCACTTCCCCCCCCGCCTTTTTCTTTCTTTCTTTAGAAATTCCCTGAAGTTCCCCAGGTGCCTGTGCATACCCAGAAACACCTCCCCTCCCCACAGCCCAGCACATCTGCGCCATTCAGATCCAGGATCTAGCACTGCCTCTCAGGCAATCTCAGAGCAACCCTGATACCCCACAGCTGGGCAGGTCTCCTCATTGATATGCAATTCTGGTGTCTTCTTCCCTTCGAATACCTGTGGGGAGCACTAACTGAATCCCTGAACCCAATCCTACTCCTAACACCTTCCTTTCAAGGATTGCAGCAGGATTAACTCTGGTCTTCTGAAATGCCAGATGAGAAATGGTTATAGCACTGCTACCTCCTGATCTTCCTGATTTATTCTGCTATAGAAGCTGCCTGGCTGGTTACCTAGGCTCATCCCTTCTAGACTGATGGATTTGGGAGAGCTCCTAACCACAAACCCACAGGCATGCCTCAAATCTCTTGCAGAGGATGTGGAGAAAGAATTTAAGACTTTCCACAGCAAAAAGAAAACAAGAATAACTTCATAGTCCATTGGTTAGGATACAACTCCCAAAAAAACTACAACCACAAAATTTTGTGTCCTGCTTCCAGCACTGTTTTGTATTTTACAGTAAGTGTTTATTGGATAAAACCCATGAACTGCTGCAAGTGCAGAAATGAGAGCCCAGTCCCTCTCTTCCACACAGTGCTTTAACCTATAGGCTGAAGCCCTGGTCTTGTTTGACCTCCTCCTTACCAGGAGATTCTTCTACTTCATTTTGATGCATTAAAAAAAAGCAAAAGAAACCCTCAAACCTATGGATGTTTCTTATATAATTTTAGCAGAACACTTCTAAATTTTAGATCATCTGTCAAACCTATTAACTGAAATTTCTGGCTCAGTCCAAGAAAGGGAAAACCAATTATTTCAGATTTTTTTCTTCCTTGCTGCTTCCCATTGCCACACCACCAACACTGATTCTCTCTCTAACACGACCTCTTCTGTCAGTGACACACCTGAATTCAAACCAAACAGAACAAC